>NC_134483.1:145506156-145843656 GCF_040206685.1 Ascaphus truei | reverse complement strand
CTGAGGAAAAGCACCCTGGTCTATACAAATCTCTCTAAGCACTGGTGTGTGTATATATACTTGTAAAAAGCACCAACCCTACACTATTCACACCTCATTTTGCACATGCGTACTTCTGGGATAAATTTTCCCATACATTCTTTATCTTCTGCTTTCCTTTAGCATACTGTTTACCAGGGGAATTATTTTTTTCTTTCTCTAGCTAGTACCTAAATCATACATTTGGCCTTAAGTGACAGTTGAAGTTTTGCTTCTCAAGAGATTTACTTTTTACAGCCGTTATCTGTATACAAAAGTTTTCATATACTGTATTCTCGCAAAGTATTGATGGTTTTTAAACAAAAAAGTCTTTGATCTCCCAAAGCATCATGGGTTTATTAAACTATACTTCTCCAGCCAGAGAAAACATTAATTGTTGGTGCAAACGTGGTGTTCTTTCTAGCAGTCAATTACTCACTGGGAGGTACAGTCTTGTCAGACTACCTTTGCAGCTTAAAGTCAATACATTATTCCCCAAAGGTGGCATAGTAGAAGATTTGAATTTTTCCTTGTACATACTGTATATTGTAGTTGCTGTAATTGGGCCAGTGCTGTATGCATCTGTGATGGAATTTATAACCCAGTTTGAACCCCAGTGGCCCTTTTTGTGACCTTTTTCATCTCTGTTAAATTGTAAGCTCCACAGGGCAGGCACTCCTTGTGTCTATAAAAAATTTTGTCTGCTACATACACTATCTGCGCTATATACTTTTTTTGTTTCTCTCTTTATTTTTTATAAATGACTAAGAATTTGGGCATTCTACTGGGAAACAATTATTCATGGGAAGAGGTAGATGTATACAAAGTTTGCCATTGAAAAACACTGATGCTTTAACTTCATTTCCACTTTCTTGACACTCCAAATGTCCGAATTTATTTTTAATGATTATTTCTTGGGTTGCCAGATGGACCCTCTGTTCACCAACTTGATGGGCAAAGTTCTTCTACTTTCTTTCCCCCACTTTTCCCCAGAACGGTCAAGAGGAGCAGTCAGAATTGGATATACTTGAAGTAAAGGGAAATGATGTACTTCCTGGTCAAAAGAAAAGAATCGCTCATTCTTCTTCTGCAAAATGTGATGTAAGATTAAGCTACATATTTAGTGTAATGACTTGGTAATCACAATGTGAATTATTCCATAACTAGCTTGTTGGTATTTAGATTTCTTATCTTCATTTTGATTCTTTTTTCTTTTTTAATTGTCACGGGAGACATGTATTTGCACGTTTTTTTACCGGGATCATTCACTGAGCAAAACAAGATGGTAAAACAAATTGTCATTTGTTCCATAGAAACAGATGTACACACAGTGGATTACAAAATACAGACGAAAACACACTTACTGGGGGACTGGGCTACAAAACTAGACTTTCCTAGGCGCAATAAGAAGTAAAACAAAGTCTTTAGGTTGACCGGGACTTGACTTGTCCCAAGTTGTCCTGGAACTCAAATCGGCATGAAGTTCCTGATGCCACCATTGTGCTTTATCTGCTCTGAGATGCCGAAATCCCTTGACCGGGATATAGTACCAAACGTCCTGGTACTCTTTTCGGCCTGCAATCCCAGCCGCGAAATTTCTGAAGCCGGCTCGCTGCTATTTCTCCAAGAGCATCTTTTGGTGATTTTGAGTTTGCTGCTGCTGTCTTGGCGCTTAGAATCTCGCGAACGGATTGGCTGAGGGTTTCTTATAGTATTTCAGAGTTCATTCATGAAATACTACAGCCAATCCAAGCGTGGGAAGAATCCTACCAGCTTAGCACTGCCAGTCTATCTAAGCCGGACAAGCTCGGATTCGGAGTCTGACAAGGGCATGCGCCAACCTGGCACCTCTGCCACTTGTCAGTCAGAAGCCATCCACAGAGTTAGGCTCCTCAAAGTCTGAGCTGGGCAAATGTTGCTCCGATGACTTCCTTTCATCCCAGGACATGAGTACTTGAGGCTAACTCCGCTGCCCAAATGGCTTTAACACCTTGACAACTTCTGAGGCTTTCATGTCTGGGTCCCGAGCAGACTTGATGGCACCAAGCTTTGTAGCCACATGGTCTCTCGGATCCGTGGACCTGGAAGTCCCTAGCTCATATACCGTGCACAAGCAGATGTACTTTTATACACTTAAATAAAATGCACTTTCACGTATTTTTTCTAAGTCTTTTGGTTCTGGGGAATAGAATGAAAAAGCGTGCAGGTTCATTTTCACCAGCCTTATCCCCACACACTGAAAACCAGACTTGGACTTTTAAAAACCCTTGCAACCTTATCTATGGTTGGAGTACCCCCCAGGACCCCTACACCAGGTTCTGGGTGATCAGGACATTAACTGAGCATCCCCCCTTATACTAGGGACCCCTTTACCGTTTCAGGGATACCACACATCCCTATGCCCATTTACCTTTCTGGTCTGTGCTGAAGCAGGGAATCCTAGCGGTGAGTCGCACAAGCATTTTCAAGGGGAGATTTTACCGGAGAAATGTCTCAATGTATCCGAGAATCCGACCTGATTCCCGTGTACATTTTTGGGGTATCCAGCAACTCTGGAACCTCGCTACCTAGACACATTCTGACAAGACTTTCTCCGTAAAACCCACCCTGAAACTCATAGCCTAGCAATCTCTGCTTGCTGCCACACCTGGAAAGGTAAAACACAGAAAATTCTTAATTGTTGCAAAATTACATACATTTCAGATTCAATAAATAGGTTCATGAGCTGACACTCTAAAACCCCAAATATGGATCAGAGGTAGTAACCAGACTGGCTTAATACCTTTTATTTATTAAAGCCTGGTTACCCCCTCACCATTACATTAATGCAAATAGAATCCGTTGTATACATGTATAAAAGAAATGGAACACTGTTCACAATAGTATGTTGGCATCAGAAACCTATTACAAATCCAAATAATTTATACAGAACAAACATACATCTTTCATGATACGATTATCAGCTTGCAGCTCCTGCTTCACGTGTTCAGTTATTTTATATGGCTTTAGATTTTCAAAACTATTTACATTAACTCAGTGTATCATTTAGAGATTTCTAACAATGTCATTATACAGCTGTATAGAGTTTCATCAATCACTCGACGGATTATATTTTACATATTTATCAGGTCTTCAATGGTTTGTATCTTTTTACCATAGGTTAAATCAAACAGCAGTATAATTGTTCCCTACCGAGGACCTGCTCCCCAGCAAATGCCTCATAGCAGAATACTGCATGTCCAGCAGCAAGCAGGGAAAATAACTGCTGCTGTCAAAAGTGGACAAGCTTTTGTGGCTGCAGCCTCGGCACAGAAGAAAATAACTGGATGCATATCGCCAGCCTTTCACAATTTTGGACCAATGGGTATGGCCCATTTTAAATACCTTTGCAAAAATGAAAAACACGATTGTCCATTGTGTTAACAAATGTCTCGCCTTTAATTCTAATCCATAAACAGCCATCAACTTATTTTGCATTTTTATATAGAATAACTGGGACCTTTTTTTTAATTTTTTTTACTTATCCATACCCAGCTGGTGTAGAATAAATCAAGCTGTTAAAATGACACGTGGATGTGGTCTCAAATGTACTATTTAAAATTGCTTTTCGCCCATCCTGTTCAAATGTTGTATTATTTTCAGTTTGTGTTAATTTGGTGGAAGTCCAATCGATCATGCCAAGCAGGAGTCAGTTCAGCGGGTTTTTTCAAGGAAGCCCAGTCGCTACATCATCATTTAAATCCAGTATTGCTCAAAAAAGGACACTCCAGACAGCCCCAATTAAGGTACAATTTAATTCCTAAACTAAATACATAATTGTCATTATTGAATGTGTGTACATAACCACTGTTTTGACATTGACATGGGATATGCTACCAAAAAATGCCACTTGTATTACCTTCTTAGATTTCTACTCGCAAAAGGCCTTCCGTTGTCCCAGAAACAGGTGCCAAGGTGCCACACGAAACGAGGCAGCGCTATGTTAACTCCTTTGTTGAGGAATTCTTGAAAGAATCTACAACTGTTCAGGAAGCTTTTGATAAGGTAAGTAATGTTTTAAAAACGTTTGACTTTATGGATCACCCACTACTTTATATAGACTTTTAAACCAGAGAATCAGTCTTCATTTAGTCCTTTTTAAGTGAAGGACTTTAAATCAGCTGCTGATCGAGTCCTTTAAAAAAAATAAATTGTATTTTATACTATTGCTTAGTTAAGCAGATATTGGTGTTTAAATTATGAAGTGTTCAGGAGATTGAAATGAAGCTTTCCCAAAGCGCGTTGCAGTGTTAATGGTAAACCCAGATGCTAGAGATTAAGGAAATCATGTTTAACACTGAAAAAAGATTAAAGCTGCAGTCAAAGCAATATCCTACATGTTGTTTTTTTTTTTTAACGTACATGTTTAATGTTTTCTGTTGTAACAAGGAATCGTTTACAAAGTCACATCTCCTTCCTCTTCTGAAACAGGCTCTGGCACACCTTTTTGAGCCCTGCCCCCTCTAGCAGTGCACAAGCTAATTGTATCTAGTGAGACTACTCCACTGCAGTCATTTGGTGAACCACAGAGCCGAATCTTTGCCGATCGATTTGCAGGCGAACAAATCAATCAACAATTTGGCATATCATTGTGTGTATTGTATTGATGCACATATTAAAGGGAAGGGGGTTGGGGCGTGAAAATGGCAGCTTGGACTGCTTAAAAAAAAAAAAAAAAACATGCTCAAAGGGCAAGATACGAACATTGAGTTAAAATCCTAGACTTCCGGGATAAGGGTGCTACCTGTCTTGCATGCTTACCAATTCTTTAATTTGACAAGTACCTACAGTATATGTAGAATTAAACATTCAGAAACAAAATCACTCAGCTTTTATTTTTTGATTTCTTTTAGCCCCCCAAAAGTTTTGCTTTTCCAATGGCATCATTATCAATTGTTGGGAGTCACCATCATCGCCCTACAGCCTTGCTGACATGTTTGACTATTTAGGCCAAATATTTAACGTTTTTTGGGGTTGTTCTCAGTTGTTGCTGCTGAGACTGCTAAAACAACTGTAGAACAGATATTGTTCTGTTGCAAAACATTACCTACTTAATTCTGGCAAATGTACTTCTGCTTAAATTGTTTAAATGAATGAAGAAATGTTAATTGGAATGCTTATATGCATGTCTTTTTCTTAATGTAGGCTCTGACGGAAGAAAAAGCGATTTTTGATCGTTGTGGAAGCAAAAACATGTACCTCAACATAGCTGTGAATAGCCTTAAAAAGCTAAGGGATCAGCGAAATATTTCAAACAGTATGTATTATAAATACCATTAATGTTTAGACTATCATTTTATTAAGTTGTGTTTTGCATGGCTAAATAACACAATGATGAACACACAAGCGTAATCACATTGATTTTATTGTATTACATACAACAAAATTATAGCTGCGCCATACAGTATGTATGAATAATATGGAAATTAAATTATACTTTTAGGTTCACAGAACTCAAGCTGCAGGGAGAATACATCTGGATTGAGGAAACAAGATGATAAAAATGGTGCGTATAATGCAAATTATAGGCTAAAGATGTTAAATTCCAGGCATTATGGAAACCCAATTTATCCAATTATCCAATCAGTAATGGCCCGGAATTTTTGGCACGCTGCCAAGTTTTTCAGCCAATCAGCTTTCAGTTCTCACTCTTTGTGAATGAGATCAGCTCTTAGACAGGGGAGGTGATTGGACTGGAGGCAGCAGCAAGGTGCTGACTTCTCCCCACCCTGCCTGATGTGAGTTCCACACAGGAGTGAGGGTAAAGGTTTGTGTGTCTGTGTGTTTTTGTGGGTGTAAAGTGGTCCAGCAGAGTGTTTTATTGGTGTCTTCTGTTGTTGTGTGTTTTGTGGGTGTAGAGGGCAGCAGTCTGTTTTGTTGTGTGTGTGGAGGGGGGGCTGCAGTGTGTTTTGTGGGTGGAGGAGGGGTACAGAGTGTTTTGTGTGTCTGCAGTGTGGGTTTACAGGGGGGCTGCAACGGGTGTAGAGGGGGGCTGCTGGTGTTTTGTGGATGTAGAGGGGGCAGCAATCTGTTTTGTTGGTGTATGTGTCTGCTTTTTGTTTTTGTGGGTATAGAGGGGGGCTGGTGTGTGTGTGTGTGTTTTTACAGGGGGCTGCAGTGTGTTTGAGGGTGTAGAGGAGGGGTCCTGCAGACTGTAGGGGTCCTGCAGACTGTAGGGGGGACGGCAGAGTGGTTTTGTGTATATAGGGGGGGGGGGGGTTGCAGTGTGTTTGTGTATATCTATATAACTGTGTGTACAATTTCCTTTTAATAAACTTGCTGTAAAAGTATAAAAATATAGACAATGCTGATAATCAATGACTACAAAAGTTGATCTTTTTTTATGAAAAATTAAAAAAAAAAATAAGCCTACATTTCGCCTATAAAAGTAATAATCCCCTCAGAACACTGCTTTAGTGGCTGGAAGAGTTGAAGGCCTGAGGCGAAGCCGAATGACTTTTTAACCTAGCCAGGGCATTATTGGCCAGTAATGCCCTGTTCTTCTGGGATTATTACTAAATTATACATGAAATACCGGTATAGTTGCTCGTCGTGATTACATTTGCAATGCGCAATTCCCAATGTTTGCTTACAGTACCAGTGCTTGTTCCCCCATTGTCACAGGAGACATGGGATTTACACCTTAATACCGGGATCATATCACTGAGCAAAACCAAGAAGTAAAACAAATTGCGATGTATTCCTTAGAAACAGACGTACACACACTGGATTACAATATACAGGAGAAAACACACTTTCCTGATCACCCTGGCAGTGGGTACCTTTGGGTTAATCCCTCCTCAGTCTAGGTAGGACAGGAAATTGACTTTTGCAGGTAGGCCATAAAAGGCCCCTCCCTCTACCTGCACCTTAGTCTTTTTCCTGTCCTCACAGCTAGGAGTTGGATTTTTTGTTTTCTAATGTGACTCGCCTAACTGCAAATAGTGCAGTGATCCAGGGACCTCAACCTCTCTGCCCTGAAGCTCCGATCGACACGACCCTGAGGGTGGCAAGACGGAGACCACAGGAGTTGGGAGAACCCCCAGGAGCCCGGTACACGCGGGGGGGGGGGGGGTGGAAGCAGCAGGAGCTCAGATTGACTGCATTAGTGTCTGGAACGCTGCAGCAGGAGGAACAGCGCACAGGAGCGCGCGTGTCACGTTCCGGCCGGCGGGTGCGTGCGCAGACACGCAAGGCCGTGCACGAGCACTGCGGTGACGTCACAGAAGTGACGGAGACACTGTGTGTGTGTGTGTGTGTAAAAACTGCAGCATGGAACGCTCAGCAGGGAGAAGCCAAGTGCTGGATATTGAATCAAAGCTGGAGACTGCTAAAGGATCAGTTTCCAAGACTAGGTGAGTCATTAGTTTTAGTACTACATGTGAGAGTACGTATGTAGTATTTATTTTGTTTTTATAAAATTAGCTCGGTGATTACCCTTCCAGAAGCAGAATCTTCGAAGGGTACTGGGGAATCCCTGCAGCATAAGAGGAAAGCCACTAAAAAAACCGAAGTGGTGCGCTGCATGCGAGAAGCCAGCTCTGATGGGAAAGAAGCTGCGTGAATGCCTTAAGGCAGCAGCGGGGGATTCTAACGAGCAGATGAGCACCTTCCTTGTACTAATGAAGGAGGCAGTTAAGCAGAGCATGGATGCTGCAGTACAACAAACAGTTAACCCTGTGCAAAAAAGTTCAAGATCCCAAACCAGTTTGGATAAGGGAAAAGGCTTTTCATCTGATGAATCAGACATAGAATGCTTTCAGGTGTCAGAAGGTGAATTAGATTCATCAGATCAAGATATTCAGTAGGATGAATCTGAATTTGATGTAGAAATGGTGGATCCTCTCATCAAAGCGACGAGACAGGCTTTAGAATTGGAAGACACTGAAGAGTTGACTCAGAGGAAAGAAATTATTTGGGCCTTGAAAGACACTATGGATAGGAAAATGGATTACGTATTAAAAAAGGCCTACGTCACAGCGGGAACAGCCTGTAAGCCAGCCATAGCAACTATATCTGCGGCAAGGGCAATGTGTGTCTGGATTATCAACATAGAGGAGGCACTAGACAAAGGTGTCAAAAGAAGTTCTATCCTAAAGGCACTGTCTGAAGTAAAGTGGGCGACAAACTACACAGCGGAGGTATCTTTGGATGCGGTCAGATTTGCAGCTAAATCTATGGCCTTAGCAGTGTCAGCAAGAAGGGTGTTATGGGTAAGACAATGGATGGCGGACGCAGCGTCAAAGAATAGCCTATGCGGATTACCCTTTGAAGGAGAATTCCTTTTTGGCAACATTTTAGATGCATCAGGAGGTAAGAGTAGTTTTTTGCCCCAGGAAAACAGGAACAGAAGATTTGGTTTCCAGAAATCTGGTAGAAATCAGTATAAAGAGGCAAAAGCATATAGACCTGGCAGATCGTTTTCAAGGCAAAGAACATGGAGAGGCGGTCAGAACCGGCTTTTTCGAGGCACCAGAGGAAGAGGATCATTTGCCAAGAACAAATTCACATGAAGGTCAAAGGGCCCAGCAGTTGCCAGTGGGAGGAAAACTGACGCAGAAGTAATAACGAAGTTACCTCAGGAAGACAGAGGAAGTGGAATTTATTCCAGAATATTCCTAGTACAAAAGTCTTCAGGAGATTACAGAGCAATCCTAGACCTTTAGAAAGGTAAATACATTCTTGAAAATAAGAAAATTCAAGATGGTGTCTTTGAACCTGATCGTTCAGGAGGTACAACCAGGAGACTGGATGGTAACGATGGATTTAAGGGACGCTTATCTACACGTGCCCGTGTCAAGGAGACACCAAAGATTCCTAAGGTTCGCAGTGAACCAACATCATTATCAGTACACAGCACTGCTATTCGGTCTGGCGACCTCTCCAAGGACATTTACAAAAGTTTTAGCCCCATTAGTGGCAGAAATGAGAAAAAGAGGGGTAGAAATATACCCATACCTGGACGACATCTTGGTAAAGTCAAAGAGTCGGGAAAAATTAGAACAAGACCATGAGATGGTCATAACCTTCTTGGAACAACACGGTTGGTTAATAAACAGAGAAGAGTCACCTAGCACCCTCTCAACTGCTAAAGTTTTTGGGGGTGGAATTCAACACGGCAAAAGGAGAGGTGACGTTGCCAGACACCAGGAGGCAAAGCATAGCACTGCAAGCAAGAAAGCTCAGGAAAGCAACCAGAACTTCAGCAGAAGAATGCATGAAGCTTCTAGGGAAATTCGCTTCAACACTAAGCGTCATAAAATGGGCAGCGCTCCATATGAGACCGTTACAAAACATTTTTTTACAACAATGCAACGGGAACCACAAGGATACAAGACAAAGAATCTTGGTACACTCACACACAAAAGAAGAATTAAAGTGGTGGGAAGATACCCGAAATCTGGGGAAAGGACGGACACTACACCCAGTACAATGGGAAAGAATTACAACAGATGCGAGCAACGCAGGTTGGGGAGCCCAAATGGGAGAAACACTGGTGCAAGGAACCTGGACAAACCAGGAACAGCACCTTCCTTCAAATCTGCTGGAACTAAAAGCAGTACAAAGGGCTCTGGAAGCATTCCAAGACCAAATAAGAGATGGCAATATAAAGATAGTCAGACAACCGGTCGGTTGTAAAGTATATAGCCAAACAAGGGGGAACCAGGAGCAGAAAGCTGATGAACCTCACAGCAGAAATCCTCTCTTGGGCAGAGGGCCACTTATCAGAGATCACAGCCATATACAGCCCAGGACTGGAAAATGTCACAGCAGACTTTCTAAGTCGCAATAGTATACACCCCGGAGAATGGGCATTAGACCCACAGGTGTTTCAGGAGCTGGTAGGGCGATGGGGTCAGCCAGACATAGATCTCATGGCGACACATCAGAACCGCAAGGTAAAAACTACTGTGCAAGGCTTTTTCATCCATGCGCAAAAAGCACAGATGCTCTCAGCTTCAAATGGGATTTCAAGTTGGCATACCTGTTTTCCCCCAATTCCCCTAATTCCGAAAACAATCAGGGAAGACCAAGCGGAAGTGATATTGGTAGCACCATTCTGGCCAAGAAGGCCTTGGTTCACACACCTGGTAAATATAGCAGTGGATATACCATGGCACATACCAGACAGCAAAGAAATAATGCGACAGGGGCCAATATGCCACCCGAACGGCAAACAATGGGCCTTGACGGCATGGCGATTGTGCGGGAAACATTGAGGTTGAAAGGTTGTTCAGACAAGACAAGACAATCCAGACCCTATTACAGGCAAGAAAGGGATCCACATCAAAAGTGTACCATAGAATTTGGCTTTGTTTCCGAGATTGGTGCACTGGAAGACAAATTTCTTCTCACCAAGAATTGTCAATAGTGGAGTTCTTGCAAAAGGGGTATAAGAAAGATCTCAGCCTCCGCTCTCTGAAAGTACAGGTGTCTACACTATCAGCCTTATTGGAGAGAAATCTGGCAATGGAAAGATTAATCATCCGGTTTTTACAGGCAGTTAAAAGACTAAGACCTCAAATTTAAAAACAGGGTGCCGACATGGGACCTGTCTTTAGTATTGGATGTATTAACAGCACCTCCTTTCGAACCTAAACAAGAGATAGGGTTGAGATGGTTGTCGTGGAAGATGGCGTTCTTGATCGCGATCACCTCAGCAAGGAGAGTGGGAGAACTACAGGCACTATCAGCTAAGGAACCATTCCTAGTCGTGCACCAAGACAAGGCAGTTCTCAGACCTGTGCATCAATTCTTGCCAAAGGTTATATCGCAGTTCCATATGGATCAGGAAATCGTGATCCCGTCATTCTGTCCAGATCCAAAGAACAAGAAAGAGGAGAGATTACACAAACTAGATGTTGTGAGATGTCTAAAGGTATTCATGGAAAGGATGCGAGATGTGAGAAAATCGGACAGACTATTCATCATACCAGAGGGACCGAAGAAAGGTCAAGCAGCATCTAAGACAACAATTTCCCAATGGATAGTGGCATGTATTAAAAAAGCTTATGAGACCAAAGGACAAGATAAACCTTTGAACATTAAAGCTCATTCTACAAGGGCCATGTCTATGTCATGGGCATTCAAAGCTCGGGCAACACCAGGGCAGATATGCAAAGCAGCAGTCTGGTCCTCGTTCAATACATTTTTAAAATACTACAGACTAGACGTACAATCATCAGCTGACACAAGTTTTGGACGTAGAGTTCTACAATCTGTAGTGAAATAAAGTGTAAAAGTGAATTAATAAAGGTCAACTGATAACGGCATTGACTGGTGGTTTATTCTTATGTATCCCTCCCTAATTTGTCACTGCTGGGGTATGTCCCCAAGGTGCCCACTGCTAGGGTGATCAGGAAAGAAGAAAGTTTAAAACTTACCGTAATTTTCTTTTCCTGGAACCATGGCAGTGGGCACATAGGCATTAGACATACATAGTGAGGGTAACTATGTGCCCACTGCCATGGTTCCAGGAAAAGAAAATTACGGTAAGTTTTTTTGAATTTTCTTCTTTCTGGGTTCTGAGCTACAAAACGAAACTTTCATAGTCTAAATAGTCAATAAAACAAAGTCTTTAGGTTGACCGGGACTCAGCCCGAAAAGTCCTGGAACTCAAATCGGCGTGAAGTTCCTGACACCACCGCTATATCTCTTCCGGAGATGCCAAAATCCCTTGACCGGGAGAAAGTACCAAACGTCATGGTACTATTTTCGGCGTGTCGTTCCAGCCGCGACCGCTATGTTCTCTTCTCAGAACTTGGCCCCAAAAAGTGGGACTTGCCTTGAAATTTCTGAAGCCATCTTGCGTCTATCCAAGAGCATCTTTTGGTGAGTTCAGATTTGGCGCTTAGAATCTGAGGTCCGGATTGGCTGCTGGGCTTATAGTATTTCAGATTCATTCATGAAATACTACAACAAATCCGACCATGGGAACTTTAAAACCAGCCAATCAGAGGGCTGCCAGTCTTCCAAAGCTGGGCAAGCGGTTCTTCTGACTGTAACGAGGGCATGCGCGAGTTTGCCACCTTAGCCACTTGTTATTCAGAAGCCACCCGCAAGGTTAAATGCCTCCAAGTCTGGGAAGCCAAATGCTAGCCAGGATGGCTGGCATTGTTTCCTGGACGTGGGTACTCCACCTAACCATCCTGGCCAAATGGCTTTAACACCTCTTGCAGCATCTGAGGCTTTGAAGTATGGACTTAGGGCACACTCGGTGGCACCACTAATTGGTAGCCCACTAGCCCCCCTCAGAGTACCGTCTTTAAAAGTCCCAGTTTATAAGTATAATACATTTACAAACATCTCAGTTTAATAAAAATATACTGTTACCTTGTCTAAGTCTTTTGGGCTACGAGGGGTAGAATGGGACTATATACTTTTATTCCCACTAGCCATATCCCTCATACATTGTAAACCTGACTTAGACTGTAAAAACCTTATAGCCACATTGGCTATGAAACATGAAAAATCTAAGTCCCACAGTGAAATGAAAAGATGCTTAGCTTCAATCTCAGAGCTGTAGCTCCTTACCTTAACACATTTCTTTAGAACCAAAAAACACTTGGGCACACTCTCAGGGCTGTATCTTTTTCCTTTTCTGAAACTAGGACTTAGTTTTCATAAAACCTCTCACTGCTTAATATGCAGTTGGAGAAACCCCCTAGAACCTCTATACTGATTCTGGGGTATTTGGGCATATACTGGGGGTGCTTACTAACTTGGGGAACCTTGACTGTACCAGGCATATACAAATCCCTTTGCCCTCCTTTACCTTTCTGGTCTGTGTTGAAGCAGGGAAACCTGGAGGTGAGTCGCGTAACTGTTTTCAAGTGCGGACTTTGACCGGAGTGATGTCTTTATGTCCCCGGGAATCTGACCTGATTCACGGATACATTTTTGGGGTGGCCAGCAACTCTGGACCCCTTGTACCTATACATAATCTGACAACACCTTTACCACAAAGTCCCCCCTGAAACTCATAACCTGAGAATCTCCACTGGTTAGCACTCCTGGAAAGGACAACACAAAATCTTTGTCATACAATTGCATTCATTGCAGGCACAATACACAGGTGGAAGAGCTGACACTCCTGTGACAGGGCTCAGAGGTAACCAGCCAGGCATAATACCTTTATTGATGGCCTGGTTACCCCTTCACCGTCACACCGATGTATTTGGCCAAACTCCATATAAGATGTTTATTGGCTTACACATTAACAGGGCCCTTCATTTTCCATTTTTATTTTCACGGGAATTTAGTGTTTAATACAACAACAAAAACAAGTGAAAATTCGTGCAGAAAAGTTTTCCCCTAGATGAATATTGGGGTTTATTTTGGTATAGTACAATTTGCTAGTAAACTTTTACATTGAATAATTGGACCAAATAATTTTACTGTATTTAGACACATTTACTGGCTTGTGTGAATATCTGCTAGATGCTCTATATATGGGCTCCAATGTAAATGTGAGCAGTCCTTTTATTAACACATCTTATGCAATGTATTGTATTTTCCTAATACAATGCTCTATGAATTTGAGTGATACAAAATTCAAGTAAAAATCTATAAACTTAACCTGCGATTTTCTGGTAAATTGCTTGCAACAAAATACGTAGTATACGTAATACAAAATAAGTCTAATTCTCTGTATTTTAGAGACCTTTTTTATGCTGACCTTGATCTATATAAAATGAGTATTGACTGGTTTGCAGAGGATCTCGTTGGTGTAACTTTCAGTTGGCCTCATGTCCTGTTTATACGGCATGGTTTTTAAATGTTTTTCCAGAATTCTACTTTTATTGAAATATAAATTGTTGGCTTAACACTGTCCACTTGGGACTACATATTGTCCATGTTCCTACCACCTGTGAGAACTAGTTGATTACCTTTTTTTATATTTAAGTTATTCTTTTATGTATTCCAAGCCGTTCTGAATTCTTTTTACTATATAGCCCCCCCTTCTATTGGGACGTTGTTCCATGAATTCACTACCCTTTCAATGAAGACTGCATTTCTCACATTTCTCCTAGGCCCCACCCCGCTTATAATTGCAAACGTAAGTGAAACCTCCATATATTGCCAGGTCCCCAGTGGTCACTGCGGCGTGCGTGCCACACTCCACAGCACAGCCCTCTATGGGGCAGGCCCCAGTGGCTGTGTGGATGCGCAAAGCGCGATGACGCGTGTGCTGGCAGGGAAGACCAGAATTTTGCTGCAAAGCGATCACTCGGTCGGCGGGCAGCCAATGGAAGGGCGGATATGCCCCATCATGGCTGTGCCCCCGTCATGGCCCCGCCCCCACGCGCATCCCATCGCTCCCCTACAAACCGCAGATCGCGGCTTTTATCTGCACACGTCGCCAGTCGCGTGTGCAGCAGTAAATACTGGGGCTGTAGCCTAAGTAATACCCAGTCATGCCAGATACACATTTTCAAAATCTAGGACACAGCTGATGTCTAAACAAAAGCTATCTGAGGTGAATCTGGTTAATATGAGGCTGCTATCTACATTGGTGTCGCTTTCTTAAGCTTTAGGAAGAAATTAGACATTATTTTCCTGTTTCCCGTGGCAGTGGGTATGGTAGGGTTAAGTCCATCCTTGGCTTGAATAGGACAGGAAATGTAAATCTGCCGGTAGTACCAATAAAGGTCCCTCCTTCCTGCAGGTAGTCTTTTTCCTGTGCTACAGCTAGGAGTAGTGTTTGTAGTTTTGTAAACGACTCACCAGACTGCAGCTAGTGCAGTTAATTTAGGGGGATGTCAGCCTCTCTTCCTGCAGCTCTGACGTATAAGCACCGTGGGGAGTTGCTGTGCGGAGGCATCTCGGTACTCGGCGCTAACAGAACTGATGCGGGGACATTACTTGTTTTTTTTGCATGTCGTCCCATATTGTTTAAGAGCGCGTGCCTGTCTTGTGCATGCTCCCGACACACAGGCACAAGCATGGCTGTGCAGAAATGCCTTTAGCGCTCTGATTGAACAAACTGACAATGTCAGAGGCGCAACAAAGTAACGACCTCAGAAAAATAAAAGCACTCTGCAGCATGGCACGCTGGGCAGAAAGGAAAACAAATCCGCTGGAAGGATTGCAGAAATCGGCATGGAGGCTGCTGCAAGCAAGGTCGCTTCCTTAAACGGGGTGAGTCCTTCGTTTAGAGGAGACATCTAAAGAGTTGATTATGCAAGACTAAATGCATGTTTTGTTTTTTTTTGTCACTGTAATTCCTCTGTGATAGACAGAGGGAACTTTTTGACGTGGAAATGGAGATTATGCATCAGAAAAAAGTTGATGCGAAAAAAAAGCTAAATTGTGTGCAGCATGTAATAAGCCTGCATTAGAAGCTAAAACTATGTGGATATTGTCTTAAAGCAGCAGCAGGGGATCCAAATGACCAGATGAATAGTTTTTGTCATGGATGAAAGATACAGTAACTCAGTCTTGAGTCAGCAGCACAGCGAGCGACTAAACCAACACAAGAGATCAAAATCTCAAACCAGTTTGGATAAAGTGAGGGAGTCGTCGTCAGATGAATCGGAGGTACAATATCGGCATTTCTCAGAAGCCAAATACTGTACTTACTCCAAGCAAGAGATTCAGACAGAAAAATCAGACTTCAGTCTAGAACTGGTGGAACCTCTAATAAATGCAAGGAGGAAAACCTTGGAATTAGAGGATTAGCAGGTAAATCAGAGCAGACAATTTTATTTGGGGGAACCCAAAGAAAGTCTAGTTGTGTTCTGATCCATCAAGTGATTAAGGATATGATACAAGCAGAATGGTGCACGGCCTGATGAGAAAAACTAGTGATTCCCATGTAATTCATCAAAATATATCCTTTTGGAAGGAATTCTGGGAAGTAACTCTGCCATATCTAGTTAGAACAAAAACCACCTTATCAGTTGATGCAGCATCGTTAAAGGACGTGATGGATAGTGTTCTGAAGAAATCAGAACACAAACCTGCAATATCAACCATGTCGGTATCAAGAGCTATGCGTATATGTATCTCTAACATTGCTGAAGCATTAGAGAAGTCAAGCAAGCTTCAATTATATGTAAGAAAAAGTGGGGATGACCCCCAGGTGGTGCTTCAAATATGCCAGGTAGTCAAATGAATTATATATAAACACTTAAAAAATCGGTATGGCTAAGTGAATAAAGCGGTCTGAGTGTCCCGTGGGTATGCCGATGGTGTATGCGGGCCTGAATACCCTCACCTCACCTGTTTGGAGCCGTTGGAAGGAATATCCCCACGCCGATGGAACACACGCCCCCCCCCCCCCTTGGAAGATGGATGGTGGGGTGATAGCCTCCTCAGCCGAACATGCGGCAACCCGGTAGAAAGAGACTGACGGATGTAATGGAGACCTGCACGCAAAGTCTCCTGTCGTCTCACCGGGTGCCTGCTGGAAGTCTCCTGATGTACCCGTCCGTCGCTGCAGGGGGGTAGGTGGCGGCTGCTGGTGAGGAAGACGGAGCGCTCCAATCCTCCGCGCTGGGTCCGTCAGTTTTGTAACTTCCCGGGACAGGTGAGGGAGCAGGGTTATCGGCTGCACACTGGCTGAACCTGGTCCACTGCGTAGCTAGAAGGGGGAATCCTCTCAGTTGGAACAGCTGCTCCGCATTCAAAAAACCGAGGCGTGCTGCTATGCATGGGTAAAGATCAGGAACGTGGTGAGAGAGCAGAGCACTGCCGCAAAAAAGAAAATCAAAAGAAGAGGGCCTGATGCAAAAAAATAAATTATTTATTAGGCATGATAGCCAAAAAGAACAAACACACTAAGGTTTAAAAACTCTGACGCGTTTCCCGCCGTGGAGACGCTTTATCAGCCTCCACGGCGGGAAACGCGTCAGTTTTTAAACCTTAGTGTGTTTGTTCTTTTTGGCTATCATGCCTAATAAATAATTTATTTTTTTGCATCAGGCCCTCTTCTTTTGATTTTTTTTTTTGCGGCAGTGCTCTGCTCTCTCACCACGTTCCTAAGCTTCAATTATAAATGCTTTCAGAGAGCAAGTGGGCATACGACTACATTGCTGAAGCTTCACTAGATGCTGGGAAATTAGCAGCCAGATTAATGACATGTTTTGTAACTGCAAGAAGAGCTTTGTGGCCGAGACAGTGGGTGGCGGATTTGGCATCTAAGAACAGTTTATGTAATTGACCTTTGTCTAGGTTTCCATAAAATTAGATTGGCTCTGGTAACCTGTGTTGGAGGAAGACTCCATCAATTTCAGGGTCTGGACCTTAGCCGTTTTGGATGCTTGGGTGCAAAGTATAGTTCTCAAAGGTTATTTCTATAGAATTCAGAAAGATACCTGGAGATAAATTCAAGACATCCCGATTGCCAAGTGACGTGCCCTAAAAGTGTCAATGAATACACTTCAGGGTGGAATCATTGAAAATAAAATCATTTGTAGCAATGGAACAAGGTGATTGACTAGTGGATTTGAAGGACACATACCTTTTACATCACAATATGCGATAGCCACAGAAGGTTTCTGAGGTTCGCCATAGAACAGGCGCATTATCGGTTAACAGTGCAACCCTTTGGCCCTATCACTTCCACAAGAACCTTCACAAAGGTGATGGTAACTCTCGTGGCCAAATTAAGGCAGGAAGGTATCCAAATATTCCATAGTTTGGATGACATTTTAATAAGGACACAACACAAGTCTCAGTTACTTCCAACATTTGAAACGTGCTGGATTTCTTGACAATGCATGGATAGTTAGTGAATTTCAAAAAAGTAATCCAATGCAAAGCTTAAAATATTTGGGAGTACAATCACATACTCAAACAGGCACCCACGATAAAAGGAGACCCTAAAAAACCTGATCAGGACTGCCAGGCAATGCATGAGTATCATTGGCACACTCTCAGCCACCATTAAAGTGGCAAGATGGCACAGGCGGGCTTTCCACCA
Source organism: Ascaphus truei (assembly GCF_040206685.1). Lineage (NCBI taxonomy): Eukaryota > Metazoa > Chordata > Amphibia > Anura > Ascaphidae > Ascaphus > Ascaphus truei. Next base: position 145,825,673 of record NC_134483.1, on the reverse strand, counting down.
AAATTTTTCTAAAACTGCGACAGTCAGATGAGACCCATTGCAGTCTATTGTGCTTCCACAAGGGGTGAAGGAATCTCTAGTGTGGTTGGAACAGGATATATAGCTCAAGATTGTTCCCTACAAGAGCAGGTCTGGCTTATGCTCCCGACCGATGCAAGTGGCACATGCTGGGGTGCCCAACTCGGCACCAATGTAGCCAAAGGAAAGTGGCCTACCAGGTATCACAATGTACAAGCAAATATTCTGGAATTGAGTGCTAATTCTGGCAGTAATTCACCTCATTACAGATAGAAGGAAGCAGCCGAAGGATTTAATCAGACCGCCAAAGTGTGTGTGTGTGTGTACACACAAAGTGGGACAAGAAGTTAAGTTCTTCAAGAAGTATTCCCCATTATTTCCTGGGCAGAGCAACATCTAACCGATCTTACGGCAATACATATTGCAGGAAAGAAAAATCAGCGGAACTTAGTCAGGAAAATCGTCTCTGGCAGGGTCTATTTTCAGACAGTTGGAAACAAGGGGACTTCCCGAGAGACCTGAGGGTGGTGGCATCAAAAAAGAGGGTATATGCGCCGGGCACGAGCGTTGGAAGTGAAACTTCTTTTGTGTTTTGTAACTGACATTGAAAGAAATAATTACAATCAAAAACCTCAATCAAAATACAATTTCAGTGACAACACTAAGCTTAACTTGGAAAGTGGGTGCTCAGCACACCTGTGGTGTGTGTTTTTTTTTTTTTTTTTATATATTGTCACTGTAGCTTATGACAAGATATAATGAACACCAAATATCTGGGTTGAACTGAACGAGGCTTAGATATAATAAAATATAATTTATTCCTTAAAGAAGGTGAACACAGCAATATAGTACAATTAACAGACAAGAAGATAACACTTACTTAGGGTTGGGGAATGGAGAAGTATCCAATAGCAATTCTCCTGCAATCCAGTGAAATTCAAGATGGAATCAGAAGCACAACTCCAGCAATCCAGTGACATTCAAGATGGTATCAGCACAACTAAAAACTGTAGGGTTGACACAGTTTATATACCTGTGCAACCCTATTCTTAACATTGAACACAGCCTATTGGTGAACAATTATCTGTATCCACTCTCTAATGTGGAGACACAGACTAACAGACTAACCCATGCCCTCAGGTAACTATTAGACTGGCAGAGTTTGTTGATTGACCAATACTTAATCCCTAGACATTGGGTAACAATCAAGGCAGTTACTTTTTGATCACCGTGCTTAGGCTACTCAGCCGTCTGCCCTTCATGACTTATTAGCCTAGCAAATGGCGTCTGCATTTTCAGAATAGATCCAAAATAAAATACATATACACTTTAATATCTACACATATTAATAAGTTCCATTCTGGTGGGCTCAGTGGGTCGATCTTTGCCAGTTTTTAATGCCTACAGTGACTCCACATATTGGCCAAATATGAACTCTCTGCGACCTCCAGAATTGGAGATACAGAAATGCACTTTAAAACATTAATATACATGCTTATAATGAAACATGGGAACAGGGGAACATACATTTTCAAGGTATAATAAGGTGCAAACCTCATCCCTGGACCGCAGTCCAGTTAACCCCTTGTCTCTCTGGTGAGGTCAGGGGATGGCCATATGGGGTGCAACCCCTTTAATACCGGGCCACCCCCTTTCTCCCTCTACATATTTTAAATCAAGTGATTTGAGAATAAAGTATATTGAATGTGGTGCTTGTTTGCATGAGATTTATATATTTTTGTCTAATTTAGTAGCTTTATTTTCTTACATTTTCATATTTATTTCATTGGCTATACATTGTAATTGTCTGTTTAATATATAAATGGAGCTGCAGTATTCATTCCTATCTGTTTTACGGCACTGGCAGCTTCTGTGCTGGCGGATGTGAGATTAGCCAGCGGGGGCTCTTGTGCACGCGCCTTATGTCACTTCTGTTTCACATTTTAATCTCTGACTGAGTTTTGTCCCATCAGCATTTACTAGGTGCCACTAAAGAAGTTTCACTTAAAAAAAAAAAAAAAAAAACATTCTGTTCAAGTGTTTCACCTGGTAAGCAGCCTGTGTGGACGCCCTCTCCTTCAAATGGTACTTTCAACTGGCGTACATATTTCTTCCAATTCCTCTCATACTGAGGGTACTCAGGAAAATAAGGCTGGATGGGGCAGAAATAGTGTCAGTACTTCCAAACTGACCACACAGAGCCTGATTTCCACAATTAATCAATATGGTGATGGACAAATCATGGCAATTGCCAGTGTTCCCAGGTCTCCTGTCCCAGGGCCTAGTTCAACACCCCAATCCAGGAATTTGATGGCCTGAAGGTTGAGTGGAGCTGGCTCAAGACCAGGGGTGTCAGTCATACAGACCTTGATGGCAACACGGAAGACCTCAACACCGACCGTGTACTACAGGGCATTCAGCTTATCACTGTGATGTGTGTGTATATGGTGAAAAAAGATATATATCGATATACCATAGACTTTCACACATTCACTGTATTTTATTTCACACTACTCTTAACATTAATTAGGACATTAACACCTGTCACTCTCACTCTGCACCTCACTGCCATTCAAATCCCCTCCCCCAGTGTTTTCTGGATGAGAGAGCGGCTACTCAATTTAGCAAAGAGGGGAAGGGACGTGCTGTCTTTGGGTGAGTGACAGGCTGCTTAGCCTATCACAGAGTGATGGGCAGACATCTATAGAGAAATATAGTTCTAGATCTATATCAAGTATACATTAATTACATAGGCGATACAGGTGTTAATGTCCTATCACAGAGGGGGAGGGATTTGCAGTCTCGTTGTCTTAAGATTGTTTGTTAGCAACCCTGTAACAACTAAACCTTTTGTACGGAAACCTGCCTATGCCTTTTTGAGAGAGATTACCTTAATTAAGAGATTACCACCTGTCACTCTCCCTCTGCACCACCCACTGTCATTAAAATCCCTTCCACCAGTGTTTCCTTGGTGTGTGAGAGGCTGCACAGTAACACAGAGGGAGTGGGATGTGCGAGTCGTATTGCTGTCTGGGTGAGCGATCGGCCACTCAGCCAATCACTGAGGGATGTGCAGACATACTTAGATGTGTGTTTCAGCTTTTGTATCATGACTGCTTGGAGGAAAGATGTGGCTATTTTATAGGACCTCCCACAGGTGGAATTGTTTTCTGTCCAATCTCAGCAGTAGGGTGGAGCTCAACCCGTTGGTTAGATCTGCCATGGAAGGACCTTTAAGGAAAATAAAATGATTGCGAGCTCAAACTATTTTCTCTCTTCCCCACCACAATTCTCAGTTACCTCTATATTTATGTATATTTGCCTGTACGATTGGGTTCCTACAGTATGTGTCTGAATGCAGTGCGCACTGACTTTCAGAGATTTGCACTGTACAGCCAGGTAAGGTAAATGTTTTCGAACCACTATAAAATCTTTATCTCTTAATGAAGTCCCAATGTTTACTGTTTGTTGTGGCTGTAAAAGGTATCAGTCTGCAAGGAATCTGACTGTGTAGCAAAATGTTAGGACCTCTGTCATTCTCACAAGATCAAGCCTGTTTAACTTTAACTTCTTAAACAGTGTTTGTTAGCTGACCGTCCAGGGACACACGCATAGTGAATGCTTTCTTATTCCTTCAGGTTTCAAAACATAAAAGGCTGCACTTCACATACAAAACCGAATAGATAATTTTAATTGCAGATCACATTGAATGTGTAATTTCCCCTCTGAAACATAATTCAATTTCATTTTACTGGAATGTTACAAATGGTATCAGACTAAAATCTGTGTTCCAGAATTTACAGGAATTAATCTTTACAAGCTCCTCAAAGAATATCTTCTTTCGGACGAGCAATTGCAAGAGAATGGATTTCCCCGACCAAATCCTGAGAAACCTGGCAGTGCTTTGATATACAATGGGGTAACAAAAACAATAGTTAGTGATGGTAAGTAAATGGCTATTAATCATTATATGCTGAATAATCCTGCTATGTATATTGTAACAACAAACAGACTAAAGCGCGAACTCTCCTCGTGTGATTAATATAAAGTGCAACAAATGCAAAGATTGTAACTCTCTATGGTAGATCAGAAACACGAATCTATACGAGGATTGGATATTCAGGAACTCCCCAGGTACATAAAACAAAGAAAATATATAGTACAGCACAATTTATAACACAATGCAGTGAGCAGTGAGTCCAAATACAAACTCACATGCTCCACAGAATAAGCAAGCGTTGTGACCACTTTGGGTCTACGACGTCGGCACTCTGCTCACACACACAGTGCCTATGCAGTGGACCCAGAGTGGTCACAACGCTTTTTTTTTTTTTTATTCTATCGAGCATGCGAGTTTGTATTTGGGCTCACTGCTCACTACATTGTATGTTATAAATTGTGCTGGACTATATATTTTCTCTTTGTTTTATGTACCTGTGAGTTCCTGAATATCCAATCTTCATATAGATCCGTGTTTCTGATCTACCATAGAGTGAGTTGCAATCTTTGCATTTGTTGCGCTTTATATTAATCACACGAGGAGAGTTTGCGCTTTAGTCTTTGTTGCTACTTCTAGGGGTGTTGAGAAACACCCTTTTTTTAGCTGCACCTCTCCACATGTATTAATCACCCTATATTGGTGGTTTTTGTTCGCCTTCACTAATCACTCTCTTGAAGTGATTTAGGTTTGCGCTTTCTATATTGTTCTATGTATATTGTAAAGATGAGGGGTTGAAACTCCCAAAAATGTAACTTGTAACCAATTACATTTTAGTTTTTTGCAATATATTGTACTATCCGTTATTAAAAAATAATTCAGTTGATGTATGCTGGTAAACATGTGGGTACTGTATATAATCCTAGCTTTAAGAAGAGTTTGCTGTCGCTGTGGAGAAATGTATTCTGTGACCTCACAAGGAAAGCATGTCCGTAAGGAAGAGTGCACGTACCACTCTGGCAGAGTTCTCAGACACAGAGGTAAGTCAAGTTTTCAGTTGTTAAGTGGAACAATATCGCCATCTTCCCTGAAGTTTTTACTTTGTGCGCTCATGTGACAAAGCAGTACAATAGTGTGGAGAAATGGCAATTATATGAGTAAGACGAGCTATAGTTCAGATTAACGTAAAATTTAGTCGGACAAGAGATGTCTAAGGTGCACACAATGAAGGGTAATGCCACTAGCAAGAGACTGAACAGAGCTCGGTATACTAGGAGTGTCCGTTATTTGAGATCCACAAAATTCATGCATCTAATAAAGAAAAGCTATTTTATGTGATGCTGGCATTTTCATTTGGAATGACGGAGCCAATTTTGAACTGTGTACATATTAATAACGTACCCTTTTTTTGGGAAATGTGTTTTACTTGCAGTTTAATGAGCTGTAAGAATCTTAGTGATTTATTTTACATTAGTTCCTGGTGGTATGGAAACGCGCTACAGTTGTTGTGAAGCAGTGGTAGGAACTCCAGGATGTCAAGTTGAAAAGGTAAATTTGAAATATATTCTAATATGTCTAGTGTACATTTTTGTCACAAGGTAATTCGATTAATATCAATTAAAAGTTGCAATTTTAAAAATTGCAGAATTACAAACTTTATTGTCAGTGACAAATTAGATGGTTCTTGTGTTAATAGTAGGAAATATGCCTGATTAACATATAAATGGTTTTATAGAAAACTGCAAATCTCTCCCCCCCCCCCCCCCCAGTCCCTCAATATATAAATATATACATAGAAAATATTTTAGTTGTCCACAGCGACTCGGACGAAGGAGCCAGATTAGTAAATATAAAATGTTCCTTTTAGGACACCATAGGGCAACCCTGCGTTACCACTGCCATCTGACAAATGTCACATCTGTTTTACGTAATTCAGTCGGTGCTGTATAAGCATCTTACTGTTCCTTCGTCCTTTTTTTTTTGAGTAACATTTGTTTTTTTTTCTAGCTTCATGTCCATGATTGTCCAAAGGAAAACCTGGATGGATTTATAAATACTTTTATAAAACTACAGCCATCTGATGGGAATCCTGGAGTATTTTCTCTGGATTGTGAAATGGTATTTGCTCTTGGTTTTTTTTGTTTTTGATTGCCCAGCATTTAAATATTTCAATCTTGTATCAAGTGTTTTAATTCCCTCCCCCACCCCTCCATCTTTGCATTTTAATACATGTATACAGTGATGCAACAACAGCATTTTATGCTTAGATGGATTTATATCTCTCCAAAAATAAAGGGAGCAATGATCTATACCATGTGAAAGAGAAAAAAAAAAGTACATAGTGCAGAATTGCTATACACATGTGGTAAAGTGTAAAATAAAAACCTCCAGATTTCTTAGCAATCAAAAAAAGCATTGGTCCCCAAACAGTGGCAGCAGTGTCCCTGTCCTGGGCAAGATGTCAGGTGGTTCCAGTGAGTCTCAGGAAAAAGAGAACAGACAATAGTGCAGACTGTCACGGTAGACCAGGTCTTTTTACATATTTTATATTTAAGGGTTCAGTCACAATGCAAAACAAGGAAGTGAAATAAAATGAGGTTTATTTGGATAAGACCTCGGAAACGCGCAGAAATACAAAATACAGAGAATATACACACTTACTGGGATCTGGGGGGTTGAGATCTAGCCCTTTCCTAGTTGCAGGGGCACCTGTTTCAGAAAAAGGCGTTACTCTGTTCTCTCCGGTTGGTTCCAGCCTGCTGGCTGGGCCTCTCCATGCTTCTGTTGTTGTTATAGCTCTATCCCCCAGAAGCACTTTTGAGAAGTCTTCCAGCAGCTGCTCATCTCTTCAAATCTCCATCAAAATAAAGAGAGGTGCTACATTGCACTCCCTTTATATAGGGCTTGCTCCATACCTAAATAATTGAGGTGGCTGGCAGCCAATTAGAGCACGAATTGTGGTTGTACATTCACTGATGGGAGGGGAAAATAAAAAACTTGCCAATGGAAATCGTGCCTATAAGTTTGAAACCCCAGCAACCGGTTTCCTGGCTTGCCCCATACCTCCCACTGGGTAGGTTCCACAATGTCTAGCTGGAACAAAGGCTTTCTACTCCAGATATCCTGTTCACAGCCCTTCCCATGTTGTAATTAACACAGGGAATCCCTATACTTGGTCTGGTGGCATTGAAATGCTAATTCACACCTGGCTGCCTTTTGTCCTGTATGCAGCTCCGCTCACAGCACAAACACACAATGCGTTGTATTTTTAAAACACTTTAAAACTAACATTTGGTCCCTAGAGCTTGCACTCTACAATTTGGACCTAAAATGTGGGGTCTGTGAACTGGGGCTCTAAAACCTGTTCTAGGACATCAGCCCCTACATCCAATGCAGTAACATTTGATCCCTAGAACTGACACGCTAAAACTGATCTGCAAGCTGGGGTTCTAAAACCTGCGATAGCATACAAGCCTTCTAGACCCAGCTCTAATACCTTGCTGGCAGGCAATACAGGTTAACACGGTTTGCCCCCAAATATCCCCCTTTTTCCTCATGTTCCTGAAGTCTCTGCCCTGCAGCTATTTCTCATAAGGGGCTACCCAGTTATAAGCTTGCACAGGCAGCTACAGAACCATGAGTCAAAGGGAATACAGCACAGAATGCATTAACTGGCCCACTGGGCTTACATAGTTAACCCCACACACACGGTTCCTAGCTTATCCCCCTATGGGGGACAGTATATGGGGAACAGAATTACAGGGCAAAATGGTAAGGTACAATATTAAACCCAAGAGCTGACACTCTCAGCCTTTGTTATACGGTTTAAGGGGTAACCAGTTGGGTGTGACCTTTATTAATGACGACCGGCTACCCCAATCGTCACACTGATAGTATAAAATATAGTTGTGGCGGTAGGGGTAACCAAGGCAACATAATAAAGGTTAAGCCGTCTGGTTACCCCTGAAATCGTGGGGTTCCTGGTAACTACATAAGCACCATAGGCCAGGGACCAGGGATAATACTTGTAGAGAATAAAGTGACCCCTGCTTTTTTGTTTTTATGTTCCCTTGGCCCTAGAACTGTGAGATTTCAATTTCTTATCAGTTTTAGGGGGGATATTTGGGTAGAAATGCAGTTATTTTGTTCGCAGTAGTTCAGGGGCCAAAGTTACCGGTAGTCCTTTAAAGCTGCAGTTCAGTCTTTTTTTTTTTTAATTTATTTTTTTACTTCAATAGTTTTATGTGTGCAATCTCTAATTACCTAAAGAACTGTATAGCTGCAGGTCAATTAGTTCTCCATGTATTGATTGGCAAAATTTGGTGACATTAGTGAAGGGATCTGTTTTTCTTCTGCTTCTTTCTCTCAGTGGAAGCTCATGAATATTCATGAGCACTCCTGCACTGACATGTGCTAGAGGGAGGGCAGGGCTGACAAAGGGGTGTGCCAGAGCTTGTGACAGGACATGAAGGGGCAGTGCCTTAGCAAATGCTTGTTAAAATAGAATACAAGAAAATTGGTCTTTCAAAGTTGTTGTTTTTTAAAACAGAAAATGCTAAAAGTATTTTTTCTTACTACAGAACTGATTTATTAAAAAAAACACACATGCAGGATATTGACTGAACTGCAGCTTTAATTCTCCCCGACGAGCAGGTATGATTTGCCGGTACATGGGGTGAATTACACCAGGGCAACCCAGTGTCCCCCCCCAGACTCCTGGATTTCTATCCCAAATCCATTTCCCTTATAAGTATAAGATTCCCCAATGTGTGTACTTTATTAAAGTGTACTTTATAATGTTTTAGACATTTACTTTAAGGCTCTATACAGTCAGAGAGGGCATCAGCATAGACACCAGCATGTCTGTATAGTGTCCGTAGTTCAAAGAGAAGATGTCCTGAGGTGAGAAGTCTTGGTGGGCGAGGGAAGGGCGACTTGCCAATGAGTTAGCAGCGCTCTTAGGGGATTCTCCCATTGGCGAAATCATATTTCCCACTCACCCGGCTTTTCGAGCCGGCTTGGCATGCCGCCTCCTATGACTTCAGCCCAGAGATAAGCCCCTGTTTCTATTGGCTGGTGGGGAGAAGTTCCTGCGCTCTAGTCGCTCCTCCTTCCTTCATGCGGAGGGTATATAAGGAGAAGCCGCAGACAATTTTGTAGCTTGAGTCAATGAATCTAGGGCAGGCTTTTCAAAGTTGCTCTGTGCCAAATAGTAGAGCAACCGACTTCGTTTTGAAGCTAGAAAAGTCTGCCCTGCAGAGACCAAGTCAAACGCGAGGACCAAGTTCTCATTTTAGAATGTAGTGGTCGCGATCAGGAGTTCCTGCCGGATCTCGGTCCAGGACGTCCGGAACAAGGTTTCGATCAGGGTAAGCCCTGCACCTAGGAATGGTTAGATCTCAAACCCCAGACCCCAGTAAGTGTGTATATTCCTGGTTTTTGTATTTTGTTGTATTTCCGAGGTTTTATACAAATAAACCCCATTTTATTTCACTGCCTTGTTTTGCCTATTGAATGATCCCTAAAATATAAATAGACCTGGTCTACCGTGACAGTAGTTTATATAAAAACCCTAAAATCAAGGCTTACACAGTGACAGAATCATAACAGCATATGTTGGGCATTGTGTGGTATCTCTAGGTCCAGGTTGAATAGCGATCTCACCGCCTCCTAGTCCCTCAGTACATCCGCATGTGTCACTTCTGCCTACGTTAGAACCGTCTGGTGAGGCCGGACGGTCTGTATGAGGGCTGAGTAGAGGTTATGCCTTTTTATATTTATATATCGCCTTTTTTCACTATGAATGTTTATGGGTTGAAGTCACTTAATATTGGTATTTTGTGGACCTTTTAATTTTTGTTCACTACATATATTTATATCAATTTCTTCTCACTGGGGTTTTATAGGAGTGTGTTAGAGCGCAATCTGCTGTTTTGTATATAGTTGGATTTTTAACCTGATTTTTCCCGTCAGTGCTACACAACACATGGCTTGGAGATGACGAGAGTCACAGTGGTTGATCCCAGCCTGCAAGTTGTTTATGATACATTTGTTAAACCAGATAATGAAATCATAGATTACAACACTAGGTAGGTACATTTTTATGTTCCTCCCAGTATCCAGCAGATAAGCTTACTGCAATGCAAAACCTATCATATTATACAATGTGTATGGTGCATTACAAATACATGTTTACGCTTCAGTTAAATGTTTAGTATTCCATTTTAATTGTTGTATAATTTGTTTTATGAAACAATACTTTTTCCTAAGCATATCCATGGCAGTGGGCACCAAAGGGTTAAGTTCCCACCTTCCAGCTGGGCTAGGAAAGATTAAAGATCTACACCTGTAGGAGGCCCTATATATAGGCACCTCTCCTCACAGGCAGTTTTTGTTCTGTCCTACCAAGCTGAAATTAGTCTTTTGGTGAAATATTTTTTTTCTTTTGGGGCTTACCTGACCTGCTTGCAGTTTAGCCAAAGGGAATTCCTGTGCCATCTCTCTTCCTATGAAGCCCCTGCAATTTGCTCCCCTCAGGGTTGCTGGTCAGTGGAGATTGCAGTTGGAGCTATGCTGCATAGGTCACGCTGACAACAGCTACTTCAAGGACCCCTACGAGATTTATAATGGACCTCCGGCTGATGCTGACTCCGTCACAGTGGCTCCAGTGGGAACTCATGTCCACATCATTCCCAGCCTTACACGCATGCTCAGCACTCATTTTCTCTCGGCTGTGACGGGCACTCACAATAACATCACAGGCGTCCAGAAATCTTAAAGGGAGCTCGGCGTGGCTTCATTCCCTGCTGCCCTGCTTGAGGACGTGAAGGAGAGCTTAGACAGCACTAAAGTGCGTACTGGAAAAGACCTGCGCTGAGGCACCATGGAAGCTAACTTGTCCATTTTTTCTGTCATTAAAATCCAAAGGTAAGCCCCAGTGTGAGGATCTGGTGTAGGCTCTGCTACAGAGTTTGATCCAGACCTTGCTGCTCCTGGTTCCTCATCAGTGTCTGCTGTGCAGACCCCTCCCAGCAACAAATCAGAGCTCTGATTCTAGAATCCGCCTCTGCTGTGTAGCTCTTCACCGATTTGCCTGTTCCTCCTTTTATAGGCTCAGCTATTTTGCCTCTGCAATTCGGCTGAGCATAATAGTTATTTTCTTCTTGACGTTGTACTGGACGCAAGCACTCTGTTTTGCCCTGTCCTGCCTTGCCGTGCCTTGTTCTCTCTTGCATTCCAGTGACCTGGACCATGGACTCTACCTTCTACCTGTGACCTCAACTACCCTCCAGTCTCCTGCCCTTGACCTCGTGAGCATATCTACTACCTTACTTCTCCAACCCCATACCCGGCTACACGACGCTGAACCTGCACACCGGACGTGGCCTCTCGGCTTCAGGTCGGTGTTTACAAATCCCCACCTCTGCCTCGCCGTCCTGTTTGTGACGAGCAGTAATCTTTCGCGGTCCCTTGTCCAGAGACTCGGGCACATGTTTTGCAAGAGTTGAGTCCACTCACCTTTAGGTCGGAGACAGAATTAATCACTTCCAAGAGGAGTGGATGCAATAAATTACGGATGCCTGCGTACCCCATGTCATGGGAGACGAGGTATTTACACCTTTTAAACCAGGATCATAACATTGAGCAAAACAAGGAGGTAAAATAAATTCTGATTGTTTCCTTGGAAACAGACGTACACACAATGGATTACAATATACAATGGAAAACATACTTACTGGGGGTCTAGGTGAAAAAACTAGCCTTTCCTAGCTTCTACAGTCCATAAAACAATGTCTTTAGGTTACCGGGGTTTAGCCTGAAAAGCCCTGGAACTCAAATCGGCATGAGTTACCAGACGCCACCGCTGTATCTCTTCTTGAGATGCCCAAATCCCTTGACCGGGAGATAGAACCAAACGTCCTGGTACTCCTTTTCAGTGTGTAGTTCCAGCTGCGACCGCTACGTTCTCTTTTCAGAACTTGGTCCCGAAAAGTAGGACATGGATATTTCAAGGCAATAAATTTTCTGAAGCCGGCTCGCGTAGATTTCTCCAAGAGCATCTTTTGGGGATTTTGAATTTGATTCTGTTGTCTTGGCGCATAGAATCTGAGGACCGGATTGACTGCTGGCTTTCTTATAATATTGCAGTCCCATTCATGGAATATTCCAGCCAATCCGAGCATGGGAGAATTCCTACCAGCCAATCAGAGGTTTGCCATGCAAGGATAGATTAGAAATCTGACAGGGGCATGCACCAACCTCTGCCAGCTGTGAGTCAGAAGCCACCGGTGGAGTTAGTCGTCTCAAGGTCTGGGCTGGGCAAATAATAATCTGACTTTCATTCATGCCAGGACGAGGGTACTTGAGTCTAACTCTTCCGCCTAAATGGCTTTAAAACCGTGGCAATCTCTGTGGCTTCCAACTCCGGGACCCGAGCAAACTCAGTGGTGCCACAGGGTCTCTCGGAACCAAAGACTTTGAAATCCCCAGCGCCTATACAGTGCATAAACATATACCATTATACACAATGTCAGAAATTGACAAAATTGTTAAATATTTTTAAGTCCTTTTTTTTAGCTTTGACTGAAAAGACATACACGTTAGTTTCAGCGCTCCTAGACCTTCCTATAAGAATGTGTAAAAAGTTAAACCAAATAATGCTTAGTTTCAACCTCAGACTTGCTTGTCTAAACACACAGGAATTTGCACTTGGACATAAAATCAGCTTGCAACCTTATCAAGGGTTGAAGCACCCCAGAACCTCTATACTTGGTACTGGTGATTGGGGCATATACTGCGGGACTCATTAACCTAGGGACCCCTGACTGTACCCGGGATACACATCCCTATGCCCTCATTTACCTTTCTGGTCTGTGCGGAAGCAGTGAAACCTGGTGGTGAGTCGCACAACTGCTTTCCAGGGAGGACTTTGCCTGGAGGTCCATGTCTACATGTCCCCGGGAATCTGACCTGATTCCCGGACACATATTTGGGGTGGCCAGCAACTCTGGACCCCTTCTACCTAGACACAATCTGTACAAATACGAACCAGCACCCACAGGGATTGATAATGTCCAATGAATCCAAAAAGCGGGAGAAAAGTCCAGTAGATCCAAATGAATGTGAAATCTCCAATCAATGGGTCCGTGACATGTGGACAGAAACAGAAGAAATTATCATAGTGTATACTATTAAACAGAGACTACATGAAATAATTAAAACAAAGTACAAAGTACAAACACCATGACATACAGGAAACACAGAAGCTGAAAAATAAAACTATTTATTAAAACAGAGGAGCCTGCTGCAGCGGGTCATCAAGGGGTTAAAACCCAAAACCCTACTTACAGCAGGGCCGGATACAACGAGCGTGTGCAACCAAACAGGAACGAATGCCAGGTGCAGAGAAAGTCCTCCGTAGGCGCTTATGTGTGTGGGGTGGTGACTCGGACTCCCTCCGATATGCAGGGGATTCCCAGAATGAACGCAGGGATAGGGAGCTGCACAGTTACACAGCCGAATGGAAGGGGTCCTCTCTCGCTATGACGTCACTTCCTGTAGGGGTGGTCAGGAACGCTACACGGAACCAGCACTCTCCAAAGGCGCCGTGACCTTTGACCCTACGCGTTTCGTGACTGCGTCACTTCCTCAGGGGATAGTTAGGTGGAGGTGAAGCAGCACTATATACACCTCTCTCGGCACTGATTGGACATAATAGTCATCAATTTTTTCAGCAGCAGAAAAAAGCCAAAAAAGTAGAACAAAACACGGAACATCTATCAGTAGCAGTAGCTACCAGTAATCAATATCATATACTTTCCGAAATAGTCAGAGAGTGAGATAGAAAGTGTGGGTTACACCCCGCTTCCAACCCCTAGAGTTAAGACTACTTTTTCTTTTTTAGAATGGAGGGAGAGGAGAGCATCTCTTTCCAGAGATAGAGATAGAGATCAGAAATCCCCCTTTAGATTTACAGCCCCTGAATCTGAAAAAGCGATTCAGAGGGGATAGTAGGAGTAATGGCCTAGATCAGTACACTAATATTTTCAATATTGGTAGATATGAGCTAAAAAAACACTGAACGGAAAGTGCTTGGTAAGGGCCTGACGTTTGCACCTGTATGTGACCCCAATAGTTTTAATTTATATATTGATGTACACAGATTTGCGAGGAAATTGGCTCTCAAAAAATATTTTGCTAGAGATGCCTTGACTACCCAAACATGTACACCAACTGTAGGGACCACAACAGATGTCATTAAGTCAAAAATGTTAAACGGTCCACGTTCTATCCAAAATATGTGCAGGGACATCTAGTTAACACATTCGTTGAAATGGTTACAAAGGACCTGAAAGTATCCAGTCGGACATTTAAAATCCGACATGATAATTTAAGTAAACTAGAAAAGAGGTCCTGGCTCATTTGGAGGCCAATGAGAATATAGTGGTCAAACCTGCTGACAAGGGGGGAGGTATTGTTTATTATGGATCAGGTTTTCTACATCCAAGAGTCCTTACGACTCCTGAGCGACACAGACCCTGTCAGGTGACCCTTTTGAGTCAATTTAAACAAGTGATGTTGGCTCTCCTAAACGAAGGGCTGACGAACTTTGCTATCACTGCAGATGAATTTGATTTCTTGAGGATTGCCTTTCCACGTATCCCTCTTTTTAATTTCATTCCTAAAATATACATACACCGCACTAAACCACCGGGTAGACTTATTATTTCAGGGATAAAATCACTAACATCTAATTTATCACAATTTATTAACTTTTATCTTCAACCATTTGTTTGCACTACTAAATCTTATTTACGTGACACTACACATGTCTTACAGATACTACGAGGTGTAGAATGGCGGCCGGGGTACATGTGTTTGACAGCTGATGTAACTTCTTTGTATACAGTCATCCAACATGATTTTGCCTGCCAGGCTATTTCTCGAGTATTGGATTCTGACACTGATATGACACCAGGTTTGAAACAATTTTTGTTAGAAAGTATTCGTCACATTCTCACTCACAATTATTTTTGTTGTGATTCACAATTTTATTTATAGGTATGTGGGACGGCCATGAGCACGAAATTTGCACCAAGTTATGGCAACCTCTTCATGGGCATGTGGGAAGAGGATTTTATATGGAACAACTGCCCACTTGGTGCATATTTGGTGCTATGGCATTGCTACATCGACGATGTGGTGTTTATTTGGTCTGGGGGTTCACAATTATTAGATGAGTTCATCGTATACCTTAACAATGACAGAAATGTAAAATGTACATGTCATTTTGATGAACAGATCAATTTTTTAGATCTGAATCTATACATTGTTATCAATATAATTCAAACAAAGACCTTCTTTAAACCTGTCCAGGCCAATAACTATCTAATGGCACATAGCCATCATAATCCCCAGTGGATCAGAAATATACCCAAGTGGCCGTTTGTACGCCTGAAGCGCAACTGTTCCGATCCCTGGACCTTTGCGTGTCAGGTACAAGAGCTGAAACAAAAAATTATTCAGAGAAAATATCCTGTTGACCAACTCAACCATGTTATGGGACAGGTGGATTCAATCGACAGATCTGCACTTTTGGAGTATCACAAAAAATCTAGATCCAGTGGGGATGAAAATATAGCCTTTGTTACCCAATATAATCAAATGGCACCATGTATTAGACATGTTTTAAAGAAGTATTGGCCTATTTTATTAAGAGATAACACTCTGGCACAGGTACTTACCCCCACTCCGAATATAATTTTTACTAAAGCTAATAATCTGAAATCTTTGGTAGCACCGAGTTGTCCACTGTCCAGAAAGAAATCTCATTAATCTATTGCCGTAAAAGGGTTTTTTACGTGTACAAGATGTACTGCCTGTGCCTATGGCAAAGCAGGAACAATATTTAAATCAAACGTCACCTCCAAGGTCTATCCAGTTAAATCCTTTATTAACTGCCATTCAACGTATGTGATTTATTTACTTACCTGCCCCTGTGGCCTGCAATATGTAGGGCGGACTGGGAGGTCCTTTCAAAGAAGAGTGTATGAGCATGTCTATAATATTAAGAAGGGCCTAACAACTCGGTGTGTCCCATCATTTTCTAATGTGTCATAACCAGGACCCTAAAGGACTCCGATATCAGGCAATTGAAACTGCCGCTACCAGTTGGAGGGGGGCTATAGGCTCAATCAGATCAGCAGACGTGAAGCCTTCTGGATCTATGAGCTTAGGACCCTCTCTCCAAATGGTCTAAATCTAGATTTTGATTTAGGGGTCTTCCTGACCAAATAGGACTGGACTGGATTTTATTGCTAATAGCATATTTCAGTCATGATTCATTATACAGTCTGGCTCCCCTTCACTGTCATTTTCTGTTATTTTCTTTTATTTCTGTCTTTTCTCCATAAGCAAATGCATCTGTTTGCAACATCTGTGTGTAACATCAATGCACCCTTGCTGTCATCCGCTATGCTGTATAACGAGTACTTCATTATGTTATTCTATTATTTTTGGTTTTTGATATTGTCCTTTTTTGTTGATTTGTTTGTTTAAGTTAGAATTCTAGTTTGTCCTTTTCAGAAGCTGTTCTTTTAAACTCTATTGGACTATGATTACAATTGGTCCAATCGGTGCCAAGAGAGGTGCATATAGTGCTGCTTCACCTCCACCTAACTATCCCCTGAGGAAGTGACGCAGTCACGAAACCCGTAGGGTCAAAGGTCACGGCGCCTTTGGAGAGCTTGTTCCGTGTAGCGTTCCTGACAACCCCTACAGGAAGTGACGTCATTGCGAGAGAGGTCCCCTTCCATTCAGCTGTGTAACTGTGCAGCTCCCTATCCCTGCGTTCATTCTGGGAATCCCCTGCATATCGGAGGGAGTCCGAGTCATCACCCCACACACCTAAGCGCCTACGGAGGACTTTCTCTGCACCTGGCATCCGTTCCTGTTTGGTTGCACACGCTCGTTGTATCGGCTCTGCTGTAAGTAGGGTTTTGGGTTTTAACCCCTTGATGACCCGCTGCAGCAGGCTCCTTTGTTTTAATAAATAGTTTTATTTTTCAGCTTCTGTGTTTCCTGTATGTCATGGTGTTTGTACTTTGTACTTTGTTTTAATTGTTTCATGTAGTCTCTGTTTAACAGTATACACTATGATAATTTCTTCTGTTTCTGTCCACATGTCACGGACCCATTGATTGGAGATTTCACATTCATTTGTATCTACTGGACTTTTTCCCCCCCTTTTTGGACTCATTGGACATTATCAATCCCTGTGGGCGCTGGTTTGTATTTGTACTTTCTGTCTTTTCTGATGGTGTTCATACCAGTTTTTCCTGGCTGCCTTGGCATAATTTCACCTTCTGCATATTGTTGCATATTGTTGCATATTGTTTATATAGCCTTGATAGGGACTAGCGCTTCTAAGCACATTCTTTCTGTGTTGCTAGACACAATCTGACAACACTTTCACCGCAAAACTCACTCTGAAACTCCTAGCCTGAGACTCTCCACTGGTTAGCATTGTGCCATGACGGGGTTCAAGAGCTGACACTCTAATCTCCCCAATATGGCTCAGAGGTAACAAGCCGGGCAGAAGACCTTTATTTATGACTTGGTTACCCCCTTCACCATCATACCCCACATCACCCAAAAGGTTATTTTTTGGAATTCAAGATGGTACCCAGAAAAATCCTTTTTTTAACATCGATTTTTTTCAAAGTGTAAGGAAGCCGTTGTAGCCTTAAAGCAAAGTGTAAGCATGCTATTAAAACCGATCAATAGAACCTGTTCCCTTGCATCAAAGATTTCAGGGATTCTAGTCAATCCTAAAACAGAAAAGCCCAATGCTACATCCAATGGGACAAAAATACACAGTGAAATACTTATATTCTCTTGAAAAAGGGTCATTTAATTAAACCCTTTGGCCAAAGCGTTATAAGCCTGCAAGCCACATCAAGGCATGATCAGTGAGCAGGTCCTAACACTACCTGATAAAATTCTAATTTTACCTCAATTTGGAGGGAGAATAACCACATTGGGTCTGTCAAAACACATGAACATGAAAAAGACCTGCTAACTTAGAAAGTGGGGAGGGGTGAGCTTAAATGGAACATGGAAGCTGTCTTGCGCTCAAGTGTACAGTTCAGGCACCCATAAGTGTCAATTTTGCCAATTGAGAGCGGAGTGTGACGAGGCAATGAAGACCACTATTTGAAATCGGGGCTGGGAAGGAATAGCCTTACCTCCATGTAGTCTCCGATCTGGGTCCTGCTCTGATCTTCCTCTGCCACTCTTGCGTGCGTCCGGCAGATGAACATATGCTGAAGTGAAGGAGAATCCGGCGCTACTGCATAGGCAGAAATCCAGGCAACTTCCGGTGTACAATTGAAAAAACTTTATTCCAACAGCATACACAGAGAACCCAGGTTACACCACAGCCTCCCCCTCAACGCGTTTCACGCTATGGAGCAGCGCTTCGTCTTGGAGTGGGGAGGTGAGGTCTGAACCTGGACATTTAAATAAAAAAGCCCTCGAAAGCGGACCTGATTGCCCAACGTCATTCACCTGCATCTAAATAACGCAGTCCATTTGTTTAAACACAGAGATAGAACAGTCCTTATAAATACTTAAGGTAATTGAATAGATACTTTTAAATCCCTCATGCTTATGGTATAAAGAATGTGGGATGTTACAGTATGAGCTGGTATCTATATTACCTGAACTGTCTAAAGGTGCACTCCTAGCCAGGGACATAGGGGATAGTCGTACTTGTTTTCAAAGATCTCATAAAGACAATTTGACTCCTGACCAGAGGGCAGCAATCAAGTCACTATAGTTCCCCTGAAATATAAACAATACTCACAAATCCTAGGAGTGGTAGCCAGGCTGTGCAGCTTCCAATATGTAGTAAACTGAAATAAATGGAGAACAAAGCGCACAAGCAAAAACGGAGCAGGAAGGACCCAGAATCAAAAATAAATTAAAAGGGCACTTTAATGTGACAAGAGACCCATCCAACGCGTTTCGAACGTCACAGCGTTCTTTTTCAAGGATAAAACACAGTGTAGTAACATCCATTAAATACCCTCTTACCTGCAAGCAGTTTCGCGCCAAAAACGGAAGCACAATGTCATGACGCAATGCGCGTCACCGCGCATGCGCAGAACAATCCGGCGCCGTCTAAGGGCAAAACTGTCCATACAGGCAGTGTGTACATAATAGTATGGGCAATGCATAGAACAACATAGTGATTCAAATAGTACAACGATCAGACAATGCATATCCAAGATGGATAACAATGATGTCATGATGCAATGCGTGTCATTGCGCATGCGCAGAACGTCACGGCACCGTTAGAGGGCAAAGTAATCACTGTATAGGATTGAAGCAATACAAGTGAGGGCAATAATACGGAACCCATGAAGGGACAAAAAGTACATATCAAAGGACAAAACAATGAGCAGACCATTACATCTCTTAAGCTAATCAAAAAGCAATCAGAAAAAATATATTTAAAAATGCATATAGCCACAAAATATATTAAAATGCAAAAAAATTAAATAATTAAAAACCAAAACAACCAATAATTGAAATAAGGAACAAAAGTAATATTGAATGGTAATGAAATAACAGGGAAATAATAATAATACTAAAAGTAAAATAAATGATAATACCAATATGCATATGTATGTGGAATACCACAAATAATTAAACTGTAAACAACATAAAGGGAAATAAAGTATATAATATAACCAAATAATAATAATTTGATAAACCAAATTTTTAATAACTATAAAAGAAAAATAATGATATTATCTTACAGAAAATGGGCTAATTGCCAATCAATATTCAAACCCATAGGGAAGCGTGTTTGGAGAATAAAAATCCAATACGCTATCCTACGAACCGTAGATTGATACGGTCACCTCCTCTAGGTCTATTATTAACTAATTCAATGCTCAGGAAGGAGAAATTCCTGGTACCTCCCTGACCACATTCGGAGAAGTGTTTGGAAACAGGATGATTTTGTCTTTCAATCTTATGAGTCTTAAATGCTCTAATATCCTGACCTTAAGAGCTCTAATCGTTCTTCCCACATATCTTTTGCCGCGGCCACGTTATGAGGTATACAACAAATTTACTTTTACAATTTATGAAATTATTGATATAAAATTCCTTAATATGACTTTTGTCATCATCATGTGACTGCGGCAAATTATCATGGAAAAAACTTTTGGCTGGCTTCATATGTCTACAAACGCTACAGTAACCACATTTGAAAGAACCCCTGGTAATAAAGGATTTATCAATCCTAGGAGTAATTAGGTCACTTGGGGAAACATACGATCCGATGGTTCTCGCCCTACGGTACACAAATGCAGGACCAGAATCAGTATACTTTTTAAGCACAGGGTCCATAGATAAAACGTTCCAATGTTTGGAAATAATAGATTTAATTTTTCCACTTTGTTTATTGAACTGTGAGATAAATAATGGATATTTATTGTTGGATTTTGCAGTTCTATTTGTACCATGCTTGTTCACATATTTCTCCGTATAAGCACCAAGGTGAGAATCCCCCATATCACGAGTGGGCAACAATGACACCCTTTCTGTATTAAGGGCATTATCAAAAGCAACCTCAATGTGGGATTGGGAATAACCTCTATCTGAGAACCGTTTACCGAGATCCTCAGACTGAGAAAGAAAACCACTAGGTGTAGAGCAGTTCCTTCTCAGTCTGAGGAACTGTCCTTTAGGAATAGCTCTAATCACATGAGATGGATGGCAGCTGTCCGCCCTAAGAAAAGTATTCCTTGAATTTAATTTCCTGTAAACATCCGTTTGGATCAATTTATCAATGTCCACAAACTTGTAGATCCAGAAATTCAATGTGATGTGAATGAAAATTAAGTGTAAATCTAAGATTATATATATTATCATTGAGGTAAGAAACAAAAGAGTGAAGTGCAGTGACATCCCCTTTCCAAATAATTGTCATCCACAAATCTTTTATAAAAAACAATATTGTTACGAAATGTGTTGGTGCTAGAAAATATAAAGAGTGCTTCCCACCACCCCATAAAGAGATTTGCAAAAGAAGGAGCAAAGCTCGTGCCCATAGCAGTGCCAATTAACTGTAAATAAAATTTGTGATCAAAAGTGAAAAAATTGTGTGAGAAGAAAGAAAATAGCGTCCAAAATAAATGCCGACTGAAAAATTCAAATTTCTGGTATCTCTATTGAAATGGCAGCTGTTCTTCTCACACATAATTTTTTCACTTTTGATCACAAATTTGCTCTCCAAAGCATTTTACCATGAAAAAATGTCAAGTTTCCAAAAAGAAACTATTTGGATATACAGTACTTGTGATTATGAGGGTGTTATTGAAAGGGGAAAGCAGTAGTGACATTCTATTACCACACTTCAAATAATGGAATACGAGTCATAGGTAGACAAGGGTATTCATTGATGTACTGTAGGAAGCAGAGGTTCAACTCTAGTGGCAAGTTTGTTTCCAAGTGTATAGCAAGTAAAAATACCACTTGTGAGCACATTAACATGTCTGCATCCCTGCCTTTCTCTTGGCATACAAACCTTCCACTGGAGCCAGGGATTGTGGGTAATGATGTGCAAATGAGCACACATGGTCACCTTTTTCTTGTCCATTTTAACACGTACCACTATAAGCTTATACCTGCCATATTACACTTTTTTTTTTTTTTTTTTTAAAGCACAGTCCGGGTTAAAGTGCATAACTAGTAAACCTACTCAGATGGCTGTTTTTTGACCTTTTGGGTCTCATCAGTATGAGGTTGGTTACTGGCTTCCAAGTAGTTTCCAAGTACAAAGCTGGACATTGAGAATGCATGCTGACACCTACAAGGCTCATTTTATGTAATGGACCATTCATTTATTTGACACATCCAGCCATTGTTTAGATTCATTGATCTGAATAATTACAAGCTTCCATTCTGCCATAGGTTTTCTGGAGTTACCGAAGAGAATTTGAAGAATATCACAACATCAATTCGAGATGTTCAGGCCATTATGCTCAACATGTTCAGCGCTGATACAATTTTAATTGGGCATAGTTTAGAAAACGATCTAATTGCTCTCAAGGTAAAGCACATGGGCACAACCTTTTTGTATCCCTGCACATACAATGTATTAATGTTTTGTCCTTTCTAAATGTGGTTTTCATACATGCAGATTCAATATCAAAGTATTTAGGTTAGGCTGCTGCAACTGATTGTTTATCTCTCTGTCTCGATCAATGTGTTCATTTGAACACCCAACCCATCTATTGTTGAACCTTTTTTAATGCATTTTTTTTTTTCAGTTCATATCTTATTTCAGAAGTCACAACAACAGTTATGTGCTTGCTTAGGCTTCATCATCTATGATATTTTGTACAAACCCCATTTTGAAGATATCTAATTAAAGGAAATGCCTTTATTAAGACTGATCTCCTAAAGTGCATAATGTGGAGCACAGAAGGATATAGTATATCTATCTTAGGCGATCCGATGAATGTCAATCAATTGTTTTTATATTTTGCACATCAAGAAGATTGTTGTGATTGTTATTAAAAAATGTTTTTCTTTTACAGCTCATTCATGACTCCGTTGTTGATACCTCAATGGTATTTCCTCATCGCTTAGGTTTGCCTCATAAGAAAGCACTAAGGAATTTAATGGCTGACTACCTTAGACGTATCATACAAGACCATGGTAAGACTGTTGCAATACTTTTAATAGCAAGATGTAAATTTTTTAGCATGATGGGCGTTTTATTCTGTAAAGGCAGATTAAATACTTAACTGCAGACTTTTGTTTTCTACACCTGTACACTGCTGAAGTCAGATGTTCCAAATTGTTTTCCATGCATAAAGCCCACAATCAAGAATTTTTTTTTTTTTTTATTAAAAACAGTAGGAAGCTTAAAAATAAACTTTTTTTTTTGGACAGTTTTTTTTTAAAACTGTAATTGAACATATGATCAAATATTTCAAAACAGATCACTATAGGATTGTTAATGGAATCCTAATCATTCCAAATCATTTGATATTTAGAACATTATCTCCATGTACAATCTGGAATGAAAACTATTTGTAATTTATTATAATTGACAAATGGCAGTTGAAGGTAAATCTTGAAGATTGAGGTAAAGTGAGAAGGAAAAAAGTACCAGACCCGCAAGTATGTCTATAATTAGATGTTGCGGCAATCTCTAATTGCAATGTAAATAGTTTCCGAAGTATCTTTTTTGGTAGCGATCACATGTTTACAACACCGACAACATGAACAGAAAAGGTGGGTATTCTTCTCTACAGAGGAGTACTTTTGCTCCTGGGGGCACAACGGTGATGCACTTGAGTTTCATGCATGACCAATAGCGTGACGTCCAGTAGATGTCAAAGTATCAAAGTGGTTTATGAAATAATAAAGTTGAATGCAAAATGAAACCTTTTTTGTCATTTGAAAGATAATGATTACTTTAAATTGAGGTAGAATACCAATGCTCATCACTTTTCAAAAGGGATTTGTTCCCATATGTTAACTGACGTAATACTGGCATTTTGACACTTACCCACAAAATGTGAGATGCTTTCAACCACTGCTTCTTAACTGGTCTTCAAAATGTCAACCAGACTTTTTAAACATGAATTGTAACAAATGTATCTTCAGCATATTGTGCTTTCTTGAAAATTAGCCGATTGTAATTTTGTACATTGAAAATCGTTTTAATATTTATTTCTTCATTTAACAAACAACTGGTTTGGCTGAACCATCTATGTACCAGCACTACATAAAGTTTCATACAAACTTTATTTACATTTGAAACAAAAAGGTCTTTGGGCTAAATAAATTGGGCTAATTCCTAATTTTGGATTGAGCCAATTCTAAATGATGAATCGGAAAGTATGTGATGAGGCTGCAAAAATAAGTTTACACAATTGGGTTAATTTGTTCTTTGTTTTCTTGACATAATGTTTTTCTTTCTTCTGCCCATCTAAAGACAACCTCCAATGTTCGCTGTAACATTTTATTTGGAGTCTGTAGTTTTTTGTAAACCTTGAAATACAAATGGTAAAAAATAAGTACTGCTAATTCACACATTTTGTCCAGAGTGACCGTGGTTAAAAGTTTTTATGAAAGCAAGAAACAAATGGGGAATAGGAGCACTCTGTTGAAGTACTGCCACGGGGGCACTGTCTTTCACACTGAATGAGGATCACATGCAGGATCATGTGAGCAACAGAAAGTGAGACTACACAGCTTCTGTGAATAATAGTGCTGGTTTATTGAAGGATCGACATTTCATTCGTCCTTTTGGACCTTATACTAAAATATCTTGATGGTCAAAAGTAGTACGAAAACGTAGATCCTTCAATAAATCTGCACTATTATTCACAAGTCCACTGGAAGGCTGTTAGCAAAAAAAAATGGGGGATATCCATTACAAATACAATCTTAGCGAGCTCAAAGCCCAAATCCCACAGTATTTTGCGTGTGTGTATACTTGCCAACTAGAGCACTACTGGTAAACTTACCTGAAATATAAAACGGTAAACAGAGAAGCCCCAATGTGTCAAATGATTAAGAAAAAAATATATAAATTAGTAAAGTAGGGGTCATTTAATTATTTGGATCAAAACATGTTGAGCCAGCAATCAGCTCAAGGTGGACCATTTGAGTAGGTTCCTAGACTACAAATTTATACTGTCCTATCAATTTTCTTCCACTTCATGGATAAAAGTGGGAAAAAAACAATGATCATAAATAGGGATGCGTGACATGTATGCAGTGCCCAAGAGGTACAAATACTGTGCTGTGAGCTACAGTGCACTTAAAAATGGTTAAAAAAAAAAAACAAACAAAAAATAGCAGTGCCCTAGAAATGCTGGGAAAAAAAATCTAAAGTGCATAAAAATATATTTTCCTGTTCTCCATGGCACTGGATACCGTAGGATTAACTCTGTCCTCAGCTGAGTAGGACAGGAAATTTAATTCTTGTAGATAGGCCATACCTGCAGATATAGTCTTTTTCCTGTCCTACAGCCAGGAGTAGTTTGTTAATTTTTTTTAATAGGACTCCATTCGGCGTAGCAGGGGTGGTAGCAAGACAGAGGACCGGGCAGTATCGCAGATGCGTCTTTGAACGCAACGGGCAGACAGCAGGGCTGAAGAGCAGATCGGCGGCTCAAATTACCGCCAGGCGTCTGAGAACGCAGCAGAGTGGGGGAGACAGACCGACAAGGCGTCCATGTAAGTGCATAGCGCACGGTCGAACGTACACGCTATGATCCCACAGGCGGGCATGGGTGTGCGAGAGCCAAGCCAATTGGACGAATTGACAGTGACGGCACACAGCTGTATGAAGGTATCCTGGAAGCAGCTGCAGCATGGAACGCTCGCTGACAGGAGAAATCAGCTGCAAGCAGCTGAAAGAAGTTTGGAACCCAGCATGGAAGCTGGAGGAAATAAAATGTCACTTAAAAAAATTTGATTCCTTAGCTTAGTTTGCTAGCTACAGAATAAGAGTTGATATCATGGAACTGAAAGAAGTATTGTTTGCTTTACCTTAGTACTATGGTTATACAACCAGAAGAAGGAACTTCTAAGGGGGCGGTAGAGTCCCTGCATCAAAAGAAAACAGTTGCTTAAAAAAAAAAAACTACATGGTGTGCAGCATGTGAAAAGTCAGCATTAGGAGCCAAGAAGCTTTGTGCAGACTGCCTTAAAGCAGCAGGAGAGTCAAATGAACAAATGAATACTTTGCTTTACTGTATCTTTCATCCATTATAGGAGAGTGTAAAGTCTGTGGTGCAGCAAGCAGTGAAGCCAGTGCAAAAGAGAGCAAGGTCTCAAACCAGACTGGATATAGTGAGAGACTCCTCATCAGACGAATCAGAGCTGGTATATCACCAAGTGTCGGAAGGGGAGTGTGATTTGTCAGAGCAAGAAATGCAAGCTGAAGAATCCGTATTTGATTTAGAAATGGTGGATCCTCTTATAAAGGCAATGAGAGAAACATGGGAATTAGAGGGTACAGAAGAAATTACTCAAATCAGAAATTATTTAGGACAAGGCAGAAGAAAACCAGATGTTTTCCAATTCATCAAGTAATCAGATATGATACAAATGGAATTGTCACAGCCGGATAGAAAACTAAATATTCCCAATAAGTTTAACAATGTATAATTTTGTACAAGAGGAGGTAAAATACTGGGAAGTCGGTCCTCAAATTTGGTGCAGCAATTTCCAGAATTTCAAGAAAAACCACCATACCAGTCGAAGATGCAGCATCACTCTAAGATGTAATGGATAAGAAGATGGGTAGTGATTTGAAGAAAGCAGGTACAGCATGCAAAGCGGTGATTTCAACGACATCAGTATCGAGCAATGTGGATATGGATTGTTAATATAGAAGCATTGGAAAAAGGAGTCTTAAGTTCTGTTCTAAAAGCATTGTCAGAAATCAAATGGGCAGCCGACCACGTAGCTCAGGGCTGCACAACATAAGGCCCGCGGGCCGCATGCGGCCCATCTGGGCTCTCTGTGCGGCCCGGCCCGTGATGACTCTGGCCGGGCGCCAGTTAATTAAATAAGTTTAAAAAAAATGGCGGCGATTCATCTCTCCTCCCAGCCCCCTCTCCCTCCCAGCCCCCTCCCTCTCCCTCCCAGCCCCCAGGTTTTGCGGTGCGCGGGGGCAGCAGCAGCCGTGTGTTTTATTTTTTTCAATAGCAGGCTGCTGCCGGGGAGGTCAGAGCATGCAGGGGGCGGGGCTTAGTACCGGGGAGAGGATGTGCTGAGCTGATCTAAGGTGTGTGTGTGTGTGTGTGTGTGTAAAATGGGCTGTTGGGGGGTGGGTGGTTGGGTGTGAAAAACGGGCAGGTGGGGGGGTGGGCTGCTGACAAGTGAGGGGGGGCTGGGTTGCTAACAAGTGAGGGGGGGGCTGGGCTGCTGACAAGTGAGGGGGGGCTGGGCTGCTGACAAGTGAGGGGGGGCTGGGCTG
The DNA here is from genome assembly GCF_040206685.1 of Ascaphus truei. Classification (NCBI taxonomy): domain Eukaryota; kingdom Metazoa; phylum Chordata; class Amphibia; order Anura; family Ascaphidae; genus Ascaphus; species Ascaphus truei. The sequence goes on along the minus strand of NC_134483.1, from coordinate 145,798,692 downwards.
CTGACAAGTGAGGGGGGGCTGGGCTGCTGACAAGTGAGGTGCAGGGGGGGAGAGAGTGATGTGAGGTGCAGGGGGGGGAGAGAGTGATGTGAGGTGCAGGGGGGGGAGAGAGTGATGTGAGGTGCAGGGGGGGGAAGAGAGTGATGTGAGGTGCAGGGGGGGAGAGAGTGATGCGAGGTGCAGGGGGGGAGAGAGTGATGCGAGGTGCAGGGGGGGGAGAGAGTGATGCGAGGTGCAGGGGGGGGAGAGAGTGATGTGAGGTGCAGGGGGGGTGAGTGTGATGTGAGTTGCAGGGGGAGGGTGTGATGTGAGTTGCAGGGGGAGGGTGTGATGTGAGTTTCAGGGGGGGGAGAGTGTCATATTGAGGGGAGGGGGAAAGAGTGTCACATTGAGGGGAGGGGGAGAGTGTAACATTGAGGGGAGGGGGAGAGTAACATTGAGGGGAGGGGGAGAGTCATATTCAGGGCTGGGGGGATGTGGAGGGGGGTATTGTATGTTTGATGTGGAGGGGGGTATTGTGTGTGTTTGATGTGGAGGGGGGTATTGTGTGTTTGATGTGGAGGGGGGTATTGTGTGGGTGAGGGGGAGAGATGGGGGTATGAGAGATAGATGGGGAGTATCGTAAAGATTGATAGTGAGGGGTTCTGGGGGAGAGATGATGATGATGATGATGATTTTAACCCGTGCGGCCCAAATTTTTTTTCCTTGGAGCAGTTCGGCCCTTCTCGCTTTACGAGTTGGGCAGGCCTGACGTAGCTGAAGCGTTGCTGGATGCGGTAAGACTGGCAGCCAAATCAATGGCCTATACAGTAAACGCAAGAAGAGCGCTATGGCTCAGACACTGGATGGCAGACACGACATCCAAAAACAGTTTATGTAATTTGCCCTTTGAAGGTGAATTTTTATTTTGGAATAAATTAGATGCAATTATAAACTGCCAGGAGGTAAAAGCAATTTTTTACCACAAGATTGTAGAAATAGAAGATATGGCCCCACATCAGATGGAAAGATCACAGTACAGGCATACCCCGCATTAACGTACGCAATGGGACCGGAGCATGTATGTAAAGTGAAAATGTACTTAAAGTGAAACACTCCCCTTTTCCCACTTACGATGCATGTACTGTACTGCAATCATCATATACGTGCATAAGTGATGTAAATAACGCATTTGTAACAGGCTCTATAGTCTCCCCGCTTGCGCACAGCTTCGGTACAGGTAGGGAGTTCAACTTTGCTGTTCAGGACGTGCTGACAGGCGCATGCGTGAGCTGCCGTTTGACTATTGGGCGATATGTACTTACTCGCGAGTGTACTTAAAGTGAGTGTCCTTAAAGCGGAGTATGCCTGTATAGAGCAGGAGTCTCCAAACTCAGTTCTCAAGAGCCACCAACAGGCTGGCTTTTATGGATATCCCGGATATCCATAAAAGCCAGCCTGTTGGTGGCTCTTGACGACTGAGTTTGGAGACCCCTGGTATAGGGAAGCAAGAACATATCGTCCTGGAAGACAGTTTTCAAGACAAACGTCATAGAGAGGTGGATACAATTAAACATTTTCGTGGCTCCAGGGGAAGAGCGTCATTTCCCAGAGGGAAATTATCATGAAGGTCAAGGGGTCCAGCGACTTTCAGTTGGGGAAAGACTGAGCCAATTTAAAGCAGCATGGACTCAATAAGACAGGTGGGTACTACAGATCCTTTCTTTCGGGTACCAACTGGAGTTTAAGAATATATCCCTTCTTGGAATGTTCTTGAAGACAAAATATACACAGACAAAACAGAAAATAAAACAAATGAGTTTTATCCTGAAGGAGTTATTACAGGCCAATGTAATAACTAAGGTTCCTCAAAAACAGAGAACCGGGATCTATTCCAAGATTTTATTTATTTTTTGGTGGAAAAAGCATCAGGAGGTTGCAGAGCAGTATTGGATCTAAGAACCATAAATACCTGCTGACAGGTAATGTTCAAAATGATTTCACTAAACATCATCCAAGAAGTAAAAACAAACGATTGGATGATATCAATAGATCTAAAAGATGCCTAGTTACTCATCCCTATTGCAAAGAGACATCAAAAATTCCTCAGATTTGCAATAAATCAGGAGCACTACCAATATACGGCGCTGCCGTTTGGACTACAACATCTCCCAGAATATTTACAAAGGTATTGGCCCCATTGATGGCAGAATTAAGACAACGGGGAGTGGAAATGTATCCATATCTAGACGATATTCTGATTAAAATCACAAAAACAAGAAAAATTGCTACAAGAAAAACAGTTGTCTTTTCTAGAACATCATGGCTGGATCATAAACGTTGACAAAAGCAACTAGTAACAGTCTTTAAAATTCTTGGGAGTAGAATTTCATAGATCCAAGACATTGGAGTCCAGACAAGAACGCTCAGAACAGTGAACATCTCTTCAGCAGCAGACTGTACGAGGCTCCTAGGAAAATGTACTTAAACGCTAAATGTAGCCGGGCAGATCTACACGAGACCATTACAACAAAATATCTTACATCAGTGGAACGGAGATTCCAAGGCTGTAAAACAAGAAATATACATATACCCACACACTAAGAAAGAACTAAGATGGTGAGAAAATGCCCAAAACCTATTTAAAGGATATGCATTACACCAGATACAATGGGTAACGATCACCACAGACACAAGCAGCACAGGTTGGGGAGCCCAGATGGGAGAACTACTGGTACAAGGTACTTGGACAACCAAAGAATAGCAGTGACCATCATCAAACCTGCTGGAACTTAAGGCAGTGCAGAAAGCACTGGAAGCATTCCAAAGCCATGTAAAGGATGGAAAATATACAAATAAAATCCGACAACAAGGCCGTGGTAAAATAGATAGCCAAGCAAGGAGGAACAGATATAACAGCCATACTTGTACCAGGGCCAGAATATATTACAGCAAATTTTCTCAGTCGCAACCTAATTCACCCGGGAGAATGGTCATTAGACAACCAAGTGTTCCACAAGTTTGTAAAACGTTGGGGGCATCCAGAAATAGATCTGATGGCTACTCGCCAAAATAGAAACGTGGAGAATTATTGTGCAAGTCACTTTCATCCCAGTGCAAGGCACACAGATGCCCTCAGTTTCAAGTGGCAGTTCAAACTGGCATCTGGTTCCTCCAATTCCTCTAATTTGAAGGATAGTGAGGAAGATCAGGAGCGATCAAGCCGAGGCAATACTGGTGGTACCATATTGGCTGAGGAGACCATGGTTTGCCCATCTCATAAACATGGCAATAGACACCATGGCATCTACCAAATGTCAGGGGACTGATACAAAGACCAGTATATCACCCAGAGCCCAAGCAATTGGCCTTGGCGGCTTGGAGATTGAGTGGAAGACATGAAGAGAAAAGGGATGTTCAAATAGAATAAAAACCCTGTTGGAAGCAAGAACGAAATCTAAACCAATGGTATACTACCGAATTTGGTTATGGTTCAGAGTTTGATGTGTTAAACAATAATAGATGTTTTTTTTTCTCCTCCAAATACTGGGCCACTAGTACAATTCCTACAAGAAGGGTTTGATAGAGGACTCGGCCTCCGTTCATTGAAGGTGCACGTTTCTGCATTGTCAGCACTGTTAGAGAAGAATCTAGAAACTACAAGACTCTTTATTCATTTTTTTATAAGTGGTCAAGAGGTTAAGACCGCAAATCAAGAATAGAGTGCCAGCATGGGATCTATCACTAGTACTGGATGATCTCACAATGCACCCTTTCAAACCTATAGATCAAATACCCTTGAAGTTGTTATCATGGAAGGTTGCATTCCTGATGGCTATTACATCAGCAAGGAGAGTGGGAGAATTACATGCCTTGTCTTGTAAAGAACTGTTTCTGGTCATCCACCAAGATAAAGCAGTGATGCGACTAGTGTACCATTTTCTTACTGAAAGTAGTTTCTTAATTTCACATAAACCAAGAAATTGTAATTTCTTCAGTTTGCCCAAAACCAGATTGCATAATCTTGACGTAGTGAGGTGCTTGAAAGCCTATATCGAGAGGGTGCAAGACATAAAGTCAGGCTGTTTACCATTCCAGCAGGGTCCAAAGCAACAACATCCAAATGGATTGCATCATGTATCAGAAAATTGTACGAAAACAAAGAACAAAATCCACCGTTGAATTTAAAAACATACACAATGAGAGCCATGGCCACTTCGTGGGCATTCAAGGCACAAGCATCACCGGCACAAATCTGCAAAGCGGCACTATGGTCTTCATTTAACACATTTTATGAAGTATCACAGATTGGACATTCAGGCTTCAGCTGACGCAAGCTTTGGTCGAAAAGTACTACAGTCTGTAACAAAATAAAGTGGAAGACTGTAATAAATAAAATGGTTGAAACTGATATTGGCATTTGGGTTTTGCTTTCACTCCCTAAATACGCTGGGGTATGTGCCCACTGCCAGGGTGAACAGGAAAGGAGAAAATATAACCAACTTACCGTAATTTTCTTATCCTGGAACCATGGCAGTGGACACATAGTTACCCTCCCTATGTATGCCTAAAATATATATATCAGTTGTATGTGTTTCAGCTATGGGAGAATCCAAAGACTGTCTGCAGGTAGTGAGAGGGGCCTTTTATCGCCTTCCTGCAAGAATTCGATTTCCTGTCCTACTCAGCTGAAGATAGTTAACCTTACGGTGCCCACTGCCATGATTCCAGGAAAATAAAATTACGGTAAGTTGGTTAAATGTTATCCTTTCCCAAGCTAAAAGAAAACTCTGGCATCTGTCAGAGAAAATATGCCTGATTTCTAGAAGAGAGATAGCAGAGAGAACTCCTGGTGATAAAGATGCATACAGAAATCAATGTATTAGTAACATAAAGAGAGGGGCAGGGACACTGTTTACTGCACTAACCACAACATGTAAACATAATGGATAAAGTTAAAATATATACTTTATTTAGATATTAAAAATAACAGTGGTGGAATTGTTGCAATCTGGTAAAACCAAGTCAAGTTCAGTCCTGGAAGGAAAGAGTAACAATTGTGATCTGAATAGCACTAAATACAACTTCACATTAAATAATTGTATTGTACTGTAGCAGGTGCATTAATAGTTAAGTGGATCAAAACCCAAATGAGGAACTCTCTGGAATCCAGGATACATTATCTCAGATGTGGTGATAGAGATAACCTGTGTGGCTAGTGTTAACAACCCTATAATAGGATATGAATAAGATTTCACTGTCTCAAATAAAATTCCTGGAAAAAAACCTGAAGCTTATAGCTATACCAATTTGTGATAGTGAGGCGGCAAAATGGTACCTAAAATAATAAAGGTATAGATAAGCTGAGGTATCAGTTCTTGTAGGGGATGAATATAACTACAATCTTGTCCTTTCTGTCACTGTGTAAGCCCTACAATGATGGTAAAGCAGGTAGGGTAGACCATTGTAGAGACAGATAGGGCCCCTATAAAGAATCCATGCTGCTAGTGCTAAATAAAAGCTAAAATGATTTCATGGTAGTCCCTACATCGGTATAGTAGTGGACCTGAAGGCCAGATTTAGCGTAGGCAGCGGCATTCCCCGTGGTCTGTAGTTAGACAGGAGCGCTAGCCACTGATCAGACCTCGCATATCTCAAAATAATTAACTGATTGATGTCAGTCACACAACGCTTATTCCTGGGTAACCAGGAGGAGCGTGAGAGGATGCCTATTTAAGCCCCTGATTGTCAAGGTGATTGGTGCTACTCCAGGATAACCGTTTCATATCTAGAGAGCTGAATTCAGATTCTATACAGACTATTAAATGATGGATAAAGAGTTAATTCTCCCGGGCAACCTATTGTTCTCGGCCGTAAGAATGGGTAACCGTACTGGAAGAGTCAAAATGTAGCACTGAGAACAACAAGTCTTGCTACATCTGTATGTTATGTTGGACCTTATCATTGGTTATGGTTTAATCTTATACTAGATGGTGAGGGAAAAAAAAAAAATCTACTTAATATATATATATATATATATATATATATATATATATATATATTATAAAAGAAAAACTTTGTAGAATTAGTACAGAACTTGAGGAACCGTGGCTCTGTTTTGGACTGTATATATAAAACAGTATGTAATGGTAAGTAACGCAATATTAGTGAATAAAAGGTGTAAACATGAATCCTTCATTAAGCCCGTAAGAACTCATTTTATATAACTTGTATATCTGTGTAGTTTCCCTTTTTAGAATCTCTGTCCCAGTCACCTTTCTAACATTTGAGACAAGTGATCTATGGCCATGAATCTTAAGGCATTGGGATCTTCATGTAAGGAATCGGGGAGTGCGTCCCCCGCGGCGTGCTCCCTCCTTATCTGCCGCTTCACAGCCTCCCGCGTACCTTGCTGTGGGGAATCGGGGAGTGCGTCCCCCGTGCATGCTTCCTCCTTATCTGCCGCTTCACAGCCTCCCGCGTACCTTAGAGTACGCGCACCCACGGAGGGTTTTCAATGTTCCTACGGAGCGTGAATCCGCGCCCCCCCCCCCCTTGCGACACACATGCACCGCTCCCCAGCTACGTGTCAAGACTCATTATGTTGCTCACCTGTCTCCTGCACCTCACAGCCTATCCCTTCCTCCGCAGGGGCCGCTCCTCCGCTCCACCCCGTCCCATTAGACTCTCTCACACATATATGCTCAGCTCTCGCTCCTTCTTTGGCTGAGCATAGTTCATTGTAGCCTTGCTGTTCCCACATCCCTGTTCCTGTTGTTTTGCCTTGCCTGCTTCTGTGTTTGATCTCCTGTGTACTGACCCGACTAGACTTTGGACCCTTCTCTGGATATCGAACCTTGCTTGCTTCTGACCTTCCGTATCTCTCCATCCCTGACCACGACACACGAACGACTATCCTACTGGCTCCAACCCCTTGACCACGGCACCAGGCTACCGACTACTATCCTGGCTCCTACCTCTGACCTCGGCAAGTATCAAGACCATTCTACCATCTCCAACCCTTACCCGGCTAACCTTGACTATCCACTCTCCAGACGTGCCTCCGCTGCTGTGGGTGGCGTGATCTATACTCTTCCACCTCAGTACTGGGGTCCTGCCTTGTTCGTGGTGAGCGCAAGCATTACACTTCATGGATGAACATCATTCACATGCTTCGCTATGGGGGTTTCTACTTTATTGTATATCTCTCCAATGTGTTCCAAGATACTGCAACGGATGTTTTGGCAGGTCCTCCCAACATTTATTTTTACAGCAGCACACCGCTTGGGAAATCTATTCCCATAGTTTTGCTATAAATAAAACGATGAATGGTGAATGACCTGGGAGCGATGTTGGTTCTGAAGTTTTGGTAGGGGCCTTATATTGGCAGGCCTTGCACATAGAACATGTGAATAAGCCTGTTTGCGATTTATTTAGCCATGTCTGGTTTGCTGCTGATACATGGTGGCTATGTACCAGGAAATCATTCAAGGTATTTGCTTGCCTGCTTACTAGAGATGGGTTGTTTTTTGAAGGACTTTCTGGAGGGTGGTTTCTTGAAGCAGAATGTTTGCGTTAACTGAGAATATTTCTGATATAAGGCCACTGATTGTTATAGGTGCCTGTGAATCTGATCAACTTGGGTTGATTTCTACAAAAGCAAGTGGGTCACTTAATCATAAACTGATTTTTTTAAAATACTATGTGGATCACTTACAGCATCTATAATAAAGTTCTGTTGCAAAAATTGCATAATTGAGACAATACAATGGCTATACAGAACTATCTACCATCTAAAACAAACATGTAACTTATGCTGGATGGTAAAGTGAAATAATCAACATTTTTGCTGTGTGGATAAGAGCTAAATTTGTATGAAGAGGTTTCCCAGATCGGAATTATTGTTCAAATATTCTCTAGTGTATAATTTTAGAACTTAAAATGGTTCTCCATTGGAACAGTTAAAGGTGACAATTACATTCAAATATTTATATTTCAATTTTTAAAAAAGTGTGTAACTTTTGATTTTGTTTTTCCACTTTCCAGTTGGCGGTCATGATTCTAGTGAAGATGCTGCAGCCTGTATGGAATTGATGTTATGGAAAGTGAAAGAAGACTCTAAAGGGAGAAGATAAACAGAAAACCCTTTGCTTTCCTCCCAGCTAATGCAGAAGAACTTGTCATGTGTATTTACCATTGCATGCAATTTTCAGTACTGCATGTTTATATATAAAAAAAAAAAAAAAAAGAAAGAAAGGCAAATGTTATTTGCAGTAGGATATTGTGCTGTATTGTATTTATTTCCCCAGTCTAAATATGGCATCATTCAATGGCTGAGGCTTGGCAGTGTGTGGTGTTTTTTCCATGTTTGTTGGTCAATTTTCTTACAACTGAATTTGTGATTTTTTTTTTTTATTATTTGATTTTTTTTATTTCAATGTGTGTCTTAATGGGCTGTAATGTAGTTGTTTTTTTTTAAAGCTCCATTCCAATCATTTGTATCCCCTAATTCATGTTTGCCATTGCATGTTCAGTTTGTAATTCTGTATGTACTGCCACTTTGACTGTGATTTCAGATGTACTGCCATGTTCATGATATCTAAATGATATATGTTCAGTGACTGAGAACGTACTTGTACAGTGCATGGAGCATAACACAGGAGCAGTAAGCTGTGCCTGAATGTTACTTTTGTCACAGTTCCAGTAATGGAATGTGGTAATCTTGATAAAGAGATACTTACTGTGGAAAATGTACCACTACAAGATTGTGTTTTTTTTTTTTTTTTTTTTTGCGTTTGTTGAAGATGAATCCTAATTGTGTACTTTTGTGGCAGGCTTTAGGTGCAGTTGCTGAAGTAGGAAACATGGTCCAATAATAAGGCCAGTTGGTTGTGCTCCATGTTTTGAAGCAAACAAGTACGCATAAAAACTGATGTAAGGATAGAAAACGATGCAACTTAATGATGTAGAAAGGGCCCGTGTGTGCAACATGTTCCCCTTGAAATTGCCACCGTTAAATTTTCTTTAATGAGACTTTTTGTAAAGAATGCACATGAAACAAGGGTGTGGATATATAAACACCTAAAATGTTAAATACTGATCCAAATGTGCATGATTAAACCACCCAAAATTTATTTTTTTACTTTTGTTTGAATTATAGTTATAATATATAAATACATTTACAACATTAAAATTGTTTAGTGTAAGGTTAACAAAATGAAAGTTGAGGAACACATGAAAACAGAAGAATGCAGCTCTGCAAGTTTTCATAAGAAGTTTGTTGGTCTGTTCTGGTTTTAAAATTCTATACTGCCTTCTAATTTGCCCCCAAATGCATCAAGCTCTATTATTAAGAGCTGAATCCAGTGCTAATGCCGATTCGAGTAAGCACAAGCATTACATGTACGACATACTAAACAATTCAAACATTTCGTATTGTGATCATGCTAGATGTTAGCAGTTAATTGGATACAAATATTGCTATTTTTAAATAGTTTATCAAGATCATTAAACCTCTGTTGTACTTTAAAAGATTAAACAGAATAAAGTAAAAAGGCATAGTAAGTGTGAACTAATTGAACGCATCGTAATGCAGTATACTGGCAATATCCTAAACCCATTTCAGTTTGTACCATTTATTTACTTTTCAGAGCAAATACCACATTAACGCTTTTACATCATTGACTAGCATGCAAAATGGTAAGAAAATTCTAATTGGGCATTGCACTTGTTAAAGTGGTTGGGAGACAACCCTGACAACAAAGGAGCTGTTGATATTAATGTCGACGATAAAGATGATTTCCGAAGTGAAGATTTAAATGGCAGATGCAATGTTTACGAAGTGATGTGTGGGTAAAACATTTTCTTTGTTATGCAGTGTTTTGTTCAAGTAAAAATAAAATCATGGGTAACAAAAGGGTCAGATCATGATGTTGTGCCTCCTGAAAATGTATCCCTGAGTAATGTAGACATTATACAATTAATGTTTCATTGCCAAACAGTTGAGTATTTCAGCAATATTTGAATTGTCTGGAGTTTGAATACATGTATCGGATTGTGCGTCCAGTGATTTTATGCTTTTAAATTCCAGAATCCATGCTGTGAACCTAATATATGCTTTGTTAACTTTAAGTAAATTTTTGCCATATTTAATAAGCAGTGATGTGCTATAAGACACAAGTGCCAGAACGCACCTTAATACCCATACAAGTGAAGGACCAAATCGTCTGGAATGTGTCTTGCATAATAGCACTGATTAGTAAATACTGTATAGCCGTATCTTCCAGTGTCTGGTCTAAAAAATCATATAAAAGTGAACAATAATTGCATATAGAATTTCAATATGACCGTGTGTTTCTGGTTGTTTGTTCATGCACATGATTAATTTCCACAAATTGAGAATAATCAATCATTCTTTAATAGTCTCACACACAACCAACATTTCTTATTTGCTACAAAATAGATTTGCTATTATCAAATCGAAAATATGATAGCTACATGAAAAAAAGTGTTAATATGTCTTAACTCATTAAAAGTTTAGCTTTTAACAAAAATATACTATATATGTAAAATGTATGACAGCTCACTGATACAGGTGATGTGGTATTTACATAATGGTATAAACATTTAGTTGTGTAGTACAAAGAACGTATTGTACAAACATTCTATACTGTCCCAAACAAAACCTGACATTGCAAGACCAAAGGATGTTTAACGGATAATTAGAGCACAGGATTTGTTCATTTTATGCGGCTTCTTCAGCAGAGCAGTCGATGCCTGCATAGGTGAACTTTTCATAAAGTGTGGTGTTCACGTAGGTCTGTAGAAAAGAGAAGTAGCCATAAATACAAACAAAAATGAAATGATTGCAAAGCTAAAACTTTCATCTCGCACATGCCTTTAAATTTTTATTTTTTTTAATTGGCCCTTAGTACATCAGGTCAAACATTTGAATCCGTAGCTCACAGAGTCACTAAAGTGTTCATTACATTATGCAACTATATATATTGATGCTTTTAGCCTGACCGGTTAGGACCAGTCTACCAAGAACTCTTTAGTCCTCTAAAACAATACAATTTTTTTGTTATTGAAAACTTGGTTCATGTTGATTTTATGGAAGGTATGGCATAGAGCAACTGCAAGGCGTTCTCAAATCAGTATAACCAGAATCACTTTTGTGGATTATTTAAAGATAGCCACATTCCACCATCATGTTCGTCCTACTCAATACAACCTTCAACTTGATAAACCATGCACATTGCATCAATGTAATGGTGGGAAGTCTCAAGTATAATCGTGTAAGTGTGGGATGGACAGGGGATATTAGTATAAGAAACAAGGTCAATATGAAGAGGTTGAGATACTTGGGGATGTTGGTGAAAAGGGCTCAATAACAAGAATATTATTCTGTGGTGTTTCCTCCACATTCAGGGTTAGCTACAGTATCAATGCAATAAGTATCAAAGAAAATGGTAGGGGGTGTGAATTGGAAAGTAGAGCATGCTAGTATAAAAAGGAATATGTCGAGGGTTACAAAGACACGAGCAACAGAAAGGAAACTGTTTATTTTTTTTACATTTAATCTACATCTGAAATTATTAACTCATATTTCTATATTATCTTTAAAATACTAAATTAATTAGAAGCGAGGGCTCCTGCTCAGTTTATGTCTAAATGAGTAATATATCAGTCCAGGTGCACGCAGGAATATGATATACAAATAGATGCACAAGAGGGCTAGCACTGCGATTTGCACTCACGAAAGTTAAATATGACAAAAAATATAAAGCTTACATTTATTTAGTTACTATTGAAATAAATGTGAACAGAAAAAACAGACAAAATACAGAATCTAAAATAATAAATCCGCGGTGGGTCGGAGTGCTGCTACATATGACACGCAGTATAGTGATATTGTGTGTAGTTAGAGGGAGGATATTAGGCATAGGGCGATTAACACAGTAGATTCTAGATCTGACTTGAAGATAATGCAGGTACTGCATGTGCATAAATTATGTAGGTAGAATACTGCAACCACGCTACCCTATTGGTACACTAATACTTAGTGAGTACAGTGCTGTATTTTTTTAACACAGAGGCTGTAAGCCTAAATAGTAATAGTCCACACAGACAGGATAATTGGTCTGTAAGTGTTGTGGTCTTCACAGTAGCTTCAAATTGCTCCTCACAATACAAGCTAAATAGCCAATTTAGACAGCTTCAGGTCTATAGACAGAGTGGTCCCCAATAACAGAAAAGGAGACTGGGACAGGGATCTACTTAAAAGAGGCACACTGAATCCACACTCTGCGTACCCTTAGCCCCAATGGTCTAAATGAGCGGTTTGTATTTGCTCCATTTTTTTAATCTGCCTCTAGACCTAGTCTCATTAAATGGGATTCTTTTGCACATTCTAGCATCTTTGGTTACCATCTAGGCCAGAGGGGCACAAACTTGGGGGACAGGAGATTTTTCGGGGGTGCGGGGGACGCAGCAGTTGCAGAGGCTCCACGCTCTTCCCCAAGGCATTTAAATTAAATGCTGGGGGTTTGCGTGAGGCCTCTGCAACTCTGAACTTACCATGATTCAGATGCGTTGCCATGGCAACGCTGCAGGGTCATGTGACGTGGTGAACACCGGGGCAGCCAAGACGGGCACAGCCTGATCTAGGCTATCATTACTACCACATCTGAGCTTTTAAGTCAACATTAGGGCAATTATTAATTTTCTCCTGTTACTTACAGTACCGCAGGTACTGAGGTAGGAGGTGGTCCTCTATCCAAAAGTTGTCAGAGTTTTGTAGAGGTTAAATAAATAAACAATCACTCAATACAGCCTGTCTTCAATATATGTTTTATTATTACACCGAAAAGAACACATTAACTGATAGTTTAATTAAACTCCATATGATCAATACTCAGACTTTTAGTTTCTGTATTTTGTCTGTATGCTTTTTCTGTGCACATTTATTTTAATAGTAACTAAATAAATGTAAGTTTTATATTTTTTGTCATATTTAACTATCATGAGTGCAAATCGCAGTGCTTTCTCTCTTGAGCCTCTATTTACATACTAAATGAAGTCAGCAAATAATTAATTCATTCATATTCCCTAATCCCTTAATTCATTCATATTCTCTAATTCAATATAATGAGATATATTTTGGACAAAATATAGAAAAACGAGGGAGAAAGGTAGGAGTAAGTAATGTCTGACATCAGAGAAGTAAAGAAAAAAACTGCATAAAAAGAAGACGAATTACATAAAGAGAAAACAAAAGATATCACTTGTGAGCACAATGCCATGTCTCAGACATGTCTGCAAACCTGCTTTTCACATTAATTCCTAGCACACAATGCATCCACTGAAGCTACGGATTCTGGGAAATAACATGTAAATGAGCACACATTGTCACCTATTAGTGCTTATCTATTTTAACATGCACAACCCATATAAGCTTATGCCTGCTGTATTACACAGCTTTTCAGCACAGCATGGGTTAAATAAATGCATAGCCAGCAATTCTACTCACAGACAGCTATTTCATCAGTGTGAGGATGGAACTCCTCTCTTTTTTTCCATATAACTACTCCCAAATCTCACGTAGGATGAAAGAGTGTTTATTTCCTTGGCACTCAGCCTACTAGTTAACATTATTCTATAGAAGATAGCAGGAAATAATCTACATACAGTAGTTATTTGTGAAGTTACAGGCACACAAAGAGGATCATATAACTAAAAAAGTACTGGTAGTTTGACTACATTTATATCAGATAACGACGTGGGCTATTGACTTGGGAGGGGTTTGATTTCTTTTTGTGTTCGCTGTGTAATCAACAAGTCCCTGTACAGCCACCCCATCTTCTTTTAACTGTATTTGTTCTCTGGTAAGGACAGAGTGAGATAAGGGTGGAGAAAACAATTGACAAACACTTCACCATTCATACTGTACGCTTCTAAGAAATTCAACAAGCCGACTGGGATTGCTTCATTATAAGGATTGATAACTTCGCCCATATGATTTTATTGTTGCTTTAATTAGTGTTCTCCCTGTGCATCAGTATGGACTTCATTTTTGCTGTGTTGGTCCAATAAAATACATAGTACTACCATATTTTTATTTCCCTTTTTATTTTACTCATATCTTATTTTACCGCATTAGTAATATTAAAAAAATAAACAGTCCTTACCTTTCTTTCTTCTAGCATACGGTTGAGGGACACCACAATTTTGGCAAAAGATGGTCTTTCATACGGCTTCTCACGCCAACACTGTCGCATGAGATCAAACCTTTAATTTAAAGAAACACATTTAATGTATTTTTGAAATATACTCTTAAAATCTGTAATGCAGACACATGCAGGCCATAGGATGCACCTATCCCCCATCAGTTGACTAATCAATAAATCCTGTCCAGCAATTGCTGACTCCAGGTGATACTTACCATTATTTTACCTGACTATAGAAAACCCTACAAAACAACTCTTCGCAACACAACCATCAGTGACCAAAGTAGGGGGGTTGGTGTCCATATCCACAACTGCATGTCACCCTCTCACAGCTAATCACCTCAGGGCTCCCATATTTTAAACATTCTTTTTATGTACCTCGGTGTTGTTTATTCTGCCCTCCAGCACTGCAAAACACTTTAGGTTCCCTTACATTGTAACCATCTGTGCTTCTAATTTGAAGAACTGCTGATATTGCTATTTTACCACACGTATGAAACACCTTGTGTGATACAACCAACACTCTCGCACTGCCGCGTAGCAGGTTCCTCTCTAATGTGCTATGGTGCTATGATGTTAAATAAGATGTACATCATGGTCAACTCAGTAGCTCATTCTACAGATATTTTATTATCAGTGCTTTATCAATTATAATGATAATTCAACAGAAACAGAAAAAAAACAATACGTACAAAAATTCCATAGTTGCAAATAAAAGTGTAAGTTTTGTTTTTACACTTTTGAAGTGACAAAGCAGCAGCGGCTGCCACACGCATTCACAGAAACTACCACAGCACAGAAGCGCCCGCCGCACTCATGTGCAGAAGCGTCCGTTACCATACGCATGCGCATCAGCCGCCGGTGCCGCACGCATGAGCAGTTGCAACCCCGCCACACTGGGGAGACGGAGACACCACACAGACACCACACACACACATAGCACACACAAACACAAACAGAGACACGAATTCACAGTTACTATAAATATAGAAGTGCAAAAAGCTAAAACGGGGTGTGTGCTGAGCACGCGCGTTCTAAGTCAAACTTCTTTGCGGGTTGTCACTGAAATTGTGTTTTGATTTGTAATTAAAAACATCATCATCACAAATACATTTTCTGTGACAAAACAGTGACAAAAGACAAAGACGTTTCGCTTAAAATGCGCATGCTCGACACCCCCCCCCCCCTTTTTTTATTCTTAGTTCTTCAATTCAATAAAACGGTGGAACAGCAGCAGCAGCAGCACTTGAGTAAAGCAGTTCGTATTCTATCTTAATATGGAAGTCAATGGGAGTCATTTCTCAAATGTGGTCAATTATTGGTACTGGGTTTATCACAGATAAAATATTCCCAATGGGATGTGGTGCGTTATTAAAATTTGTTTGTTAAGCATATTGTATTTGCATATATGCCATAATCATGGTCTGCAATCACATCGCTACGTTTATTACAGTACTGTATATTACAAAAACTGAAGAGGTTATTATACCAATTAACATCTTCAGTTTGGTGTCTACTCTGATCTGACTTTCTGTTAAAGACGATTTGGGAAACCCATTTGCGGCCACTCTTATAGTGAAGGGGCTAAGTATAAATATATAGATTAGCATCACTTGCTTACACCTCATCATCGCAGTTGAGAGGCTTCTCAAGCCTGTACCCTTGTGGCAGCTTTTCATAGAGTTCTGCACATGTCATTCCACAATATGGAGTCCCACCTGAACAGATAGAAGAGTTTGATTATTTTTTTTACTGGTGCAGAAATAAGCAGGACAACAATTATAATGATCTTATTATCTTATCCTAATGGGAAGCTTGTGTAAATGTAATTGCAGGACCCCAGCAAAACACTTTCATAACTATGGTTCCAAGCAAACGTAATAGGGCCCCATCTGTATCTCCCTTCATGTCTCTCCAAAAATCAGAGTACTGACAAGATATTAAGGGGCTAGCAGCCTTCTGGAGATAAGATCACATAGAAAAATCACAGGTTAAGCAAAGAAGTGAAGGAATATGAAATTGAATGAATGGGCAAATTGATCTGATAGATGATGTAACTTGGTTTACATGTCTTAAAAGACAGAAGAAAATTCATTTATTAGCAAATCTTTTCAAGACTTTACAGTACATCAACGAAAAGCTATTGCAGAATTGCTTTTAGAATAACTGAGGGTATTAAAGCACTTATTTAGTTCCCTCAGATGATCTATGTGTAATACTGCATTTTGCAATCATGCTATTGCTGAGGCCATTTCTGTTATATCATTATACATTATGCTAAACAGTTACCTCCACACCTCCACAAAGAGTATTGATTGTACCTGTGCACGCATACAAGGCTCAGTGCCACAAATTGCTATTAGTCCTATCTAGTGAGGTTTTCCCCATATGAATTCAGCCATTCTGCTGATACTGAATAATCTCCCATTGCAACATGCAACAATGACTTTATGTTTTAGCTTTAGTTTTACTGGACTTGTATGAAATAAGGATACTCACCTAAGCTGACAATTTCCCATAATAAAACGCCAAATGACCATCTACAAAAATAATATGGCAAAGAGAAATGATCACTTCATGTAAATTTATTTTAAAAAAACTTACATCATTGGTTAATTACTGGTGCCTAAAAAAATGTTACTATTATTATCATGAAAATATTTTGGCATTTTATATGCTGCTTTAAAGCTGCAATTCAAGCAATATCCTACATTTTTTTTTTTTTTTTAATAAATCAGTTCTGTATTATGTAAAAATACTTGAAGCATTTAAAAAAATAAACAATTTTAAATAAATGTTTAATGTATTCTAATGTAACAGGCATTTTTGTTCCTATAGAAACCATATACTAAGTTACATCCCCTTCCCCTTCTGAAACAGCATCACCTTTTTGAGCCTTGCCCTCTGTAGCAGTGAACCAATTGAATCTAGTGCCTGCCTGGTCTTATGAGCTTCCTCACAGGATTTTGGCTGTCAGTGCAGAAAAAGATTACCCAGGATGCATTTAGTGAACCCCTAGCCGAATTTCAGCGATCAACTACAGGAGAACAGCTCGATCAGCAACTTGGCTAATCACTTGTCAGTGTGTAGCTTGTATTGATGCACATATTGAATGAGAAAAAAAAACGCTTGAACTGCAGCTTTAAAGTCTGGGCAATTATATTTCCTCTGCAACCTTTTTATGCACGCACACAACGTACAAGTTTTACCCTGTTTTTTAGATCCTAGGAACGCCAATCTGATACATTTATAATATAATACAGAACCATAGCTCTTGTAACCCAACTATTGATCACATATGGGGGTCATGTAACAATGCTACAGGATGTTTGAAATCCTAAATTAAAATGCATAACCTTTGTTTCATAAGCAGGTAAGCATCCAATTTGAAAAGTTTATGTTAATAAACTGATACAGCTGTTAAAAAGGAACGGCAAGTCCTTTATACACACTTATTATATATATATAAAAAAAAGACAAAATATGCAGATTTTGGCATTTAATCATCACATGTTTTTCTTCTTTTCTAAAAATCCCCCCTATGCCATATATTTATATAGACTGGATTTACATTGAGTGTTTTTGAGCTATTGTAAGAATCAGTCGAATCCAGGTAGGTTAAGTGTACATAATTCACGAAACAATATGTCAAAGTATTTATTAATCTGCGTAGAGTAGAAATGGAAATTTAGAATATAGTTTAATCTGCGTAGAGTAGAAATGGAAATTTAGTATATAGTTTAATCTGCGTAGAGTAGAAATGGAAATTGAATATATAGTTTAATCTGCGTAGAGTAGAAATGGAAATTTAGTATATAGTATGCAGGTAAATAACTGTGTGTTATACTCTAGTTTTCACTATTGCAATAAGATCCTAATTGGTCAATGATTGACAACAAGGAGTAAAACTGGAATCATGTTTAACCAATAGTAAACTGGATTTAAATGTGTATGTTTTAATATTGTAACCTTTCTGTTGAGTTGGTAGTATAGTGTTACAACAGTCACTCTTAATCATTTTCAAACAAGGAAAGGAGAACAATATTTGTATTGTTATCTTCATTTTATATACTTGGGACAGAGTACATAGCGCTACAAAGGAAAAAGAAAGAAGAGTGAACATCTTCATGGAAGTTGTTTCTCTTTTTCATTTCAAGTTGTTAAAAAGAGAATAATCCCTGGTGTTTCTCACTGGAAAAAAGCTGCTTTTCTTATCGTGTAACTCCTGTGTTTGTAAAGTCTGTATCAACTCAGACTGTCTTCAAGTATGTATTAAAAAAAGGAACTTACACATCACTGTTTGACGTATAAACACTGTAATTCAAAGATTCAATTGCCATCCATCGAACTGGAAGCCTTCCCTGTAAATACCAGTAAAGTCAACGTCAGATACACTATGCCAATGCTTTTTTAAACATTCAATTTTTTGCTCATTTTGTTTCAGAGTTACCATGCACACATGGGAGGGCAATCACAGAGCAACAAGCCTTAACTCCCTCGCCTGGAAAATACAGGGATCCAGGATTTCATAGAAAGACCTACATTTAAAAAAATAGCTAAATCCCCCTGATTTCAGGAAACTCAGTGCTGTTTCCTCTAAAACAGGGGAGCGTGGGATATTTCTAGGGGGACACGGCGGTTGCAGAGGCCCGTGCTCTTCCCCGAGGCATTTAAATTATTTATTTATTTATAAAATGTTTTACCAGGAATTAATACATTGAGAGTTCCCTCTCGTTTTCAAGTATGTCCTTGGCATAGAGTTAAGATGACAAATAATACATTGTTACAAATGGTTACGAATGCCGGGGGACCGCACGAGACGTCTGTAACCTCAACTTACCGGGATTCAACCAGCTTCTGGTCACGTCGCCATGACAACGCCATGGGGTCATGTGACATGATGCGTCGTCATGGCAACGCGCGTCAAATGATACTGCGGGGTCAAGTGATGTGACCCGCGGCATCATTTGACGCCAGGTCACTGGAGATGGGGTCGGGACCGCTTGGGCCGGCACACAGGGGGGGCGCAGCAAAAAAAAAAACTTTGCGAATCCCTGCTCTAAAAGATGCTTCTCAGTTAATTCCAGACAGATGTAAGTTATTAACTTTACTCTGCAGATCTCATGCCATTGTCATGTCTGGCTGAAGCGAGTAGAGAAGATCCTTGTGATATTCTCTTCACAAAGGGAAAAACTCAGCTCCATGACGTCTCTAAGGAGAGAATGAAGCACCTAGGTCTGACCACTGGGCACCCATACCTTCTCCTCTATTGTGAAACAGAGAACTAAAATACAGATGGGAAATGGCTTCTTGTAGTTGATATCCATACTTTACTGATACTGGGTTGGATCTCTCTTTTCAGGCATCACAGTGGGTTAGTGCATGGTGTTCTCATCATGTCATGCAATGTTAAACTCTGAGAGTTTAAACAGACATTACAAAAGTTATGGTGGGTAAAAAAAAGTGACAAGAACCCTCCACCGTACAGTGTACAGTAAATAAAAATAACATTTGTTGTGCATTTGCATTTCTCAGACAGGTTGAAACCCTGTCTTTCCCCGATATCGCTTAGCAAACAGCGCTTCCACTGCAGCCAGGGATTCTGGGTAATAACATGCAAATGAACACAGTGTGATCTTAAACGAACTCAAAGTTACTTAGCAGATTCCTTTTGGCTATAAATATCCAGGCATTGGATTCTCACCATTGTTTTTTTCACATAAAGTTCTTGTCCTCTTGATAAACCAAAGTCTGCAATTTTTGCGACATAGTTTTCACCAACCAAAATATTTCTTGCTGCTAAATCCCTATGTATGAACTAAAAGAAGACAGAGGGAAATTAAAATAAGGTAAATAAAAGTATATACAATGACATAAAATTGAAAGGCTATGTAACATTACATTGTAAAATATAATCTAAATATATTTAAATTATTTTGATCCTGAAGTTAACATCTCGTTAACTCATTAACGGACTTCTGAGGATCTCATAAAGATCTCTTAAAGATCATGTAGTTCTTTTAATCACTGTCTAAGGCCTCGTTCAGGATGCCAGCTGCAGGAGTTGGAGGGAGGGCGGGAGGGCAGCAGTGCGGCAGTTTGCTGGGCGATCTGTGTTTATCCCCCAGCAGACTTTTCAGCGTTGGGGAGGGGGCGGGGTTACACACAGCAGGGTAAGTATCCAAGTTGCAGTCATGAAATCATTCTGAAGAATGATTTCATTGTCTGCCTGGGTCCCTGTGACGCTGCTGCAGCTCCAAAAAACGACATTTTCGTTTATTGAAACTGTAGTCAGCTTCAACTCCTGGCTTCGGAGACAGGGCGGTTGCTACCCTGACAACCAGTATTCAAATTGAATACTTTGTTTCTCACGGCAGCACGCACGGCAGCACGCCCTCCCTCCGAAGCCAGCACGCTGAACGAGGCCTAAAGGTTTAAGGGCTGGGAGTATGGATCCCCTTGAGATTTCTGAAGAAAGTGAAGGGGGGATAGAGAAAATGAATAACTCTCTCCAAGTTACTTTCTCAACTATCTAAATGGTGTTAAATACCAACCTGCTTTTGGCTCAAGTAATCCATGCCTCTGGCCACATCTGCTGCAAAATGCAGGAGCTGCTGTGATGACAAGGTGGAAGCCGTGCTGTTGGCTATGGCAAACGCTGGGTCAGTCTCCAGTACTCTGCTCTTCCGTAGGAAGTCTAGCAAGTTACCATGAGGCGCAAATTCAATAGCCAAATACAAGTAACCTAAATACAAGAAAGGAAGAACTATTGGTTTGGTAAATAATTTTTTTAAATGTAAACATCAGTAGCTCCTCAAACGTGTTCCTCCACATTATAAAAGTTATGTACAGTCAAACAGACATCCTGCAAATTATAGGTAGTGTGTACATTTTAAAAACTGTTCCTCTGAATCTAAAAGAGGTTAGAGAAATGGTTGACTATCTACAATTTTATATTTTAAAAGTTGTTCTGTCCATGCTATAAGTTGTTAATTACATTATAACGTTGTTCTGCAAACTAAAGTTTGCTTCTCATATATTATGTTATTCTGCCCATTGTAAAAGTTCAAAGCCACTCTTAAAGGGTCAAAAGTTGTCCTACACAGTGTAAAATTTTTCTACACATTTTAAATGTTGTTTTTGAATGGCGGTTAATATGGGATCACGGTGCTGTCGTCTGTATCAGAGATTAGTGAATTTCCCCTTAAAATTCCTTTTTAAATGTTCTAAAAATTCCTCTGGATAATAAATATTATCTGGTTTTAGCTACAGGATGTTGAGGTGTGCATACCCTTATGCCCTTAACCATGCCTAACCATGTTTCATACACAACATACAGTATAAGAACACATTGACATAAATAATAAGAATACATTCATAAATACATACATAAATATGGGTTGTCACGGGAGACCAGGCCATTTACACCTTTTTACCAGGATCATGCATCGAGCAAAATGAGTTAATGAAATAAATTGTAAATGTATTCACAGGAAAAGGCAAACACACAATGTTACACAAACTACAGCAAAAAGACACACTTACTTGGGAATTGGGGTTGAAAAACTATACTTTCCTAGGTGTAGGGGCTAAACAATCCAAAGCTTACTCTAAAAAGTCTTGGAACTGAAATCAACCTGCCGTTCCAAACACCACAGCTCCCCTCTCTCTCTCCGAAGGGCTGGAATTCACTTGGTGCTTAGAATCTTAGAAAACTTTGAGAGACCTTGGAGAACACTGGAAAACACTCTATCTAATGGGCTCAAGGGGTTATAATACCTCTGACTTTCATTAAAAAAAATACTGTAGCCCAATCCAAAGCGTGAGAAATGTCTCCGCCGCCAATCAGAGACAAGCTGGTAGACACAACAGGGTTACCTGGAAATCTGAATGAACCAAGGGGCATGTGCAATTTGGCACCTCTGGCCCTGGTTCCCTCAATGCCACTTGCGGTTGACAGGCTCCTGCCAGTCTGGTGGGATCAATGGAAATGCAAAGGGCGTCCATTTATCCCAGGACGTGGATACTTGTCTTTCTCACCTGTCCAAATGGTCTTGACACCTCAGATGCATCCTCTGTGGCTTTCATCTCCACCGTATGAGTAGACACAGTGGCACCCAAGTTGGTAGCCCACTGACTCACTCAGTACACTGGCTCTGAAAGTCCCAGCTCATTTCTGTACACAAACAGATATGTTTTAAAACACACTGTTCCGTAAAATATAGACTTTAAAAATATCCTGAATCTTTTGGTTATGGGAAATAGAATAAGCAGCTGCACGTTATTTCTTACTAGCCATATTCCCCACACTCTATACAATAAACTTAGGACTGGACATTTAAAAGTATCCTCACAACCTTGTAGATGATAGGAGCACCCCCAGAACCCTTATACTGATTCTGGGTGACCTGGGCATTTACTGGGTATCCCCATTAACCTAGGGACCCCTTGACTGTTTCAGGGACACCTCCCATTCCTATGCCCCATTTACCTTTCTGGGCTGTGCTGAAACAGGGACCCCTAGTGGTGAATCGCGCAAGTGTTTTCAAGGGGAGATATTACCGAGACAATGCGTCTACATGCACCCAGGCATCCGACCTGATTCCTGGGTACATTTTTAGGGGAACCAGCAACTCTGACAATACTTTCTCCGCAAGCCCCTCCCTCCCCCCCGAAACTCATACCAGAGCAATCCCTGCTTTCTGGCATCCTATGAAAGGTAAAAACACAAAAATTCTTTATTGTCGCATAATTACAGATAACGCTTTTACAACAGTTGGGTCCAAGAGCTGACACTCCTGAACCCCAAAAAATGTATCAGAGGTAACCAAATGGACTTAACCTTTATTAGTGAGCCTGGCTACCTCTTCACCGTCAGATGGGCAACTATACATATTTTGCCCTGTGTTTCCATTTCAAAATAAAGC
Organism: Ascaphus truei; assembly: GCF_040206685.1. Taxonomy (NCBI): domain Eukaryota; kingdom Metazoa; phylum Chordata; class Amphibia; order Anura; family Ascaphidae; genus Ascaphus; species Ascaphus truei. The sequence goes on along the minus strand of NC_134483.1, from coordinate 145,775,558 downwards.
TACCAGTAGTGATGTTTTTTCCTCTGCAGAGGTATAATGCTCAGGTTTGAACCCTTGATTGGACGCACCTGTAGAAGGGTTGACTTTTTTACCCCGAGACGTTGTGCTTCCACGCGTCTCTTACGTATTGAATAAATGGTCTGAATATACGTTGGAACTTTGAGTTCTTCTTTCCCATCTATATATCCCTTGATCAGACTCCAAAAATCATTTTATATTTGTACAGAACCAAGAAAATACTGTGGGTTGTTTTTAAAGAATTCTACAAAACAATGTATAAAAGCTGCAGTGTCTAGAAATAGGTTGCCATGTCATTACCCAGTCATGGTTTGTTAACCAACTCATGAATGCTTAATTCCTGTGAGTTTATTGTAAAGATATTAACTACAGAAACTTAAGAAATAATAGCAATTTTCAGTTTATAAACATTAAAAGTTAACTAACTTTTCACCTTTCACCTCAGATACAAAATATCTGAGACTACTTAATATTTCCATCTGGCTTCCAATGGGCACAATTGTCTAAGTATTTTAAAAGTGGCAGCCAGAATGTAACTTTCCATGCCTTTGCAATGTGTTTTTAAAACTACTTTATGTTTAACACATACAAGGAAAAAATGTAGAATGGGCAGCTATAAACCACACTATCTTACCACGATGTTCACAGGCTCCAAGAAGGTTGATGATGTTGGAATGACTTCCAAGTTTACAAAGGACTTCCAGTTCTCCTGCAAAATCTCTGTGATCATCTTTAGATGCGTATTCTAATCAGAAAATAAAGAGTTTAAAACAATTACATACACACTACAAACAGTATTTACAATCTGCCATTAACTTGGAATCAAAAGGAAGCACATCTGACTTTGTGGAAATCATTCAAGCATGAAAACCACATTAAACGTACAATTTAACTTAACGTTCCAGATATGTCTTTAATCCTATTGCATACTTCATTGTACAATTATACAGTTGTCTTTCAATATGGTAAACATATTTTATTTGATCTAGATTTTTTTGTGGTGGGATTAATAAAAATGGAATTATTCCCCTAAACTATTCAGTCCTCATCATTACAATTTTGTAATAGTATGGTTCCTTAACACATGCTGTGTGTGCTGCATAGTACATTATATTTATTGTTGTGCTTGTGACAGTTAAGTTTTGGCCATATATTTGCAGGGCTATTAATCATATCCTATATTATGACCAACAATTAAACATGGTAGAGGTGTTACATGACTAGTTTATTTAACTTTATTGCAACACTAATTCAACTTTAAGTCCAACTGGAGGAGTAGAAATATCAAGGAGAGAAACATTTTCTCTTATATCATACAGTATTGTTTATTAACAATCTCGCTATTTGGGGAACCTTAGCTGTTCATGGAAGCTCTTACCATGGAGATATACATTGTCTTTAAATGGCTTTCACTGGGATGAGATAGAAAAATTAACCTAGAGAGAACTGGAAAGTTTTCTGGTAACTCTAGCAAATATACAACCAAATCGATGACCTATGCCGCTCAACCTAATACAGTTAGTTGATTAAAATGAAAGGGTTAAATTAAGGGTGAAGTAAGAATTATTAGCAATAATAGCTGGAGATCTTTGATACATGGCCATAATAAGCGATTGAGACAGGCAATTTGTATTCACTGCTGTGTATGTGGATAGGAAGTGTAGCCCTTGTTCCCCCATACCTGGGGAGGAACTACCAATGCTGCTATTACCTGTCTGGCAGCAGGAGAAAAAAGTAGTAGCCTACACCACTGGGAGCCTGGGGTGATTGTGATTTGTCTCGGTGCAGTGCCTCCACCTGCAACTGCAAGGGATCCCGACGTGGTGGGATAAGCCCCTTAGAGGAACAATTCCAATAACGCACACACTCAGGTATATAATCACAACCTTTACTGAGCATGCAACAAGCAGTAAGTACCCTGTACCACACAGTAGAATAGGCCCAACCCAATACCACCCCTGAGTGTCCCCAAAGTACCTAGGGTGCTTGGCACCAATACCCCGATGTCCGTTACCCCCAATGTCAGGGGCCACCCAGAAGTGTAGGAGATAGCGCTATCCTTTGAAGTGTTGGTGCACTTAGTTGAGTACCTGCCCGGGGCTCCAGCACCCGGGTAATTGTCGATGAACAAAGGGATCCGTATGATCCAACGTTGTCGTCGTCCGCAATGGCATCCACCTCCACATGGGGTGAATGCCGGCATGGATAATATCCCCTGAGTCTCTTGCAACGGAGGTGATCTGGTCCCAGACCACAGTCCGTGCTCACCGCGTGGTTTCTTCACGGTGTCCCTGACACTAGACAGTAAAATGGGGAAGTGTCCCTATCTAAGGGAGCCTTCCCTGAAGTAACCACAAGCTATGATGAGCCGGGGCCTAGCTGGGGCCTAAGGGAGATATACTAGGCCTAGTCTCAGAGCTACTGGCTCTGGGGCACTACCTGACTGATCCAGCTCCCTCTCCCGACTGGCGTGGTCCCCTGAGCACGCCAAATGTATCTCTTGCAAGCCCGAGAACCCAGCAGCCCTATTGGCTCTTACTGTGCATGTGGTAGGCAGCCCCTGAGGCTGCTGAGTCTTGTAGTTCCACTGCGGACCTTGGGTGTAATGTCCGCCGCTTGTTTGCCTCCTGCGCATGCGTGACGTGTACCAAGATGGCCACTGCGCTAGTTAAATCCATTGTGCATGCGCAGAACGTACTGCACATGCACGGCTCCTTACAAGATGGCGGCGCCCCCTCCGGAACACAGGCGACTCGCTCGCCCACTCCCTGCACCGCAGAGGACAACAGCCGTCCCCCTCACGAAGACCGGAAGTGAGGGGGTCCTGGCTACCGAAGGTAAAGAAGATTTCATAATACTAGAAGAACGTCTCAAAAATCTATTTACCAAATGAGAAAAAGACACAAAGAAGCACAATTCATATAGTTATGTAGCTATGCATAACAATGTCTACAATCATCTCTCCTGCTGGCAGTAAAACCTGGTAAGTTACAGGAATGCCAGCAGTAATCATGGAGGTTTGCCCTCACACCCTGGTGAGGTGCCCTATGTATGGATGGGAGTGGCTACATGCTCTGAGTCCCGAGTTAGTGACATCAGAGATGTGCCTGCTTCCTGAGGTATATAAGGCACTGCACTGCCTAAAGTTTTTGTGGTTGCTGCGGGTTGATGTTACAAGGTGAAACAGCAAGATCAAAGGTGCCCACTAGTGCAGTAACTAGTGGCACCATTCTATATCCAGCCAGAGAAGGCCAATTGTGTCCAGGGACCTGGCACAGGGGTGATCTCCCTGCGAGGGAGAGGGGATCCCACTCCATTGGGAGGGTGTACCTTTTAAAGGGGATCACGGAACAATGTGCGGCTGAGACCATGACTGTGAGGGGCAGCTGGCCCTTATCACCACGCACAATAAAAATGGCTTGTTCAACGAGAACCCCATGGTGTGAGTCTGCAATTACTCTCCGGGGGCCCTCACCACCAAGAATTAGTTCCTCATCAGGACCATCTACCTGCATACGCATAGATCCTGATGAGGTGGAGGCGCTGCACGTGATGTAAGTAGGACTCGCACCCACTACCTCAGATACCTGTCTGGCTTGACATCCCCGAATACCATCATGCGGGAGACTCAGGAGTCCTGTTGCCTACAGGTGCACCACCTGACACAGACATATAATGGGGCTGGATAGACCACAGGGGCCAATGTGAGATTGGGTGGGTCAGACCAGATGGAACAAGCGTTACAGTTATATTTGCATTTATTTGTCAAGCACAATGTACTCCTGCAATGTTTCACCCACACTTGTGTGCTTGACAATGCACTGTTTATAATGTAGGAAAATGAAGCAAATAGTGGTTTTAAACTGCTAATAATATGGGTGACAATTGCAAAATTATGCAACATTCAAAAGATGCTGCAACCAGTAATCTTTGTGACTTTTTCAAAAAGATAATTTTCTAATAATCTATGTTATTGGGTCATTCTCAAAAGTATTGAAGCTGTTAATGCTTATGTGGCCAGGTCCCCCCTCTGGGTTCCCCCTCACCTCACTGCGGCTGCGGGGGAAGGGGCAGGCTGCGGCCAGTTGCGGAGGCGCTTCGGTACGCTGCGGGAGGTGGTGGGGCTGTCGGGTGCCGCCGGAGCTCTGGGGCAGTCCCGGGATACAGGCGGTGGCCATCTCGCTTTTCGCGCATGGACGATAGGAGGCTCACGCATGCGCAATGGCCCAATAGTTGCGGAGGCCATGTTGGTACACCTCGCGCATGCGCAGAGCATCAGGACAGTGGCGGCAATTAGAGGAAAGCTCAGCAGGGGATCTACATGCACCAGAAGCCACTATGGCTGCGGATCACATGCCGGACAACAGACAATAGGGCTGCCAGAATCCCCTGCACCAGGATAGATACATTTGGCATGCTTGAAGAGCCATGCCATTCGGAAGAGGGACAAAGAACACAGAGGTAGTGTCCAGAGAGCTGTGCTTCCCTGGATTAGGCCTAGCTTGCCCCCCTTTGGCCCAAGGTAGGCCCTGAGACCCAAACAGATTGTGGCTGCTTCAGGGACCGGCCCCCATTAGATAGGGACACTGCTCCAATTAGAGCCTATAGTGTCAGGGACACAGTGACACCGTGCAGTACTTGCGGCCTGTGGTCTGGGACCAGACCACCACCACACGCTAAGAGACTCTCTTCACGGTGGGACCCTCCAACCGGAGTCCACCCCACATAGAGGCAGACACCATCGCTGACGGCGACGACGTGGGACCAGACGGGCCCCTCTCATCTGCTGGTGGTACCAGGTGCCGGAGCACCCGGCAGGTATCAACATCTTCAAGTGCACTAATTATAACACAAACTTCCTGTGGGTAGTGCTACCGCACACTTTGGGGTGGGTTGTGGCTCCTGTGGACACCAAGGCAACGCAGTACGTTGGGGGAAAACCTCACCAGGGTGTTGACAAGGTGGTTGGGAACTGTGTGGTTACGGTCGTGCGAGGCCTACCTGATATATGTTATTCCGTTATAGTATTATATGCATTCAGTAAACCTGTTATCCTATACAAGTGTGTGTTTTTATTGTACTGGGTCCTGTGCAAGGGGTATCCAGTAGTTCTAAGATCCTTTACAGGTGGAGGCGCTGTCACCGGAATGAATCAGGTACACCCCACATTCCCTGCAGCAGAGGATCAGGAGCCTATCAGGTAAAGCGCACAACACGTAGTCAACCTAGAAACGGGGGAAAAGGGGCTACACTTAATATAAACGATTCAGTTTAATGGCAAGTATAAAGTAGCATGCTTACAGCTACTCTTCCCTAATGAAAGACCTCCCAGAAACACAAGCATCTTTCCCAAACTGTAAATGTTAGAACAAACTGAGGTGCAATAAATTACAACTTCTCCATGGCAGAAGATGAGGTGCTGAGAGAATGGCTTTTGTGTTTCTTGAAATAGTCTTGACATATTTACATACACAACAGACAATGACATTATTTATTAGTTGGGGTTTTTTTTAAACCATGGCAAAGCCGACACATTTTGCAGCAGTTACATTTAAAATATATTGTAAATAAAAAGCAAAAACTGTACCTTTCATCCTTTTGATGGCTGCATCCATCCGTAACCCATCTTTTTTTATACGGGCCTTAAGAACCTGCCCAAAGTTCCCCTCTCCAATCACATCTTGAAACTTAATGTCATTCCACTCTAAGACAGGATATATCACATGGTCCGGGCTGTTTTTAGCTTTCCTGAGGTGCTGGAGAGTACCTGAATTAAACTGAACTACTGGCTCTTCCCTCTGCAAAGATAAGATCTTGGGTGAGACTGCTTTTTAAAGTGTTGGCAGCGACTGGCAGGGTTACACACAGACGCATGCTTGCATAAAACACTTCAACCTTCATTTCCAAAGCTGCTTTCCTTAGTGGTTCCCCAGTTACACTGCACAAATAATAGCAGCTGCTTCACACTAGCTTACAAGGACAGGTTTCCTTTTACAAATAGATGAGGCTTAATACACCTTCTTAACCAACCATCATAAGAACGTTTCTGCTGTGGCATGCAGCTGGGTGACAATTTTGAAATATAGTTCCCAATTATTTGTAGACCCAACCATCTACAGTGCATCGGTCAGTTAGGAGAGTTAAATCAATGTTAACGTTTTCTCTTACAGATTTTAACGTTGGTGTCAGATACCATAGAGATTTAGAGCTTGCAATAAAATGCTTGGTACCTGTGGGACAGTGAAGAATGTGACTTTCCAATGGCCACAAGAACCTTGCTTTGAGATTCAAATCTGGATATTATTCCTATAAGATTTGAGCGCCCACACCCCACCCACCCAAAAAAAAGGGCTGTGCACTTCAAGCCAGATCCAACATGCGGGGGGAAAGTTTCAGGTGAGGAGAATCCTGCTTGTGCAGCCAACACAACATAGACAAACAAATTCTTCAAAATGTTGCCCTTTAAGCCACAATATAAATTAGAGATGAGCCACACTGGGTGTGTGAACACTAGAGCGTTACATTGCAACACCAAATACAAAAACAGAATCCTTAACATTTTTAGAACCACAACCGTCAAATCCTTTAGAACCAGAACACCAGGCCAAGTGCCCATCTTCCGCTGTTCCTTGCCCTATATTTTGAAAACAATTTTTATTTTGCTAATTGTTTTTTTTATTATTGTATATTTAATTTAAGCTTTTTTCCCCCATGCTTTATTATGCCATTTTAACATTTGCCTGCTTACTCTTGACAAAGTTGAGACATTAGGGGGTCTGGCATAACAACATAACAGCATTTAGGATGAAGCCATTTTGTGTGAATATTTCAATCCGCCATCTTGTCTTGTCTCTGTGAGTCTTAATTTCTTAATTTCTGTGTTTCATTTCTGTATAAACAAATGTGTGAAGCAGAAAATGGAATGTTATCGCTCTTAGCTGAATTTATTGACCCTTCGTCATCCAATCAGCTTCAAATTGAAAGTGTAAACAGGCTAAAGGTTATGAGAACCCATGAGATAAACTTAGATTCTCGCAGTGAAACTAGTTCTCACACAAATGCCAGGTGGTAGGATAGGCACATCCCATTCAACCCCAGAATGGTTTCTAGCTGACAGGCAGTTATACAATATTATTATGTATTACAAAATGACATCAGCTTAAGTATTGTTAGGTATTACAAAATGAGGTAAAGTTTAGTGACGTGCAAGCCCCCCATAAAGGGGTGGAGGTTTAGGATTTAGGGTATAAAAATATGGCATACCATGTTTATTGTTTAGAGAGCTTTTGTTTTGAAGCTGTCTCCGTTGTGCACTTGACTTGAATAAATTCACGTGTTATTCTGTTTCAAAATAACCTCAGACTGTGTTTTTTATTTACGCTTTTTCTCAGATGGCGCCCGAATAGGGACTCAATATCATCGGAATCGAGCACCCGGATGAATCACTCCTCCATCACTCAAACCTGAGCGCTCATATGAATCAAGGTAAGGCTACCTGCATTTTTTAGACAAACAGCCTGATTAAATTGTTTTGAGTGGTGCGTGGAGCTGATTTTTGAACGGTATCTTATCTGATGTGACGAGTAAGAATCCCTAGCAGTTTCACGTGAATTTATTATTCTCTGTTCCTGTATTCATTTTAAAGTGTAAGAGTTGTCAAGAGTTGTTAGGGGCTAAGGTAAGAGTCCCGTTAAAAGTTTTGGTGTTTTGGTGATGAAGGTGAGTGTTTGTGTGCTTAAAGGGATTGTTTTCAGACCGTCCTGGGTTGTGATAAATATTTTTGTTGTCTGAGCAGGACGGGTCTCTGATTGTACATTTGCTCTGGTTTGTCATTTACATACCAAGTGAGTTATTCATGGAGATCTGGTTAGAAAGTATTATCTGTATCCATGTTATAAAAGTATAAGGTTTATCAGGACTGGGTTGGACCCGCTGAAGTGATTCAAGTTTTTCTTTGGTATAGTTATGGTGAGAAAATGTGATTGGGGAACAGTCTTGTGACAGGTCCTTATCTGCATATTTACACTATTCAGAACAATAACATGCCAAAAGAGTTGTACGTAATCAGCTTGCGCTGATTATTGTAACGCTAAATTGTACAGGTCAATTAACAGTTGATTGCTGTAGCCGAAGTATTGTACAGGTCAATTAAATTTGATTTCTGTAACCGAAGAAGTATTGTACAGGTCAATTAAATTTGATTTCTGTAACAGGGAATAATGGGAAACCAAAAATTCTCAAAGGATTGTGTGTCTGCAGACGAAAATAATAAAGAATGAATACAGAGAACGAAAAGAGGCAATATAAATATATTTTGTTGGCCAGAGAATGGCACTGTTTGTACTATTATCAACTAATTGCGCAGATGTTTAAATGAAAGAGGGGTCTTTTTCTGTGGATTTGATAAGCTCAGGGAGCACCGTCTCGTGTGTTTTTGAATCCCACAGGGAAACATACCTTACGTTAATATGGGTCAAAAGAATTATGTTGAGGGACAGAAGGGTCCTGCTGCATTAATTTGTACCATTGCCAGGACAGAAAGTGTTTGGAAGGGACAGAAAGTGTTATAAGTGTAAAAAGGTAGGACATGTTGCCAGTAATTGCAGAGCAGCCCTAAGAGAAAGAGTAGAAGAGAAAGAATGGAATTTAAAAGGTTTGTTCGTACTGGCCACACGAATGGGTCTTTTAAACCAGAAAATATTCTTTTTCCTTCTGTTCTAATAGCAACTAGAAAGAGAATCAGAATAACAGCAGCACAGACCGTGCCAAAAACCCCCCTTTTTCTCCAAAGGAATGTGCAAAAGATACGAAAAGTTAACTCAAAACTCAAAAGCTCCGGAGCATAAAAAAAAAAATTATTAGTTTTAAAAGCAGGTTATTTATATGAGAAGCTGATTCGCTGTGTAGGAGAGAAGTTTGTGTCTATGTTCTTTGTGTGTCTGTATTGTGGTTTCTGTATTGTGTGTAAACCAGTAAAAACATGTCAATTGCATTTCTATAGGATTAGGATATGTTGGAGAGATTTTAAGCTCGCACGTATTGTTTAAATTATATAGGGTGTGTTCATAAGTTGATCTAACCTCAGTTTAGTTAATTGTCCAATTTTTGTTTTTGAGAGGCCATATTTTAATTTTTGAAAGGTCATATTTTTATTTTTGAGAGGCCATATTTTTATTTTTGAGAGGCCATACATTTTTTCGGTTTTATTGCTGTTGAGAGAGCTCCATTTTTAACTTTGAGCTGAAGTTTCAATCCAGTAATTAATATTTAGAAGACGGAGAAACTGTTTTGTTATCTGACTCTCAAGGTCTTTTTTTTTTGCAAAACGCCCGGGCTGGCAAATTGCCCAAGATAAACAAGCTCTGAACTTTTTCTCTGAGTGTCTTTAAAAAATAACGCTGTTTGTGTGTTCGGCACTGTACAAAGAAATTATATTACAAGAAATTTAGTGTTAAGTCCTATACAAAAGCATTTGACTATTATCTGAATATGTGATATATTTTATAACTTTTAACCATTTATTTTTTCCATAGGTGTTCTATTTTATTATAAGCAGTAGTTATTGTTAAAATATTTGTAGAATGTTTTGCCAAAGTGGTGCATTGGGAGTCACCTCTCATTTTTGGATATGTTCTAGGTATAGAGTTAAAGGACAGGTGATACCTAGTTGCAAATAAAGTTACATAAGTGAGCAGGGTATATATTATATGCAAGGCATTTCATATTTTTAGCAGAATAGTTACAATGGAGTGTTTGGGGTGGAGGCCTGACTGGAATTGGCTAGGGGCATTTGTCTTAGTATAGTAATTATTTAATTGGGAGTGAACACATTTTTGTCCATGACTTTGGATAGTAGTGTAGTGTATGAATTTATGTATAGCGTCAAAAATGTACTCAGCACTTCACAAAGAATACAGTAGAGGGAATTATAATAGAATAATACGTGCAGCAAAATCAGACAATAGGAAAGGAAATCCCTGCCCTTAAGAGTTTACAATCTAAGGTTTAAGGGAAATTTACAGAGATAGCAGGTGAGGGAATAAGTGCTGTAGATGGCAGGGCTTGGCCACAATGGGTCTGGTAGGAGTGACTGTGTGTGATAAGAGCCATGAGTGCAGGCTATTGGGATGTTTAATTTGTGTGGCAAATTTTAAGGTTAGTTAGTATTTTATGAAAAGGTTAATACCATTTGCATCGGAGGAGATGACAGTGAGGCATGAATGAGAGCAAGTGTGTATTGGGAGAAGAGATATTGGTCTGTAGTTTGAGACAGTGTTTTTGTCCCCACTTTTGAAGATTGGGACAGCTCTGGTAGTTTTCCAGGTCTTAGGGATATGGCCTGTAGAAAGGATAGAGTTGATTATGGAAGCAATTGGTTTGATAATGGCTGAGGCCCAAAGTCTTAGGAACTTAGATTGTAGTACAGTCAAGTCCACATTAGCGGCTTAGTTTTAAATATGAGGAGCATTAATAGGAGATACCTCTGTCTATATGCAGATGTTAAGACAGTAGTAAACACATTGATACAAGAATTTGTTCTTACGTATAAATTATCTCCCTATGAGACACTTATGGGATGACTTATGACTATCAGTAGTTCAAAGGAACAAATTAAGGACCATCTATTGGTAATAAAACAATTAACAAGTATTGTATGCCACTAATACATTTTTTGAGTCTCTCTAGGCAAAGTTGAAAGTGCACCTATGCGAGACGGAGTTAAAGGTCAAGTAGTTCCTAAACAAGCATGCTCCTCATCCCAGATGAAAGGGCCCATACTAACCACCAATACAGTAATTAAAGTGGCAGAGTTCTTTCCCTGGACCCAAAGTACAGTAAAGCTCATTCCAGCTCCACCAAAGACCAAAGTCATCTAAAGCACAGCCACATCAAGTTAACGTTTTGACGAGACATAAATTTTGACCGTTAACCAACGAGGAAAATAAGATACCAGGCAGAGGCCTGATCTTATCAGGAACATTTCATTTTTTCAAAGACTCAAAACATTCTATTTTTTCAGAGACTCAATATTCCTGATTCTTATCAGAACATTTCATTTTTCAGAGACTCAATATTTTTATTCTTTTATAGTGTGTATAAGTTAGATTTTTAAGATGTATGGACCATTGGGTCTGCGAAGGTATAACCCACAGAGAGATGACAGGATTGTCATGATGATGCTCTGCGGAGCTTTGTCAACAATACTCATATGTCTGTGTTCCTTATACATCGCAGATATCTATCACCATGGTCAAGGTAACACTACACAAAGCATCTCACCCACAAACATCACAAAGTCCACTGGTACATCCAGAAACAAATGAGACTTGCATTTAACCCCTTGGGAAAGAGATAATACATTTATGGACACATGCAGAACAATATACCAGAAATCTGGTATTAACGAATCTTGCTGGGTATGTGGATATGTGCCTCATAATCAGGAGTCACCTTGGATTGGCATTCCTTATACCCAGGAAGAATTAACTCCTGCAGCAAATGACACACCAAGATTACCAGATATGTTGACTGGACAATTCTCCAAAGAATTTAACAGGGTACCGTTATTGAATAATATTCCAGTGGGAGGTTGTCATATAAGCAGTACAACTGGAAATGTTTCCATAGGTAAAGTCCTCCCTCCCACAAATGACACTTGTTTTGAACTAGACATATATGTAAACAAAGCCCGAAGATCAATTTCCTATTTGTACAAATGCATAGATAACAGTACACTGAATCAGACACAGTATAGAGCAAAACAAATAGCAGCAACAAAATACATAGCTGCAAACGCATCTTTATCAGTAGATGCAATTATTTAGGGAAAGTGGTCCCTGCATTTACATTCACCAAAGAATTACCTGCAGGGCGTCTCAGAAACAAGAGAAAAACACCAAACACTGCAGGACTGAAAAGTAGTTTATGTAGAGAACAATTTTGGGCTAGTTTATTTCCAAATGTAGGAGGTGGGTTACTATATGACAGGCTTAATACATTAACAGATGTGTTAGATGATGTCCTCAATCACACCACTACAGCCATAGCATCACTAAACCAAGAACAGGTTCAGATCAGGCTTATGGCCTTACAAAACAGAATGGCTTTAGATTAAATTTTAGCATCAAAAGGAGGTGTATGTGCCCTAATTAAAGAACAATGTTGTGTTTTCATCCAAGATCAGAGTGGCAAGGTACAACATGAGTTAGATAAGATAGAAGAAATTCAAGAAATACTTAGGAAGGAAGGTGACACAGACTGGGACCCTTTGGGGCTGGCTGGATTGGTAGGATCACTAGGAGCGAAATTTTTGAATGCAGTAATGTGTGTGATTGTGATACTCGTTGTCATCTATGTTTGTGTTACGTTTGTCAAAGGCATGATCCACAAATATGCAACCCCCTCTGCAGACATAATGCCATTGTTTGCAGAACCAATCTACAGCAGTCCCTTGAAGAAAGAAGATGCCAAGTACAATGTTCTAACTCTGGAAAAGAATTTGGCTGCAACGCCATACGAGACTATGACTACATTTAGCAGGCACCCTCGTGCACTGTCCTATACCCTCAAGCAGCACTATGAGATGATGGAGCACCCTCGTGCCTCCGAACGTGTTTATGGACTAAAATCATACCAATAATTCTCAAAAACAATGTTTTAAAGAATCAGAGGAGGGACTGGCAAAGTTGAGACATTAGGGGGTCTGGCATAACAACATAACAGCATTTAGGATGAAGCCATTTTGTGTGAATATTTCAATCCGCCATCTTGTCTTGTCTCTGTGAGTCTTAATTTCTTAATTTCTGTGTTTCATTTCTGTATAAACAAATGTGTGAAGCAGAAAATGGAATGTTATCGCTCTTAGCTGAATTTATTGACCCTTCGTCATCCAATCAGCTTCAAATTGAAAGTGTAAACAGGCTAAAGGTTATGAGAACCCATGAGATAAACTTAGATTCTCGCAGTGAAACTAGTTCTCACACAAATGCCAGGTGGTAGGATAGGCACATCCCATTCAACCCCAGAATGGTTTCTAGCTGACAGGCAGTTATACAATATTATTATGTATTACAAAATGACATCAGCTTAAGTATTGTTAGGTATTACAAAATGAGGTAAAGTTTAGTGACGTGCAAGCCCCCCATAAAGGGGTGGAGGTTTAGGATTTAGGGTATAAAAATATGGCATACCATGTTTATTGTTTAGAGAGCTTTTGTTTTGAAGCTGTCTCCGTTGTGCACTTGACTTGAATAAATTCACGTGTTATTCTGTTTCAAAATAACCTCAGACTGTGTTTTTTATTTACGCTTTTTCTCACTCTGATTGTTTTCCCACAATTTGGTAAAAACCCAAAACCAAACAAATCGAGTTTTTGGCTAAACTAGAATCAAAACAAAAACACCAACAAACAAAAAAATGTTTACAGCTAAAACCAAAACACTAATCAAAGTGCCCCCTCTTAATATAAAACCTTCACTAACACCAGGTTGGAATTCAGAGCACTGACTTCACTGGAGCTACAGCATGTACACCATCTCACAATAATGTGCTCATTCACTGGCCCTGAACAACATTTCAATCCGAGAATGAAGCACCTACCACTCCATTTTGGAAAGCCTGCGCCATTCTCCGCTGAAAGTTGGCTCGTTTCAGCTGCAGCATGATGAGAAATGCAAGCAGTATTGTCAGGCAGGTCATTCCAGCTGAGCCTAAGATAGCAATGAGTAGCATGTTGCCATCTTTTGTGTCATGTGGCCCTGAGAAAGAGGCAACAAAAGGCAATTAAACATTAAAACAGTTATTTTGGAAAAAGAACGCAATTAAAACTCATGACCGACCTTTCAAAGCATTTAATTGTGACCCATATTAACTAAAGCCTTCAGGCTTATTCAATTGAATGGGTTATAAGGTCCCTAATGATTTAGAACAGTCGAGTAAATCTGGGTTAGGTTTTACAATACACTAGTGGGCTCTATGTTTCAAAGGCAAAATGTAAGCGCAAAGTTGTTATTTGCATATTAGCCCAGGCCTATGTATTAAGAAATGTGTGGCTTGTACTTGTCTTGATGGTTTTCTGCATTGCTTTATCGGACACCTTACACATGGCACAGAATTCTAGTGCAGCATGTGCTAAATTCAACAAGAGTAGAAACACTCTTAATAAATATGTCACACTTCAGACATAAACAAATGCAAATTGTTTTTATGCATATGCGTCAGCGCAGACCACTTTCTTGATACCTACAACAGACAGCAGACAGCACCGTCACTACCGGTTTCATGGCCAAATGGTCACAAGTACAGTATGAGTAAAAAATATTGTCCAGTCACTGACCTCGGATTTCTTGAAGAGTCTTCAGTTCTCGTAAGGGATTTGGAAAACTTTGCCCAACATTGTTCTCTGCACATATCTCAACCAAGTATTGAGTGTTGGCTTCAAGCCCCTTCAACAGGTACTGAACAATGTTAATATTTCGGATTTTTATGTCATGGTTATACTCTGTGTTGTCGTAGATTTTGTAACGGATAATAATAGATGAGATTGAATGACCTTCCTCAACCGACCAGGAGATATTGGCTGATGAATCAGTGATGTTAAATATATGGATGTTTGCAGGAGCTGGTGGGATTTCTGTAAACATAAAGGCATAATGTAATATAGGATATCTGCAAAACAATACTGAAATATACATCTATAATATGATATTGCCATTTTTCTCTTATTTATGTGTGTCTTCTTTAAACAGACTTAAATGTTTTTAATCTATGACATTTGCATCAGCTGCATCAAACTCGATACAAAGTTAATGAAGTTTGATTCAGTTGCAAATTATGCCCTTCTTCCTTACCATATTGATTACTGCAAAATCCTTCACTTGATCTCCCTGCCTCACACCTCTGTCCCTTACAATTAATTTAAAATGCTGCTGCTTGAATCATCTCCTGCTCTTCTATACTCATATCTGCTTCAGACCGCATTACAGCTCTCTGCTTGGTTTCCTACAAATCTCTGTATAACCTATAAAACTTTCTTTCCTTTAAGGCTCATTTGCACCTCCATGTTATGTAACTTTTATACAGATATACAGTAGCAAGACTTATTTTTCTTGTGTCAGCAGAAAAAAAATGCAGAAAACTGCGGCCCCAAGGACAGCAAGGTCCCAGACGGGTAAATGCTTCGGGGGTCCATGCTTTTAAATGGGACCTAAACAGCATTAATACTTTGCTTGATGCGCCATCTGCTGGGGAGAGAAACCGATACGGACCTTTTAGGTGAGCTGCACAGTCGTCTCTGTCCCCATCTGCAGAGTCTCTCCGCAGAACTCACAGTCTCCCTATCTGTAGCTTCTTCCCGGAACGCTAAAGGTAAGATGCAGGTCTGTATCTCCTTGCCAAGCCCCTGGATGATCTAGATCCCTTATATGGGTCTTTATATCATGAGGAGCAGCTATATGGCCATATTTGGTCATCTACATCATCAAGGGGGTTGGACAGTGTTACTTGTCCTGTTCAGTGCCTTGATGTAGATGACCAAATATGGCCATATAGCCTGCCCCTCATGATGTAGAGACCTATATGATTGGCAAGGAGATACAGCCCTGCATCTTACCTTCAGCGCTGTGGGAGATGCTGCAGACAGAGATATGGAGAAATGGCTGCAGTTGGGGACACAGATGCCTGTGCAGCCCATCTAAAAGGTCAGTACTGGTATTCTTCCCCCAGCAGATGGCCCATTAAGAATTAATGCTGTGGCATCCCATTCAGGAGCATGTAACCCCACAGAGTTAATCCTCCTTGGCAGCTCACTGTTCTCGAGAACTGTAGCCACAATGCAGCCGCATGGGAACAGACAAAATCACGGCCCGAGAACTGTAAGTCAATCTACATCTGTATCTCGTTACACCCATACTCGCCTTTTACGCTCGTCCCAGGGATGTCTAATCTTTGCACCTTGCACCTCTACTGCCCTCTCGTGTCTTAAACTTTTCCCACTCCTCTCGCCCTACCTACAGAACACTCTTCCACTCAGTATTCGTCAAGCACTTTCTCTTTACATTTTTGTAGCCCAGCTAAAAACTCACCTCTTAAAAGAAGCATTTCATTAAATTATTGATGCTTACACTACTGACTCCAGATGCACTTGACCTCCTTAATTTGCACTTTTAATAATTGAACTTTAACTCTTACTATTTCTGTACGTGTTCCCGAGCACCATTTGGATTGTAAGCTCTTTGGGGCACGGTCTCCCTTTGCCCTTGTTGTTTTTTACTTGAAGCTCTTATCCCTATTTTTTGCACTTTGTTTTTGCTGGTGCTGTATAAATAATATGAATTTACATACATACAGATGAAATACATTATTCATAAGAACTAATGCTGCTCTAGAGGCTTCAGTGTTCCCAAAGCCACCTTACAAAAAGGTTCAACAGGGGAAATCTCCTGCTATGGCTTCTCCTTTGTTTAAAATAAAGTGGCCGCTGTGTTGTGTGAGACACGGCTGCATGTACTGTAGTTGTGGCACAAAGTTGTGCTACATCTGTAAGTAATACATGGTGGGATTAATGAATGTTCTTACTGTCACTATATGTCCAAGAAAAAAGCATGTCACTCCATTCTCCATGTGACTTGGTGTTCACACGGATCCTACATTGGTACATCTGTCTTGGTTCCAGGCCCTGTAAAACAGTTCCAGCCTGATCTCCTTTGACTGCTATATACTGAAGTACATCACTACTGTTCACTTTGCTGTATTCCACTTCATACATACGATCTTCTTCCGAACTCTTATATTCTGGCAGCCATGTCAAGTTTAGTGATGCCTCATTCTTAGGGAACAAAGTGAAACCCTTGGGTGGTGGGAGACCTGAAAGTAATGCAGGGAATATTACATCTCTCTTTACAGTACACTTACTTTATCTTTAACTGTTCACGCAATTTCTTCATACATAATGTATAACCCTGTTCACCTAATGTAACCATGTATTTGTAACCATCTATCTGTTATCATAACAAGGACATACTTGAAAACGGGAGGTAACTCTCAATGTATTACTTCCTGGTAAAACATGCTATAAATAAATAAATAAAATATCAGAGCCAGCATGGTAGAAAGACAGTATTGAGCTAGGCCACTGACGGGAATCCTAACTTTAACAAAGTAACAAACCAACCCGTTTGGTTACAATTTAGTATCTGAATTGAAAATGAATAATAATAACAATTATTAAAATCATAACACACATTGCTTACTAGTTCTTATAGCCACAAGAACAAAGTAATGATTCTCTCCCTCTGCCCCTCTTTTCACCTATGGGACAAAAAGGGGTAGCAGGCTGAATACAAAGGGGCTATTTGCAGTTTATAGGCTTCCTGTTAATTGCAGCTGCATTGGAGATAAAGACTAAGCTCTTGGTCACCTCTAGTTTGCAGAGCACTCAATGGGAGGCTTCTCTGTGTAAACAAAGCTCTTACCAAGTGCATCTGTGGTGATAAAAGCTTCGGGGCCAGGGTGCCCAGTCCCCCCTTCTCCTTTACGTCTCAACTGAACACAAATCTGATATTCGGTTCTTGGCTCCAAACCCTCAAGCTTCACCATTTTTTCATATACTGGAACTGAAAATGGAAGGCTTAATTAGGGACATCCCGAAACAATGTGTTATAATTTAAAAGACAACAAGGACCTTATATAATGTATGCTAACGAGTACTCTGTTAAAACCAGAGAGGCATTTCACCTGAAGCCTGATTACAAATCCCTGTCTGTCTGTGTTGATTATATATCAGGTGCTACTTACAGTATGTACAGTATAATACTTTCTGATCTCAGAGGCAAGAGAAAATATTTGCAAGCATTACATTCTGAACATGCTGTGTTAAGCTATGGGAAATGTGGTGCGCAAATGGCATTACATATATTGGTACAATATTTTTGGGGAGGTGAAGCTTTCTGATTTAGATCTGTAGATGTGTTGTTAAAGCTTTAGTCATTTTACTCAATATCAACTGTACTCTGCACTGTGCTCTCTGCAGTGGAAAACATTGAGACCTTCAACTTTGCCAGCTATCACCATACAGTACTTCATTACAAAGTTGAACTATTCAGATATCATGAAGAGATTAAAGATATTCATATAGCATGCACATAAACACAGGTGAAGTTAAAAACCTCAGTAGTGGGGATATCATTTTAAAATCAAATATTGACAAAAGATGTTTAGTCATTAGCTATAGCTGTAATTTGTATGAAAAGTTATAGCCAGTATAATTATTAGAAATGGTCCTTCCCCCCCCCACCCCCCCCTCCCCATCCCTTTTTCTGTTTCTACACTCACGCCACCCCGATGGACCAACTAAGGCCAGGGGGGACGTTGAGCCTTTCTTCTTTTCCCTTCAGTTAAAAAAGGAAAAAAGATGTATTAGGCCCATACTCTGCACTACTGTATTGTCAACACTCTGTAATAATATGACTGCCTAATAAAAAAATTAAAAAAAAAAAAAAAAAGAAATGGTCCTTCGTGAAACTTTTTACTTATTCATTATATATATGTATTTTTTTTTTTTTTATTATTCCAAGATGTTTCCTGTGGCATTAAACATGCATTAGATTTTCTTACCATCTAGGTTCTGCCATGACTTTAATGTCTTAGAGGGCTTATATAGTATATTGGTTGATACGATGGGTCCATCTCCTGTGTGAGGTTCAGCGTTGATCTGAATGGTAAGATAGTGAGGTCCACTGCTATTCATCTTTGGGGCATTCTGAGGCATAGGAGGAACTGAGCAAGTTTGTAAAAGATTAAACATCTTACTGTACTGCATTACTGTATATAAGAAGCCTACTCTGGAGATTGGTGAAAACTGTCACCCACATTAAATATAATAAACATTTAATTAAATAGTTTGGCAATCTCTTTGGCATAAAACATACATAAATACATTAAACAAAACAAATGGGGAAATGTACTTCAATTCAAGTCAAAGACTAACCAATATGTGCTATTTTCTGAACAATTGTACAATTGTTGATACAGTGATCCATGCAAGTTTCTCACATTATACTTGCACTGAGTGATTTTGGCTGGAATGAGAAAGATTGTAGAGATCTGTGTATTTTACTTGAGTAGACAGTAGGTTAATAGGCTTTATTTGGTGGGGGTTAAGTGTAAGTCAAGTTTTATTACGATTAATGTTAAAAAATACACATTAGAACATCAGTCATTCATTATTTTTCACTTGAAAGTCAGGTTTGTTTAGATGGGTTTCCAGATGAAAATGATAAACCACTCAATCTGCCAAACTTAACCAAACTCACCCAAACGCTTTCATTTCAGTGTAAGGTGGAAGATCTGTCTTACCTTTAACAGAAATAGAGAAGGGCTCCTCAGCTGTCCCTGCCGCTGTCTTTACGCTGTATATCCAAATGCCAGAATCTCTGGGTTGGATTCTTTCTACCTTAAAGAGAGCGACCGCCTGATTGATGTGGTCCGAGACCAAGACAGGCTGTGGAAGATAATCTTAGTGAATTTGTTGCATGTGTTCTGGATCTTTTAAATTACTCAAACCTGCGCATTCAAACTAATCAAGATCACCTTACCTTATTATTCCAATTTATGCGTACATAGCAGCCTTATTGGTTACAAGTTGATAATGTGTTCTGCTACATACCTCATGTCAAATTAGGGTTGGAACCTAAATTCTGACATGAGATAGTAATCCATGCCCATGGCCATTTGGATGGTTAATGTAAAAAAAAAAAGTAAATATATACATTAATTCAAGTCTGTAATAAAACACAGCGTTTATACTGCGCCATAAAAAAAGCTTCCCCTGGGAGAGATCTGGTTAATAAATTGATAGACTCATGGATACGTTTATCATGTTTTATCAAACACCACAAAAGCAAAACTAAGCCGAGTAAGCTCAAAAGTAAGAAAAACCACCTACCATACAGAATGGAGCATAACGTGTCCAGAGCTCATTTATTAGCTACACATTGTAGATACAAGAAAATCCAGTACTCTCCCTACAGACCCCATAAGACTTTACCCTAAAGCACAGTTTGTCCAGTGCATCAATATCTCTTGCAGGGCACTAATTAAAGAGGCAATCCATAGGGGGTGCCAGTAGCCACTCCAGCTCACTAGCAGGGATCACGTAATGGCTGATTTAAAAAGTTCCCGTTGTCCCTGTAGGCCATAGGGAACCGTAACATCATCCATGCGGCTTCCTTTTGGCACACATGACGTGGGAACTTTTAAAAGCAGAGAAATACCGGCACTGCCTACAGAGGTAAGTATCTCTGGATAGAGGGGGTCTCCAGAGCTGAAATGAATGTGGTTCAGCTCATGAGATCCCCTACTTCAATCTTACGTTAAAAAATTTTTTAAATGATAGAGAGAGAGAGAGAGTACATATATTGTAGAAAAGTAAGACTTACTTTTCTACAATATATGTTCTACAATTCAAAACCTGAGTGCTGTCTGCGGATTCTCGTGCAAAAGGTATCGTGTATTCCTTGGCTACTAAGTCTGCCCTCCCTGGCAGTAAGTCCTTATAAGATCATGCCTGCCAGGTGTTATCATGGATTTTCCCCACTCACAGTAGCTTCTTGAGTGACAGGTGAGGCGATGGGACTGGGCCTGTGTGTGTCCAATCACTGGATTCAGAACTGGTACCTGCTTTCCTTGTACTTAAGGAGCTGCACTGCTAAATTTAGTCAGTGCCTCTACCTCCTTGAGAGAGGCTGGTCTACCCTAACAACTGTGCAGGGCTCTGCCAGGTTTTTACTCCCTCCCCTAGGGGAGTGGAGGGTGGGGGGAATATACCCTTTACTCCACTAGGGAGTAAGGGAAGAGCATGGACTGCTTTGGGTGCCCTTGGCCAGGAGTGGAGGTCCAGGGTATATCCTGAGGGTGAAGCCCAAGAAGTGAGCTGTGTATGCTGTAACATCTGCCAGTGCACTAAATAAAGTTATCCTGCTGAAATATATCCTCTTACCTAAGACTGCAATCTATCAGGGGGAGGAGAAGTAAGTTCTCCTGCAGGGATTGTCTCCACATCCCTGGGGCCTGCAAGAGATGGAGGCGCTGTCACCGTGAGTACGAATCAGTTACTACCCCAGAAGCCTGTCCTGTCTCCTCCACAACATCGCCGGAGACTCAGATCTACTGTAAGCCAGCAGGTATGCACCACACCACACTATGTAGTAGTGAAATCTCTCAGAGGATAGGGGAAACACTGCTACATTTGGAGGTGCTGCTGAGATCATGCTCACAGGACAGGTTTATGCAGCAGAACGAACAAGTAATAGGAAAGTTGGAGCACTACTGTAGTCAATGAGAAGAAATACTGCAGGAGAGTGTGTCCCATAAGATAAAAAAAGTTTAATGGATCAAAGTCATCAACCACATAGACGGAGCCCAAGTGGCCCGCACCAACGCGTTTCGAGCGTCACGCTCTTTGTCAAGCTGCATATGCAGCAGTATAAGCTTCCTATCCCTTAAATTAAAAAATAATATTTTTATATGAAACTGCAGATAGCCATGCATTATAAAGTATAGCCCATATTCCCTTTGAAGTTAGATTGAGAAAACAAAATAAAACAACATCCTTTTATAGGCATCTTAACACATACAATCCATATAACTAATTAATGAAAGATGATATTGATATGGTGTCAAGTATACAAGGTAATAGCACACTTAATTAATTAGCCATAAATGGTTACTGCTTGATTGGTAAAAGGTTTGGATAAAACACTTAAAAACAATAGTAATGACAGCTAATCAGCTCACAATTTGAAGTTTTTAGGACAAAGTAGTAGAAGAGAAAGGCAAGCTGCTTATCAAACAGACATTAGCTCATTGATAAACAGATAACCTTTTCCAATGCCCCAAAGTATAAAATGGAGCACAAAATATCTCTATAAACTATATATAGAAAACCACAAAAACCCAAAACACCAGCTGAGCTACTAGCAATAGCTTTATATAATACGCAAGCAGTAATGAGCATTACATTTGGACATTTTAGCTATAATACCCTACGACAGATGTAGCAGCATTAACGTAACATTGTTCCCTTTTTCTAAAACTTTAAATAATTTTTGCCAATTTAGCTCCTGGTCTAAAGAGGGTGTCACATATTTTAGTATAACAATTTCAAATAATATCTAAAAAAATATGGAATAAGAATTTACAAACACTGCTACCTAATATTAGAATATAACTTAATTATTTAGTTACTATCTCATATCCCAGAACTGTAGTTCTGCCAAAAACTGACAGCGCTCAATTGATAACATTATTGTCAGGTCTGATGGGAAGGAAAGAAAAAAATCACATTTCACTAAAAACGTACTAAGAACACATTGGATGAAAGGTTCTCCAGAGCCCCTCTCTGCTTGACGACCACATTTTCCCCAACTCACACAACAACCTCCCCCTCCCTGCTCAGGAACCTTGCCCCGCTCTCCCAGCCTCATGGCTTGACATGCCCCAATTCCCCCCAGCTGGCCACCAGCAGGCCCCTCTGACAGACAGCCCTGCAGACTCCTCTGCTCTGACTGACACCTCTGCGGATCTGGACCCTGGGCCCTTTAACACACCAGGCCTGGGACAGAAGTCCTGGCTATACCCTCTATCAGTGACCCTGGTCCTGGGAAACCTGTCAGTGGGCCTACCACCTAGGTAAATGATGAATATCTAGGTCTCAACGTTTATAATTAGTGCAATACACTATGTTAAACACCCAATTAATTTGCATCCATCAATTATTTACAGTGTTTACATACAAAATTGAATTTGATACATTTACACTAGTTAATTAATCTAAGCGGAATAACACAACTTTTAAAACAGATAATGTCATTAGTGGATCTTCTTGATAAGAAAAAGTTATTTATTTCATCCACAACCTTTTAATTCCAAACACAACAGATATGGAAACATTTTAAACATTGCAATTTAAGGATCTACCAGAATCAAATTTTTAGAAATACTCTCAGCCTGTATAAATGCAATACATTCTTTTTAATGTAACCTAAAATATGTAATCTTATCTAAAATTATTATTATTAATATTATCATCTATTTATAAAGTTCTCATATATTCCACAGCTCGGTACAATGGGGGAACAGAATGATATGATATAAATTACATAAACAGAATAATATAATAAATAAGAACAAACAAACAAATAGAAAAGCTAATGAGGGTCCTGCTCGTGAGAGTTTACAATCTAGTGGGAATAAGGGGCAATGTTGAAACAAAAAGAAAAGTGGCTGCTCATTGTATGCTTCAGGATGGAGTCTGGTCCAGCTGCACAGCTGGTTCCACTAAGGTTTGCGGGTGTGGATGTTAGTCTGTCCCAATAAGTTTGGGCCGGGGTGTGAAGGTGCATGTTAGGGGGGTGTTAGATAGGCTTACTGTTTTCATGGAGCTTTTAAAAGTCTGAAGCAAGGGTCTGATGGTGCGTGGTAGGTAATTCCATTGAGAATTGCACAGGAGACGTCTTGGAAGTAGGAGTGAGAGGAGGTAATAAGTGAGGGCATGGGCAAAATGTAGGAGAACGGGATGATTCACAGTGTTGAAGTCAGAAGAGAGATCCAGGAGACTCAGTAAGGAGAAATCACCATTAAAATTAGCTGTGAGTAGGTAATTGGCCATTTTTATTAATGCTGTCACAGTGGAGTGTGGAAGTTAGATTGCAAAGAATCAAGCTGGGAGTCGGAGGAGAGAAAGTGAGTTAAGTGGTTGTATACAAGCTGCTCAAGTAGATTGGAGGCAAAGGGAAGAAGAGATATTGGGGTGGTAGTTAGAGAGACAGGCTGGGTTACGAGTTTCGTTTAGAATAGGTGTGAAGAGAGCATGTTTAAAGGAAAATTTGAATCTGTCGGACATAGTTACATAATTACATAGTTACATAGTAGATAAGGTTGAAAAAAGACATGCGTCCATCAAGTTCAACCTATGCTAAATTTAGACGACAGATACTTTATCCTATATTTGTACTTACAATTTATTGATCCAGAGGAAGGCAAACAAAAAACCCCAGTGAAATATCATCTAATGATATCTCATAAGGGGAAAAATAAATGCCCTCCTGACTCCAATAATTGGCAGATTACTCCCTGGATCAACAACCTTCCGATGTTTACTTATTTGGTATATCTCTGTATTACCTTTCCTTTCTAAAAAGATGTCCAACCTTTTTTTGAACAAATCTATTGTATCTGCCATCACAGTTTCCATGGGTAATGAACTCCACATTTTAACTGCTCTTACTGTAAATAACCCTTTTCTTTGTTGCTGGTGAAATCTCCTTTCCTCCAACCTTAAGGGATGACCCTGTGCCCTTGGGATAAATAGTTCTTTTGAAAGTTTCTTGTACTGTCCCCCCACTATATTTGTATATAGTTATCATATCCCATCTTAGATGCCTCTTTTTAATGTAAATAAATCATAAAAGAAATATTATAAAGATGAGTAAGGGTAGGAAATAGTGTGGCAGATAGGGAACCGAGAAGATAATAATAATAATAATAATTGTTTGTTCTTGTATAGCGCTGCTAATTTTACGAAGCGCTTTACAGAGACATTTTGCCGGCACAGTTCTTGCCTCATAGATCTTACAATCTATATTTTTGGTGTCTGAGGCACCAGGAATTGAACCAGGTTCACCTGCTTCAAACTTAGTGCCAGACAGAGTCTTAACTCACTGAGCCGCTCCTTCTCCTTATTGCTCATTGTGGTGCAATGGGGTTAAGTGGGCAAGTCGTAGGGCGAGAGGATGAAAGGAACGCAGAAACCTCTTCCATAGACACAGGGGAAAATGAGATGAGGGTGGATTTAGGTATGCAGAGGGTGGTACGTGTTGCATGTGGAGCCTGAGGTAAAGAGATGTCATGCCTGATACTCTCAAACCTATCTCTGATGTAGGTGGCAAAGTCTTGGGCCATGAATGTAAAACGGGGTACTAGTGTAGCTGGATAGAGAAAAAAGTTAAAGTTGGCAAATACTGTAGGCTTTGAGGTCAGAGTTAGTATGGGAGAAGAAATGAAGGATTACTTGGCAAGGGAAAGCGCAGTTTACAGAAGGAAAGTGTGAATTTATAGTAACTTTCAGCAATGAATGAGCACTTTTGAAGGTAGCAAGTAAAAGTTTATGTGCTATGGTTGTGGTTTAAACTGTAGTGGGCGATGTGTGGTTGCAGGAGCTGTCATGTATAAGGCTGTTCAAAGTTTACTGTTGTATAGTGAGATTGCCAGGTCAGTACAGGAAAGGTTAGAGATGGGAGAGAGGAGAGATTTTAAAGATGTGGAATAGTGATCTAGGGCACGTAGGTTGCTGTGGGTGTGGAATTAGGTGTTGTGGAGGGTGTCAAGTGAGGCTAAAGATTTGGTGGTGGTGATCAGAGAGAGGGAAGGGAGTGTTAGAGGAGTCATAGACCGAGTAGAAAAGGATAAAACCCAGTCAAAGGAGTGTCCATTGCAGTGAGTAGGAGATGTAGTCCATTGGGAGAGACCAATGGAGGATTTTAAGGAAATAGATTGGGAGTCTGAAGTGACATTGGGATTGTCAATAGGTTTGTTAAAGTCTACCATGCTGACTGTAGGTGTGTCAGAAGAAAGGAAGGAGAAGTGAGGAAAGACAGGAAGCGAGGTAGTCAGGCAGCAAATGTATCAAGAAAAAGAGAGGTTAGTCCAGAGGGGCGATAGATGACGGCAACAAGGAGGTAGAGGGGAGAAAAGAGACAGACAGCATGGACTTCAAAAGTTAAGAAAGAAAATTAGGGGAACGGGGGTATGAGGTGAAATGTGCGCATGGGGACAGTAGGATGCCTAGTCTTGCTATATGTTCCCAGGTTTAGGGGTATGGCTAAGGGAGAGACCACCGTAGTGGAGAGCAGGGGAGACAGTATCTGAGGGGGTGAGCTAGGTTTCTGTAATGGCTAGGAGACCAGGAGAGTTGGAAATGAATACCAAAATGACAGAATATGAATATGGAGCAGCTAGCATATTTTATCATCTTATCAAAGATAACTTATTAGACTGCTCATTAGTATACAAAAAGAATGGGGATAAAGGGCTATATTTACTAAACAGTCTTCTGCCACAAGGCATCTTCTGGTGCTGCAAGACACATTATAGCCCACGTTAAGTGAATGGGTTGTAAAGTGTCTTCCAGCTCTGGAAGGTGTCTTGTGTATTATATTAGGAGTATTGGAAAAACAGATGGATTTTGCACATATAAATGTTAAAGGTTCTAAAAGTCTCAATGTACAAATCCAAATTGTATGTCATTATTATAAGACGCCAAGTAATTTTAAAACAATGCATTTGTTACCAAACAATAACTGTTGGAAATGTGGACAAAAATATGGTGATTTACTTCGTACATTGTGGTCATGTCCCAGAATTTCAGATTTATGGTCCAAGTATGTAATTTTGATAGCACGTTTATTAATAACATTCTATTATCCATCCTGTTCTTAATATTTGGACTTAATATCCACATCAGTCAGTTCTCATGCTAAGATGATACAAACTGCCTTGTTTAGCATGCAAACGAAAAGATTAATATTAAGTAAATGGAAAATTACTGCTTCCCTTCCTGCTGAAGCACTTAAAAAAAACAATATTATCGGACGTCCTGGTAGCTTTACACGTGGTAATAAACATGATATATTTTTCTTAGCATTTGTACTGTAGGAAAATAACATTAGGAGTGTGGGAAAATAACAATAAACTACTACCGGTATGAATAATATCACTATTGTGGCTAAATTATTGTTGTCATCCTAAACTCCATAATTTCTTTCGCACTTACGGGTATAAACACCTTCAGCAATCTTAAATGAGCATATTTTTTTTCAGATTGTTTACTTCTTTAGTATGTTATTATTTTTGTATATTATATTTATATATGTGCTAGAGTATATTTTGTATATTATGGTTATATATGTGATACGTGTACATCTACTTCTTCTTTTTTCTTTTATGTAAAACGTAATTTCAAAAAAGTTAATGTTTAAAAATAAAAAAAACACACGCAACAATAAATTACTTCAAGAAGCAATAACAAAAGGTGCCAATTGGTCAGATTAACAAAAGATGCATTCTAGAATCAATAAGTGGGGCCTGCTGGTTTATAATACCTAGGGATATGAACCCACCTGAAACATAGTGCCATCCTCTTTGAATAACTTGAATTGTTGAGATACAGGTAGTGGCTGACCAGTGGCTGTGCAGGTGGGTTTGAATTCCGTCCCAGAATTTAACTCTATCGATGCCTCCAGTGTCACTATCTGTGGTGGTATGTCAGTTTTACCTGCAGTGCAAGAGAGGGCAGTTGTATTCAGATCAATTCTTTAACTCAGGGGTGCTCAACTCCAGTTCTCAAGGCCCCCCCCCCCCTTCCCCAACAGGTCAGGTTTTCAAGATATCCCAGCTTCAGCAAAGGTGGCTGATTGAGCCACCTGTGCTGAAGCAGGGATGGATTGAGCCACCTGTGCTGAAGCAGGGATGGATTGAGCCACCTGTGCTGAAGCTGGGACACATTGAGCCACCTGTGCTGAAGCTGGGATATCCTGAAAACCTGACCTATTGAGGGGAGGAGGGGGACATGAGAACTGAGGTTGAGCACCCCTGGTTTAACTTATAAAAGATTCTCTGAAGCCAGAGGGTGGAAGACCCAGGGGAAATGTGAGGAAGTATTTCTTCATGCAAAGTATGATGGAATCATGGAATAGCTTCAGACAAAGGGTAATACTGTAAAGGGATTTGAGGGCGCTCAGGACAGACAGATAGTTTCCCTAAGCATGAAGAAGGTGAAGATCTGAGGTTTCACAGCAGGTAAGAAAATTAGCAGAGTAGGTGGGATCGGGTGCTTTTTGTATCTTCCATCAATTTCTATATTTCTGAGCATGTTAATGTTAAAGAAAAAAAAATTCCTGACTACAAGCAAAATGTTTAATGGTGTACCCTCATTAAAAACAAATAGCACGCAATGCAATGGGGTCCTTAGATTTGGGAGATGCATGTGGATGCCCAATCCTGGTATCTTTATGTTTTACTCTAGACATGCTGTATCTCACGTTTTCAGACCCTTACTGCATTGCACACGTCTCTCACATTCTTTCTCTCTCCAGTCCTCATTTAAAGGGGCAATCCCTCCTAGACCCAAAAGTAACTACTATAATTCCATGTTTAGGGGGTCTCATCTGGGTAACTGATACATTTTTTACCCAAACCTGGAAGTATTTTTACATTATTTATTTAACGGTAGACTTGTGAGGGGTTTGATTTCCTCTGGCTAGGGGTTAATTGCTTGCTTTGGCTTGGGCATTGGCTCAATTGAGTAGTTCTGCTCGGGTCCCTGACCATGATGTCCCAGGAAGACCTCGCAAAGGATGGAGTAAGTGAGTTTTATGTTTCATTAACCCCATTGCTGCTACCTAAGACCTCCACGAGGTGGGTGGGAGATTGAGGTGGTAGGTGACCAAGGGTAGGTGGTTTGGCCCCCTGGAAGGGTTAATCCCTTGTATGACATAGAGTTTAGTAAAACATTGCCATGTGCTATATTGCATAGCTAGCCCTTCAGGCATCAAAGGGGTTAAATCACTTTTCTGCCATAGAGCACTCTCATAATTCGTATTGCATTACCCTGTGGGTAGCAAAGTGTGCCTCTTGCATGTGGATTTTTAATGGAGGAAATAGTGATGTGACCACTTCGATTCTTTTCCATTATCACCGAACAATTGCCTGCAAACTAGGTCACTAATGCTGCTGCAGCTATCATCCATATATAATTCTAAGTGAATAGGACCATTCATCTGCAAAAATATCCTGCATTATTTTTTTCTCCGAAATCAATTTAATGAATCTAGTGATTAAAGCCTTTTCACCTTTTTTCAGCATGCAATGAAGCTGCTTTAGTCCCATTCGTTTGCATGGAGCCGAGGTCTTCTCCAGTACTGGTAAGCAGCTTCACAGTATTTTGAATGGGGACCTTATAATCTGGTATCTATTCTTTCTACCAGACTACCATGCCCAGTATAGAATAACCTCCTGTGAGTACTACCAGCCTGGCTAGAGTGATGGAAAGTGATTTAATACAGTGTTACCTTGCTTTACCTTCATTTTCACAGTGCAGCCCACGCCAGCCTTGGGGACACAGACACCCCTTGAATCTGTCACATGTTCCCCTGCCGCATACACACTTCAGCTTGCAGTCAGGACCATAGAAGCCATCTGAGCAAGCTAAAACATTAGAAAAAATGTTTTTACTATAGATTTTACAAGCTACTGTGTGTCAAGAGAATATCAAGGCTTAACCTCAAATGACAGTCACACTGTGATTAAATCAGCAACTGCTGCTAATTACAAGCGTCCGTTAAGCAATCCGAGATAGAGAATGTTTTATATTGTTGTAGCACTGTTTTCCCCCACCCTATGGGAGATGAGACAGCTACTACGTGTGTGTGTGGTGCTTTACCTGTGGCTCACAGCAGGCCTGAACATCCGCTGCTGGGAGCCTGGGGTGTACCTGATCTGTCTGGTGACAGCGCCTCCACCTGTGCGGGATCCTAGCTATGTTGGATAACACCATCACAGGACACAATGTAAGAAATACACACTGGTATGGTATAACAGATTTACTGAACAGGTGATAATAGCAACATAACACAGGCTTCACAAGTCCATACCACCCACACCGTGCCCCCAACCACTGTATCCACACCCTGATGGGGTTTACCCCAAATTTGAGGTGCTCTGGGCACTCAACTTCCCAGTGTCCACAGAAGCCAGCCCACCCAATGTATGTGTTACAGCGCTGCCCACAAGCTGTGTTAAAGTTGGTGCACTTGTAGGTGTAGGTGTGATACCTGCCGGGTGCTCCAACACCCGGTAGCGCCGACTGAAGACAAGTGGGGCCGTCCGGTCCCACTCCATCGTCATCAGCGATGAGTCCCCTCCATGTGAGGTGGTGTCCAGCTGGAGAGTCCCACCATGAAGAGAGTCTCTTATCTGTGGGGTGATCTGGTCCCAGACCACCGGATTGATAGCTTGCCGCCACGTCCTGGCTGTGTCCCTCACACTTGGCACTACAGGGGCAGTGTCCCTATATAGTGGGCCTGTCCCTGCAGCAACCACAAGCTTAGGGGAGTCAGAGCCTAGCTGGGGCCTAACAGTGGGTCTCTGGCCTAGTGCAGGGGCCTACAGACACCCTGCACACCATTAGCCTCTGATGTCCCAGCTCCGACTGGCATGGTCTCCTCAGTGCTCCAAATGTATCCACTAAGTTGCAGGGGGATCCAGCTGTGCGATTGGCTGCTGCAGCCCATGTGTCTAGCAGCCCCAGGGGCTGCTGGGGATTGTAGTTCCCCTGAGGAGTTACAATGAACATGGCCGCCGCTGTCTGACTCTACTGCACATGTTCGAACCGTCTGCGCATGCGCACGCATCAGCAGCATGGCGGAGCCCTGCACAGGAAGATGCCGGGAGCCTCTGGTGACTCGGTCGCCTACCTAACTGCCGCAATGCCTGCAACTACTCCTCGCAGCTACCGGCACCTGTCCCTGCCTCCCCCGCAACCACCAGCAACTGCCAGATGCTCCCACACCCCTCCAGAGCAGATTAGGAGATAAGGGGAGTGTGGGGAGCCCAGAGGGGAACTTGACCACATTGTGTTTGTGTGTGTGTGTGTGTGTATGTGTGTGTGTGTGTGTGTGTGTGTGTGTGTGTGTGTGTGTGTGTGTGTGTGTGTGTGTGTATATATATATATATATATATATATATATATATATATATATATATATATATATATTGGCATTATCTAAAACTATACTGTAAAGAAGAAGAAGTCCTTACCCCCCCCCCCGCCATTATTTTTAATAAAATAGGCCTCAATCTATGCGACTTTGTTCTGTTTTTTGTCTTATGAAGCAAGTTTCCAATTGCCACTCTGCTTTAACTGGTGATGTCAAATTGGAAGGCATCGGTATTGTCAAATCAATGAAATGCAGATTCAGATATCAGATTCCTAGTGATGCTCTTCTATAAGAAATCTTCTGACTCCTGGTGCACTTCACTGCCAATTCACTAGAATGGGCTGGAAAGGCTCTACCAGCACCAGCAGGTGCTTATTGGCATTTCCGATAAGGTCTAATTTATTTTTTATTAGATTTGTTTTTTATACCTATCCAGTTTTTAGAATATTCGCAGAAAGTGGAGGAAAGTACTGTAATACCACCTCCTGTTGTATTTAAAGGTGATCATGAAATGGTTTGTAATATGACTGAGAAAATGTACATTGACTACACAATACATAGAAAGCATAGCCACACGTAGTAATTATAGGGCCGGTGAGGGAGAGTTTTAATAAACCTGGTGGTCTGCATTAGTATATTGTGTGTATATTATCACAGTGGCATTACAGTAAGACACGGGTTCAGGTTTTTTTAGGAGATGTTTATGCAAAATAAATTCCATCATTTATTGGTTGGATTGAGATGATGTACTTATTCTCTACAAAGGATTAAACATACACTTTTAAAATACGTACGATGGTATTCACATAAATCAGGAAGGTACCAAAACTGGACTTGGGATGCAAATTTGTTGTATTGTAGGTTGTGATGCCTTTTAGCTAAGCGTTACTTATAGGTAAAATTAAAGTGTACATTAACAGAGCTTACGAGCTTGGGAGAACATGTTAAACCTCCAACTCTAAAATACGACCAGTGTCTTCCTTGTAGATCATTTGTGGATTTTAGGCTTATATTAAACAAAACATTTGGTATGAATTTATCGTGTTGAATGTGGCAGACCTGTAGTAGAAACAGCCACATCAGTTCATGTTCATACTGTACATGTCAGCACAATTGGCAAGTAGTTTGAAGGCCATGCAACCACCTATCAAAAACATACTTTTAGTATCTTAAAGCAGTGTGTATTCATAAGCATAAGAGACTTGAAGTCCATGGGGAATTTCTGTAGAAAATGGCCCGATCGGCTGCTTTGGCAGATGTAGAATCAGACCCATAACTTTAGCAATATCTGGGCAATAAGCAGAGATTAAATGCAGTCATCAGGCAGAATGTGCACATAAACAGCTGCATTAACTCCCATTAGCACTGCCAGATATTGACAGAACTCTTTTTGTTTTAGTGAACTATACCTTCATCACACAGAAGTCCTTTCCAGCCCGAGGCACAAGAGCAGCCATATGGATCCATTAGGCAGAACATGTGTGACCTGCAGCCTTCTTTTTCTTCACGGTCACAGCTCTCTTTACAGGTTGTGCCAAATCTATTATTACCGCATGCTAAAGAAAAGGGACAGTCAAACTTAGGCGTTGTCTTATTTACATAGCTCTGAATAGATAGTTACACGTGTTTCCAATTTACTTATCCAATGAATATACAAACTGGATTTTCTGTGCATGGACATGCTATATATCTTGCATTGATCCAATAGTTTTCTGCCAGGTATGTTCACTTTATTTTGTGAATTCATGCTATTGAGCTATGCTCATATAAACTCTTTCTTGCAGCAAAATCTACATCTTAATAGAGTACTCAACACAGAATATTTTTTTGACGAAAATGTTAGATAGTGCTGCACAATTAATTCAAATCTTTGCGATCTCCAAATAATACAATAGTTGTAATGGGCATATTGGACTTGGATAAAATTAACATTTTTGTTTGCAGCAATCAGACTGACATAGAAGTATTTTAAAGATGTGGGCCTGCTGGAGGGTGCCCGCGGAGATGCCTGTCAAAGGGGGCTTCCCTTTCACTGGCCTCCAGCAGGCCCCTTGTGACTGGTGCCTCTGTGAATCTGGCACTCCATGTTAGGATCGCCAGCAAGGAATCCCGGCTTCCCATAACCCACCAAGCAAGGAACAGCAGTCCTAGCTGTCTTCTCCTGTCAGCGGCTTTGGGGGGTCACCCTGCTGGTGGTGGACCCTGGGCAACTGCCCCTTTTGCCCATTGGATAAAGGGACCCTGACTCTTTATAAACATTAGTAGACATTAAAGGTATCATTTCTATCTTACTTTAGTTCTTTTATTATTCTGCAGCAATAGTATAATACATTTAATGGAAAATACAGCAGGAAAGTTGTAAATGCTCAAAATTGTCAGTTTAGAAAGGAGATAAACAATACAGACAACAGATATACAATATTATAAACAGAAAGTACAAGAAAATTAATTAATCGTCTTTGGGTGTTTGGGTATACAGTAAGACCAGCTAAAAATCTCATGGTGTTGGTTGGGCTTTCTAAAATGCCTTATGTTGCTGACTTATGGATAATATACAGTTGCTTACCCATTTTGCATGTCGTTCCCATAAAGCCTGGAGGACAGATGCATTCTCCGGTGTCCTCATGACAGACACCACTGTTCTGGCACTCAGGACAGTAGTTATTGCATTGTTTTCCCCACTTCTGCGCTTCACACCCTGTATTACAAGACTGAGATATTAACTCGCCACCATCACCAAAAAGAAAATACTCAGGGAAAACAGTAAAAGGAGACTATGTAATAAACATGGTAATGACTGTCATGATTAAACTTGTGCATCTCTTTGTATTAATGTTTAAAGACGTTTTGCATCAACCTAATAATCCCTCGCACCAGTGAGCAATTTTTGGAGTGGTGGTAGGGTGGGACTTTTGTTAGAGACTCCAGAATAACTGCATGAAAATAAGAGAGGTCCAATGTAGCGCAGCAATCATGAATAATATATATTCTGCCCTAAATTTAACACACAAAATTCCTAGGTCATATGAACTTGTGTGCTGAGAATAGACAATAATACATCTGATCAACATAGTATCAGCTGTGGTAAAAGCATGCTATATGCTGCAGGTTTACTGTATGTTTAACTTTGGAAGCCTTTCTTGCAGTTGCCAACTAAGATTAGTCAAACAGCATGATACTGATCCTAGTTTTTTGTATTCCCATTTGCTGATCTATTAGCGCATTTTGTAAAATAGAGGTATTCCTTCCCACTGAGACTTATACAGTGAAAGGTTGAATAGTTGCTTATATTTCAGCATTTCACCAATGAGCCATCTATTTAACATGAAGAAATAAAGGGCCAAACCAAACTTTCCATGCCAGATGACACTATACAGTTCATTCACTTAAATGGGCTTCAAAGGGCCATATTTACTAAGCAATGCTGGAAGGGATTTCAGAAGCAGTGCTTAGTCAGTACGGCTCATAATGCTGTCATTTTAAACCCTGGAAAAGTCTCCAGAACACACAGTCAATATATAGTCAGAGTGCAGCCAATACATTTTCTTTACTGATTACAGCTTTTTGAAACCAGTGCCTTAAATGTGTGCCAGCGGCGGCTCATTCACACTGTGTTCCACCATGGAACTTTTCTCTGTGGGAATGATAGAACATACATATATACTGAGGTGTGACTAACTGGGTTAAAGCGATCGCGGCACTCCTCCACCATGAGGAAAGCTTCCTGCTGAGAAAAATGCAGCTACTGCGGATTCCGGCATTTCCAAAACCACAAGAAAGTATTTTTCCCCCCTGTGGTTCTGGGGTAAGTCAGGCTACAGTATGCCTCTGAGTCGCTCTTCTCTTGTTACTACCACTTCATGTCATTTACCAGCAAGTGGCAAAATGTTATATCTACAGAAATATATGTATTTAGTTTTACTAGCAAGGGCACTGAGTTATTAATTTAGTTTAGTATAATATGAATAATTTGTAGTATCGCTCCGCAGTAACAAAGCAATCTTTTGGAGCTGTGTATAAGACTCTTCCAGCTGTAAAACAAGGGAGGGGGGGTGGGGGGAATATCTCAGATTTAACAAATTAAAATAATTAATATGAATTTTTAAAATGTATAAATATAGAACTTTGTTTGTCCACGTTTTGAAATGTGGAAATGCTGATATACAGTATAGCCCCTGTCAGTTTCTGACAGCTTTTTTCTTTGATAAATCTAGTGGTTTTGAGCAAGTCACTACATATTACAGTATAGTTTTTTTTGTACACCGTATTAACCACCACAACATTTCAACCGTGATTACTGGAGTTGGACTGTGGGAGAGTGCAGGGCCTCTGTAAGTACCGGCATCTCCTGCTATCCAAGAAGTCACGTGACAACGTATTGCCTTGATGACACAATGTTACATGGTATTGTAACGTGACGCGTGGGCGAGCAAGAGACCACAAGCGCAGACACAGTGCACCGGCTTCCGTCAAACTTCCAGCCGACCCGGAGGATAATTGTTATAACATTATTCTATTGGAAACCACCGCTTATTTGGTCACCCTAAATCTTACTTAGAAACGATATTCTTTTTTGAAGTCACTCCTGATAATGAAATTCAGTGTAAACCGTATTAGTTCATGATGTGTCAGGACAGGCCATTGTGTGAGTTACAACCTGTATTGAACTTACTTACTTCTTACAATTAGCCTTGTGATTGCGGTGTTAAACGGGTTTCCTCCTATGTACCTGGCTGAGTACACAACTGCGTCCTTGGGCTGAACATTAGTTAAGGAAACTTCTAGCAAACGTGGCACTTCATGCTTTGGCACAGCATGAATAAAAGATCCTAGAATGGTGAAGGAAAACGTAAGGATATGCTAACAAATGTCATCATTAAGAGACACAAATGCTAAACCAGACATGTCAACTCTCACTGATTTCCTGTGAATCTCACCAATTAGGAATCTCATTGATTTTTAGCATCAGCCGTCTTCAATACAGTCTCACTAATCAAAGCGAACACCCAGATCTCATTGATTTTATCCATTGGAGGTTGACATCTGGCTAAAGCCCAATAAGCCTCATGAGACTCCAAAGACTAAGCTTGGCCGTAGCTCCAAAGTTGTAATTGCCAAACCGCATAGTTTAGCATGCACAGAAGAAGCGGAGTGAAATGTGAGAAACAACCTTATTCTCCATTGCAAACTGCTTCTTCTAACCACTTCTAATAAAAAGTGACAAACCGCATCTTTTAACAGCTAAAACTCATGGTTTGTACTCAGGGGCTGACTGGCAAATTTTAGACCAGCTGGCAAGTCCAACCAACTGGTCCAAGAATTGGGCGGCTCACACACCATACACAAATGCACGCTAATGTCTCAACACCCACCATAAACATACACATGCTACACAAACAGTACCCAACACCCAGCATACACAAATTATATAGTGTATATACTGTATTATATATATAATATAACATAATATATAATATAATAATATAATATACTATATAGTATAATATAATACAATATATATATATTATATACACATAAACAACTTTGTAAAGCGTCATAAGAGCGTTGGATAAGCCGTTTTGGCGGTGTAAAAATTACCATAGGTATGCATTGCATAGCGTTGGATAAGAAATTCGTTGTAAAATGAAGCATTGTGAAATGAAGCGTTGTGAAACGAGGACTGTCTGTAGTCACGTCTAGTGTCCCAACAGCTATTCTATTCTGCCCTGTGATAGGGAAGGGGAGAAGGGTATAAATAAGAGGAACCTACTGTCCCACCCTCTGATCTTATGTGGATCCAGAGTGAGGGGGATCTCAAGTGTATATAATTATTCCAATAATAATAATAAGGTAAGCAACCTTTTCTTTTTTTTCTAAGATAGGGAAAGTATCCCAGAGTAAGGGGGTCCATACTGTATATATATAAGTTCTTCAGTATTAGGTGATACCTTTTTTATTTGGACTAACAATTTATGTCATAGGACATGCTTTCGAGAGTTTTCCTCTCTTCTTCAGGTCAGCAATACTGATATACAAAGGTTTCTACGACTTAGACAGGGATTGGAAAAAAAGGAAGAATAAAGAGGGGGGCTGTACAGTACATCCACAGCAGCACAGAGGGGGAAGAGGATGCTTGGGGGGAAGGTATGGGATGGCACAATGGCAGGGAGGACCATTACAACAAATTATGATAGTGTGTCAGAAACTCCATGTCTGCATCAAGTCCACTTTTTTTGGTGTCAAAGAGTCTTATCATTCTGAGCTCAAATGTTTTCCGTTCTTGGGTGCGTTTAAACATTTCATTGAGGATTTTGATTTTTAAATCATTTATGGAATGATCTGGTAGTGAAAAATTATGTCCACTCTTTTTTTTCTTCTTTTTTTTCCAATCCCTGTCTAAGTCGTAGAAACCTTTGTATATCAGTATTGCTGACTGAAGAAGAGAGGAAAACTCTCGAAAGCTTGTCCTATAACATAAATTGTTAGTCCAAATAAAAAAGGTATCACCTAATACTGAAGAACTCATTTATTCTGCACTATCGCTACTGGACTAACACAGCTAATTTTATATATATATATATTCCTGAACAGGTTACCCACAACTGGAAGATATTGAGTACCTTATAGTTTTTCTCCAAAGAGACCTAAAGGTATATGCTGGGGAATTACATAGGGGAAGAAAGCCCCTTAGTTCTGTTCTTAGTGATAGAGTTGAAGGCTTGGGAAAGAGATTGCCTCTGCTCAAATATCTCAGTGGTTGAGTAACCGCCTGTTCGAATATATACTTTGCAAGTCAAAAATGATCATCTATCTGAAGAACTGTTTCTGTTTCTTCTGCTATTGTACTGTTAATAAACTACATACTGTACAAGTTCCTGCTGCCCTCCTTCTTCCAAAAGCTCACCTCCCACCCCAGCCTGCATGAATACCAGCCCGAGAATACCAGCCCGAGAATCAAGGCAAAAAGAGTCGCTGAGCGCACATTGCACTTCATACAATGCCCAAGAGACAGTGGGGCACTTTGGTGTGGTCCCTCTTCTGTTGGCCAGAGGAAAAGGTGTTAAACATGCATCGTATATACACACCATCCATGCATCACACACACACACACAGTGCGTTCGGCAGGAGCATGCTGACAGTTTATGAGGACCCACACAACAATGGAGTGAGTCAATACTTCTATACAAAGAATCACTTATTTTTCACCATGAGCATGTACCACTGTGCTGTGATATTGCAGAGTTAACATTTTTGTGCCTTAGGGATTTGGCTAGTTAACTTGCAGTCTAAGTGGGAGGTTTAGACAAATACAAAAAGTGTTTTAAAGTGAATTCAGTATGTTTTACTGACATCGTGGGACATCTCCCCCAAATACTTGATTATACTGTCTGGGATTCTTTCATATACTGAGATCTACTCTCATATGTATGTGTATATGAACTTTCCAAAGGGAAGCATCACTTGGGAGTTTTTACTTCCACCCTCTCTATATACACACACACACACACACACACACACACACACACACACACACACACACACACACACACACACACACACACACACACACACACACACACACACACACACACACACACACACACACACACACACATTATCCATGCATCATATATATACACACACACACACACACACACACACCATCCATGCATCATATATACACACACACCATCCTTGCAACACACACAAACACACCATCCATGCATCAGATATACACACATCTTCCATGCATTATATATATGTAGTCAGGCTGGTTTCTTTGGCTACTAAGTCTACCCTCCATGGCAGTAACTCCTGGTAAGAACAGGCCTTCCAGGAGTTATCACGGATTTTCCACACTCACAGTAGCTTCTTGAGTGACAGCGGAGACGATAGGACTAGGCCAGTGTGTGTCCAATCACTGGATTCAGACCTGGCATCCCTTGTACGTAAGGCGCTGCACTGCTAAATTTAGTCAGCGCCTCTACCTCCTTGAGAGAGGCTGGTCTACCCTAACAACTGTGCAGGGCTCTGCCAAGTTTGTACTCCCTCCCCTAGGGGAGTTGAGGGGGAGACTATAGCCTTTACTCCACTAGGGAGAAAAGGAAGAGCATGGTCTGCTTCAGGTGCCCTTGGCCTGGAGTTGAGGTCCAGGGTACATGCTGAGGGTGAAGCTCCAAGAAGTGAGCTGTGTATGCTGTAACATCTGCCAGTGCACTAAATAAACTGATGCTGTTGAAATATATCCTCTTGCCTGAGACTGCAATCTATCAGGGGGAGTGGAAGTGAGTTTTCCTGCAGGTATTGTCTCTACATCCCTGTAGCCTGCAAGAGATGGAGGCGCTGACACACAGAGAGCGAGAGACAATCAGATCCTACCCTAGAAGCCTGTCCTGTTTTCCTTCACAACACCGCAGGAGACTCAGATCTACTGTAATCCAGCAGGTATGCACCACACCACACCATGTAGTAGTGAAATCTCCCAGAGGGTGGGGGAAACACCGCTACATATACACACACACACACACACACACACACACACACACCATCCATGCATCAGATATACATACTTACACACACTTACTTAGCATTACTAGGGCCTCGGCCAGGGTGGCACTGAGCGGGCGAGCACGCTCACACTGGCCGCGATGAAACACATTGCAGCAATGTGTGTGGCCAGCGTGAGCAAGCGCCTGCGCCCGCTTGGCGCTTAGAGCAAGTAAATTTGATTTTGCTGCTCGCAAGCGCGTCATGTGGGCGGTTCGCCCAATGAGGGCAAACCAGCTCTGTGATGTCGTGGCCGCGCCCCCAGGTGAGCGCGTG
Source organism: Ascaphus truei (assembly GCF_040206685.1). Taxonomy (NCBI): domain Eukaryota; kingdom Metazoa; phylum Chordata; class Amphibia; order Anura; family Ascaphidae; genus Ascaphus; species Ascaphus truei. The sequence goes on along the minus strand of NC_134483.1, from coordinate 145,735,947 downwards.
CCTAGGCGGCCACGAATTGCCCGGCCGAGCAGGGCGCAGTGCACGAGCGCCAGCGCGCCCATTCCCTGCCTGGCCGAGGCCTAGCAGCACACTGCTGGCAGCCCGGAAGAGGAGAGGAGGAGCTGCTGGGCTATGCAGCTCCACCTGCTGGCAGGAATGTACAGTGTGCGCACACAGCTTGACTCCTCTGCAGACGCACCAATATTTTTAAAAGTGACTGGCCTGGGAGGATATGACCCCCGCGCCCCCCGCCCCCTGGGCATTCCGCCCCTGATTGAACTTGCTTTAGAAGCGGAATGACCTAAGGTGGGTGCTAGCTCCATCCTCCCCAGTCTGACTTTTGCTCTCTCAGCCAAACCCATACTGTATTTCAGGCTCTGGATGTAACTTGCAATACCAATCTTGCCACCGCTGAGGAGGCTTGAAAAAAATGCGAGTTTTTAGAAGCGGTTTGCATAACAGAGCTACGAGAATAACAGTTGTGGGCAAAAAATGGTGTTGAAAGCTTTTTTGACCAACCGATCGAATTGGCACAGACAGAGTGAAACCGCTTCAAAAAAGCCTTTTAGACACGGATTGGACATTACAGACATTACAGAATAGCAAAGCCGGTCAAACCGATACTAAAGGGCACTTTAGAAGCAGTTTGTCACACTTTGTAGCTATTAGAATTGGCCCCCTTAGAGTAAATGGGAGGAGTGGCTCAGTGAGTAAAGACACTGACTGGCACTGAGTTTGAAGCAGGAGAACCTGGTTCAATTCCCCGTGCCTGCAAAATGTCTCTGTAAAGCACTACATAAAACTAGCAGCGCAATACAAGAACATGCTGCTATTATTATTATTAAGTGTTACTGTACTAAAGGATGTGCACATCACTGGACAAGCCTTCTCTTACCATTTTTGTGGATCAGAGCATCTTCTTCAGTAGGATTCTTTTTCACAAACGAAAGAGTGACGTTGTCTCCTTTGCTTGCTGTGATAGTCAAGGAGGTTGGAATGAAAGAAGCTGCGAAAGGAGAAATGCTGTGAATTTTTGGTGTTATAATAACTGTCTGCGGGATGCTGGAGTGGATATAAACCAGTGGTAGGCAAAATGATATACTTCAAGGGCCGCACATGCCCATAAAAGGGTCGCACAGTAGCCACATAATAATATGGTACTGTACATGGTGTCCTGCTTCTCCTCTTACACTAGCAATTAGCAAAGGAGAGGAGCGGGGCAGTACAGTATTTATCAGTGTACTGTTATTAAGCAGCTCAGGGAGAAGCTACAATCTGTGCCAGCAACATCTCAATTCCCTCTGTACTAATGAGAAACAGGCTGCTAGATCGGCCAGAGGTGGGGGGCTGCAGGTGAAGCCCCTGAGGTCCGCAAGCAGCCCCCGGGCAGCTTGGTGCCCACCAATGATCGAAACCATAAGAGCCATGCAACATACTGTATGAAGTCAAATGTAATGTGTAAGGTATACCTCTGCTTTACAACTCATCTTGAAACTGTGGTAAAGCCACCGAAAACCGCTGCAATAATACATTTGTAGCAAGGATTTAAAACACCTCACCCATTCCACATATTTGGGGACCTATACATCTAAATGTCTACTGGCCTCAATCATTAAACTTAGACATGCACGTTAGTGTGACTAACTTCAATGATGTTACCAGAAACTAGTAGTAGCGATGATGGTTAAGATATATGCTGAAAATGTATATGCTGGTGGTAGTAACAGTGGTTAGAGGTTTTTATATTCTTTGAAATAAAAACTAATACAAGCAGCTGAACAATTATAACACAAAGATCATATTACAGCGATTGCTTTTATTGTAGGTTTGCACATTTTTTTCTTTTAGTGAATTATACTTTGCTGTTGCATCTAAACATATATTTTTTAGTAAAATATTTTAATCTAGTAAGAACACCCTGCTCTGCTTGTAAATAATACTTGATAAAGGAGGGGTGCTAGAGGTAAAATTATAATAAGCACTCTAAGAGGGACCTCCTTGCATAATAATAAAAAATTACCTTTAATTTTTTGTTGTAAAAATCTAATTTTGTAAAAGAAAAAGAAAATGAATAAACCACACAATTTTTAAATCCTGTAAAACTCACAAATGAGCTGCAACCAAGTTGATAAGGTGGACTTGTTTTACTGCATACATAGAGTATACAGTACATTTAGATCATGTCTGGCTGATTCGCACAGTATTGATTTGAGAGAAAGGTGGGAGAAGGAGAGAGGGTGTGTGATATGTTGTGAAAGAATCAAGTGTTTATCCCAATATCTTAATAAAACTAATTTTGTTGGACTTAGAAATCAGGAAAAAGCAGGGGGGACAATTGCAAACAACAGTCCATAGAATGAAGCCACAAACAATTTGCACACTCGGGAAGGATTTTGAGGAGCAAGTATTCCTATTGAAGACATTTTTAAATAGAGGCAATAGTCATAATACCATCAAAAAAGCATATAAGAAAGCCAAAATATGAGACAAACGTTATTGTAAGATAAACAACCAGAACAAAAGGAAGGAAAGAACATAAGAATAATAGGCACATATAATAAAGGAATGGAACAAAACAAAGTTCTCCAGAATCATTGGCGTGTGCTATTGGAAGATAAAGAACTACATTAAATGGGATTTTAAATTCATAGTTACATATAGACAACCAAAAAATCGTTTGGATCATCTAGTCCATAGCCACTATTCAAAAAGAAAAAAGACCTGGCTAAGATAAAATAAAAAACCCCAATTGGATTGTATAGCTGTGGAAGCTGCAAAGCTCGTAAATATCTGTACAAAAACCTTTGAAAAGTGGGACGGAAGTAAATCAAACAATATCCAAAAATGCATTCACTTAAAACAGTTGGGGTTACCTAAATGGCCACATGTATATGTGAAATGTATTCATGCGTGGTGCTCTGTGTAACATGTTGGCAGGGTAATGCCTTGCTATTTTTTCCATCCATGACCATTAAATCTTTTTATGGATAACGCACTTTCCTCCTAATTGTTTTTGGGATATTTCCGGTTGTGCTCTGCCATTTCTTCTACCTATTGCATCCACATGTATATATGGAATGAAATGTGTAGGAAAAAGAATGCATGAATTTTGAAAAATGCATATTGGAACATGTAGGTACAATCAGGATACAGAATGGAAACCCCAATATCTAAACATGTTAATGAACTGTGTAATGGAAACGGCAACTGTTTGTAGTTCCAAGGAATTGATCAAATACCCTTAGAAATCAGAAAAGGATACCTGGATAATTTCCTTTTGAGCATAGATTCCAAATGGATTTATACCGTAAGAAAGCTATCCCCAAGAGATTTAAATAAAGGGTTCTTATAAACAGCGTTCGTCTAAAATACAGTCGTTGTAAAAAATAAAATGGACTTAATAGGGTAATCTGAAGATTTTGTATATACATTAAAAAAAAGGAAGACTTTTTTGGGAATAGCTGAAAATATAAATATAAGAACCAAGAAAATGATTTCTAAACTTAACAAAACACTAATAATAAACAGAAGAACCACTAAGAGAGTATCTGTAATGTAGAACGATGGAAATTAAGAATAGGTAGGAATATAGAAGTAAGGTTTTTCATAATAATATAGTAAAAACTAACATCCAAAGTAAAAAATGAAAATCATAAAGTGATATATAAACTTCCCTGTAAAGAATTTAATAAATAGTATTTTTTTTAAGAAGTATGGTAAAAATGTATACAGATATGAAAGAGTAAAACATGTCGCTTTACAAATATCTAACCAATTACAAAACATACAAACATAAAGAATAACACTCTTGGAAATGTTATTTGAATATATCTGAACTTTTAGGACCATCCTTTCAAATGCAGGTAATACAAATCTCAACAGTCAACTAATGTAAAAAGCAAATGTAAGGGTATGAAAACATACTAACATAGCTATGGAGAATGAGAGGAGAACAAGTATGAGGCATTTAGGATCACTACGGCAATAGAGAGTATAAGTATCCTGTAGGAAACAAGGTCTGCCAAACCCTGAAGAAGCTCCCTGTAGTGAAACGTGAGTCGGGCTAAAGGGACGTCACAAGTAGTGACGTCACAATCACAACCTAGGAGCACACAGAGACATGGCAACAGTGTAGTAAGACACTGCTGTAGACTGAGTTTAATGAGAGGAGAGACCTTTCTAATTTATTAGCAGTCGCCAGTTGAGTATGTATGCTATGCAAAGTATATTTAAATGAGTCCCGTCTCACACTTCTTAAAAGGATTTCCATACCAACTATATAAAGTTGATAATAAGCCTAAGGAACCAACCTAAAAACTGGAATCATTTGAGACTCAACAGGACCCACAATCTCTTTTCTCTCTCTTTTTTTTTTTTTTTTTAAACAATCCTCATACAGCTTCTTAATTTGTTTACGGATTCTAAAAAAAATCCGTCCTTATTGTATTCAATGACGGCTTTGAATGATTCTGCATGTGGATTTTAATGTGCGGGATGGATTTTGTCAAAATGATCCATGGAATTCCGGGAAACTAATTTTGGCAGTTTAGTCCATCCCTACTTGTGATAAAGGGGGTACTAGGGTCAGTCTCAACAGGATCAGAACCCACAACCTCTGCTATTCAGGACAGCAGCGGTAGCATTGGACTATCTCAGATGCTGGATAGCTCTACTGAAACCTGCAACATGATGTAAGTCTAAATTAGCACTGTTATGCAAGGGGCTACATTAATGGCAGATTTTGAAGTCAAAGTTTAATTACTACAGCAGCTGGTTTTTTTTAAGCAATAGAAAACGAGCAGATCCTTACCTTGCTCCGACATTTTCATAGTTCGTATCCTTGTTACTGGGTCTCGAGTTTTCCATTCACAGTAATAAGCTCCAATAGCCCCACTCGCTTTTTCTCTTTTCCACACCACTTTTTTGGCTGATTTTCTTGTGTCATCTGGAGTGACTTCCAAAGGGTCCTGGTGTTGGTTTAGCAGGGCATCAAAGTCTCTTCCTATGGTTATGGAATCAGGAGAACTCCATTGAGGAGCAATACAGGTGAGAGATGTCTCAGGATTTGATACCAGAGGAAGTGAATTTACCATTATCAGGTCCCTCACGGCTTCTACTCCACCTATAAATAAAGCAGCATTTTAGATTTTTATTATAGAAGCAGGAACAGTACTGCAGTTGCACAGAAAAGGTACAGATAACAGTTTTGCATCACAAGAACATATATTAACTGGACATTCTCTTGATATTCCATTCTCCAAGTCTTTTACCTTTTTATAGCATGTTTCCCCTGAAGATTAATATAATTCCAATGCGTTTTACCAATCAAAGACCGAAAGGACCATTTCCCCCTCATTTACAGTACATTTTGTTTAGTGTTTTTTAGGTAAGTTAGAAGAAAAGTTATGCTATCTAGACATCCGAGGGAAGAGAACCTTCCTGCCAAAGAGGGCTTGTGGACAAGAGGTTCTGAATACCATAGCTGGAACATTTCCTTGATTAAATATGGGACCAAAGTTCTGCTAAATGTTTGAAATGTTTCTTAATCAAAGTTGCATGTGACAATGAGCATTCTCATCCTGTGTTCAAGCTCACCTTCAATTCAGATGTAGGTAGAAGGAACTTCTATAGTTTTAGGCTTTTTGTTAGTTAGCATGTGGTTTTTGGTATTATTATTATTTATTTTTTTCCATTAGTATGCCGTCAACATATTCTGCAGAAAAGTACAATGATGGAGGACAATTACATTGTATGACAGAAGAGTACAAATATGTGAAGACAAACTCAGACAATATGAAGGAGGTCCCTGTGACGGTAGGGGTGCTGGCATCACAAAACTGTTATGAAGCCCAGCTAGCTACCCCATAATCTATCTAATTTGGCCACTGTTGTAAGGCTTATTTTGGCCAAATGTATTTAACACCTGGGGAAGAACAGGAAGAGTGTAAATGTATTTCCATGTCTGTAAGAATGTATTTCAAAGTCTGTATTTGTTATTACCTGTAAATGCAATCCCACAGTTTAGTGAATCACTATTCTTCTGTGCTTTGAGGGTCAGCCCAGCCAGAAGGCAAATGAGATATTCTATTCTTACTATAATTTCTATGTTGAAGCTTTCTATAGAATTGATAGATTAGGGACAGCTAAGTGTTGGGACTCCTGGGGGGAGGTGAAAGGCTGATATTCAGGTCTGGGAGTAAGCACATTGTATTGCATCGACTGATTTAATCAGGGATGGGTTTTAGCATGCCCTCTAGCTGTTGTGGCCCAAACTTAATCAATGTCCAGCAGCCCCCTCCCATGTAAATTATAGCCACAGAGGGATATATAAAGGGGTGCTGCTGATCAGAGAATCAGTTCTACTTCCAGAGAGACACTCTGGGAAGGAGTGTGGAGTTCTACCTTCAGAGAGCATCTGAGAGCAGAGAGGCTAACAGACTGAGAGACACTCTGGGAAGGAGTGTGGAGATCTACCCTCAGAGAGACAGAGAGAGACTGAGAGACATTCTGTAAAGGAGTTTGATCTTTACAGTGACCAGCTGGAGAGATATCTCAGAGGGGCTGCTGTGTGTGATCAGCACTCTGAGATCCTGGACGAGAAGCAGACAGGACAAGCCTTCTTGAAGCAGGCCCCTGAACCTAGTGAGGCTAGAGTCTACTCCCAAGGCCCCCAGTTGGTATTGTATTGTGTTTTGTACATCTTTGTTTGTCTGCTGGCATGCCAGAATAAATCCCATTTTATTCTACAACTTTGTCCTGTCTGGTGCTAGTGATCCCGGTGGTTTAGGTGTTAAAGTACTGGTCTCCCGTGACGGTGCCTGTCCCAAGGAGCTTACAATCTGTGTAATAAAACGGTAACATGCAAAACTTATTTTTTTTACATTATATTCACAACAGAACAATAACACAAATCAAAGCTAGCAAAGTTAAAAGCTGACACATCACTCTTTATTTGTTGTATTTGTAGCCCCCTGTAAACAGCTCAGGCTATACCTATCTTCCTTCTACTGCGGTAAGTCCTGTTAAGATCAGGCGCCAGTACTCATTATGGGTTTTCCCCCTTCATAGCCCTAACCTGAATGGTAGACGCAGGCCTGGACTCTGCTGCGGACTCTGCTGAGGGGAGGTTCTGCTGACACCAGGAGGGGAGGGGCTAGCTCTATATTTAGCAGCCCACTCCGGTGAGTGGGTTGTTGTTCTTCGTCCTTGCTGTGTGCCGTGTTGCTCTCTTATTGATGGTGCTTCAAGAGAGAGAGTAGCTTAAGAAGAGTTCGAGCGAGCAATGATACCAAGGGTCTAGAACTGCTGAGTATTAGGCCGTGAGCCCCGAATCCTGCGGAACGGTCCGAGGAGTATCAGGAGGCTACGGGCTCCCCGGCGCAGCATGCCGGTTGAGAGCAAGAGGAACCAAACCGATCAGCGTCTATAAGTGGAGCTGATAGAATTATATACTGGTGGACCAATGCCCTCACCCCGCTGCCAGGGGTGATGGGGAGAGAATTCAAGACCCACCTCGAGGCTAACCTCAGGGGTGGGCCTCGGGGTATTGCAGCCCTAGCTCAGACCATCCTGTCGGCCGAGTGACTTGGAGGGAAGGAGAGGAGGAGGTAGTGGAGCGGGTTGTACCCCGCACTGGCGATTGTATTGAGGCTGCTGGAAGCCTTAGTGTTGGGATATCGTTGCTCTGTCAAATAAAGAGACTGTTCTGCACCCGTAAAGACTGTGTGATTTGGAGAGTATAACCCTGGGACCTGAGGGGTTCTTCTATACCGGTCCTGTCCCATTACCCTGGGAGTATAGAAGATGGAGGCGCTGCACCACTAAGATATCATGGAGGCTATCACCCCAGAAGCCCGGTCCTGGCTCCCCCACAACATCGCGGGAAGCTCAGGCCCTCCTGTTCCTCACAGATACGCACCACACCGCATGTAACCAGCCCCCATGCACCCCTCACACTCCTGTAGAGACTGGGAGGGGGGGGGGGAAACAGGGTTACATATTGTTACATCTTTATAGTGAACTATGAAATCTCAGAAGTCAGTACAACAATATGAATTCCTTTCTTATCCAAATGAGAGACTATGGACCATATTTACGAAGCAGGGCTACTCCATAAGACACCTTCCAACACCAGAAGGGAATCGGTTTGGTAAGGTGTCTTCTGGCCCCCCGAACTAGAGGTCACGCGAGACTGTTCCCGTGGAGTTTTTCTGGCGGAGGCTGTGCAGGATCCTTTCGTGTCTCCCTGCTGCCTGGTATGTTATTGGTTCGGGTCCGGACTCCTTCTTGTAGCTGCACAGTGTAGATGCGTCATTGTCCTGTTCCCCTCCAAGCCATTTTATTCAGTTTTTAATGATATTGGTGTGTTATTATTGTAATTTGTTTTACCTTGGTCTATATCCTGGGGTTACTAATAAATTAGATTGTGTCCCTCAGTGCGCCTATCTGCCTATTTTCTTTCTCTGTCTGTGAGCTCCCTTCCAGGAGCGCACGTTTGTAGGGGGTGTGGAGTCCCTTAGTCAGACGGTAACAAGAGGGACCTAATATACAGACAGCACCAGCGCGGAGTGACTCTTCTGCATATAGAAAAAAAAGAGAACAAAAAAGAGAAATCCCTGAGAAAAGGTAAATCTAGTGTAAGCCCCTAAGAGGGCGTTAATAAGTGAAGGATGAAAACGAGGCTCAGAGTAACAAAGATGAAATATCAAAAAAATTAATACTGGCCCAGATGGTACTGCTGCTCAATCAATAGGATTGTCCCCGGATCCTTGGTGAATGAAGTGGAGATGAGCGCATGTAAGAAGAAGAAACAGCAAAGTGTATAGTATATACTGGAGAGTGTACGAGAACAATAGGGTGAGGGAGAACCTTCAAGACAACGCTGAGGGATTTTGCTCACATATGCCCGTGTGAGTACGCATAGTCTTATATTATTATCCCTCACCCTATTGTTCTCGTACACTCTCCAGTATATACTATACACTTTGCTGTTTCTTCTGCATATAGATTATATAACATCATCGTGATGATGAGGGGGTAACCAGGCTCTTAATAAAGGTCAAGTCCTGTTTTGGATTCCTCTGATCCGAGTTTAAGGGTTCAAGAGTATTAGCTCTCGGATCGCTGGCCTCATCTTCTGAGGAGGGTAAGGACACCTCCTCCAGGGAGCGACATCGGGCCGCCCATGGTTCCTAGTGGCAATTGGCATGGAGTTTGCCCGCTCCTGCACCACCAGGGGAAACGCACCCAACACCCCCGAGGCAGTCAACTCATAGGTAACAGGTCCCACGGGCGGCCCTGAATTGTACGGGTCAGGGCAGGTCTCACCATATAGCGTGAGGACTCGGTTGTAAGCAGGAGTAGGTACCTTTGGCACTGGACCATATAGGCATCCGGGCGCGATGGTCATGGCATGCAGGCCCACGATGTCGACCGTGGCAGGGACAACCGTAGGGGGCGCACCGGTTGGTGTGGAGGCCCGATGGATGGCTTGGAAAGAGTCGGCAGGACTAGGGCAGTCAGGCCGCATGAATAAGGCCCTACAGTGCTGGCACCATGCAGTGGGGCTGGCGTCGCCCCCAGGGAGCCAGCAGTTTGGGCATACACAGCGCAGGTGACACTGGCCGTTTACCGTGATTACCAGGTAGCCCCCGGGTAGATAGTAAATGGTTACATTAGCTCCAATTCAGACATTTTTTCTCTTTCTTTAGTGAGGTAGTATAGACAGAGGTTGTGCATCTCTGATCACTTGCTCAGCTCCGTGGAACTGAATTAGGCAGGGTGTAGTCGTCTCATCCCACAGTGGAAGCAGCATTCGATTGCCTCTTGGTTGGTGCCCCCTCCCCTAGGTGGAATATAGGGCAGGAGCATGGCAGATCAAGGAGTGACTTGGCACTGGCTGAGCCAGTCACTGTGATGGGCGGGGCCTCAGCTTGGCGTCGAATAGCTTGCAACTAACTTTGCAGAAAAGCTTGCATCTTGCTTTGCAAGCCCATGTGGTCCCGGTTTTCTAGCGGGAGAACCATTTTAAGAACACAGTCCATGGGACACCTCAGCGGCCCGTTCCTTACACTGAATTTTTGCAATAAAGATGGTGAGGGTTACACGTTCCCTAGAAGTTCCCACAGGGTACGCCCCAGCACAGAACAATTTATGCAGCTAGATGGGTACACGCTCCCTGGATTTCCTGTCAGGGTGCACCCCAACCACTATTCTGAGGTAGATGAAGGGTACACGCTCCCTGGACAATTTCCCTCAGGGTACGCCTCAACATAGTCTCTGTGTTCGGTAAGGGTCTAGGCAACCCCCTCCCTGGTGTTGCCTCAGAGAGAGGTTCCCCCCTTTCCTTAACTTGAAATGGTTGCCCTGGATCCCTGGTGAAGCATCAGGAGTCCGGCCCCAGTCCCTTCTGTGCTGCACTGCAGCAATGTCCTAAAAGCCTGCCCTGTTCTGCATCTCAGCAGCGCCTCCAATTATAGCGCTGCTTCACCCCTCTAGGAGATCTTGCTAAAGCTACATGTGTCATGTTGCTTGTTACCTGTGAGGGTACAGGAGATGCTGAGGGTCCACGTTGATATAGGGAAACAGGACAGGCTTTTGGTGATCCTTCAGGTTCTTCTCATGGTATCAGCACCTCCAGTCATAGCAGGATCCAGGTGTACTGGAGACAGTCCCCACCATAACAGTCTTCAAGCATACCCCTAGACCATAGACTATAACTTAAACAGAGGTATATAAAACAGGATTCTTTATTGCATCCACTGCAGGTGTTGTTACAGCAAATACAGTTGGCAGGATAGGATCCCAGGCCTCTGGATGGTGCCTAGCCTTCTCTGAGTTGAGGCCTTGCAAGCTGGTAGACCTCCTATCCTTAACCCCCTAAGTGACTGAGAGCACGTCTCCTCCCAGCCGGAAAGGACTCAGCTCCACTCCTCCTCAGACTAGACTCAAAACTAGACTCTATAATTTAGAATGCCTCCTCTCCTAGTACAGAGGGGGGAGGGTACAAGGTCTGCACCAATTGGCTGTACACAGACCCAGTTCACCTCCACCCCTATCACTCAAAGAGGCTGCATGAGGGGGGGGGGGGAGTAAACCCCACAGGATAGCCTGCCACTGCCTGTAGCTACTAGGACTTACAGTATGTGACAGGAGGCAGAAAGTATAGCCTGAACCAGCCATGGCTACACATATATTTGTTAGAAATTGTTTAAAACATGTATTTAATGTAGAACATTCTAAAATGTTGCATGTTGCTAAAATGTGGAAACTTTTGCGGTAATCTGGTGAAAATATTGTAATGTCGAAATGTTTGTAAAAATGTTGAAAAAAATTGTTCCAAATATTACGGAGCAAATTGAAGACATTTCCAGTACATGAGAAAATGTGAAAAAATAGAGTGCGCTACTACAATCAATAAAAGTGAGGTGATATAGTGATGTATAAAAAAAGGTGACCTTTAAACACGTAGAGTATAAGGAACGTCTGCAGCTGTGGCACCAGGGATGGCTCAAATACCCCCTAATAGCAAACAGAAATACAAAAAAACACAGCGCACAACGCTCATAGTGCATTAAAAATTATATTATTAACCACAAAATAAAGGTGAGTATTAAGCGTACATTTAGATAGAAAAAACAATCATTTCAGGGTTAATGTTACCCAAGCACCAACGGACGCCAATAGAGATGTCGTGGCTCTCTCCTTCTCAATCCCTCAGCCTCGGGGTAGGGCCTGGGTGGTATTCCGATCGGTTAGCTGTTAGTACAGCCCTCAGCCTCAAGGTAGTACTTAGGAGTTCTCCAGTTCAGCTGAACAGCAGTACAGCCAATTCGCCGTGCCAAGCAACAATGTCTCTCACTGTTCCAGTCTCTGTAGCAGCGGAGCACACGCTGTGGGGCGTCTGGATTCGGCGCTTCCGGGTTCGTGACGTCACACGATCGCGACTGAGCGTCGCAGGTCAGCAGAAGCACCGGGCTGGTTCTCACTGGGTGGTTGGTAGTGATGGGATGATGGGATGGGATCAGATGATGAAGAGACCCCTGTGGTCTCGAAACGCGTTGGACTAAAGACTACCTGTGAACCTTCACTACCAACCACCCCGTGAGAACTAGCCCGGTGCTTCTGCTGACCTGCGACGCTCAGTCGCGATCGTGTGACGTCACGAACCCGGAAGCGCCGAATCCAGACGCCCCACAGCGTGTGCTCCGCTGCTACAGAGACTGGAACAGTGAGAGACATTGTTGCTTGGCACGGCGAATTGGCTGTACTGCTGTTCAGCTGAACTGGAGAACTCCTAAGTACTACCTTGAGGCTGAGGGCTGTACTAACAGCTAACCGATCGGAAGACCACCCAGGCCCTACCCCGAGGCTGAGGGATTGAGAAGGAGAGAGCCACGACATCTCTATTGGCGTCCGTTGGTGCTTGGGTAACATTAACCCTGAAATGATTGTTTTTTCTATCTAAATGTACGCTTAATACTCACCTTTATTTTGTGGTTACTAATATAATTTTTAATGCACTATGAGCGTTGTGCGCTGTGTTTTTTTGTATTTCTATTTCCAGTACATACCTCTACTATTTGACGCATAGAAAAATGAATTAATTTAGGGGAAGATATTCTGAACATGGCTTTAGATTCATACATTATAGTTATTATATAGTGGGAGAGTTCCATTAAAGGGATTTTAAGCAAACATGTGCAGATAGGTTTGCACTTCTAAGTACTTGATTAAAATTGGTTTTGTTCCTACATACACCTCCTCCCCCAAGCTTCACCTCCTCTGTATCTCTCTGATATTGCAAAAGGAAAGCCCTCGCCTTCCTGTTCAATGGAATTTCCTTCCTCCTGCATTAAAAACACAGACTTCAAGGCTGACAATGTCTAAATACTTAACTTTCACTGGTGATTTGGGAGTTCTCATTCGGAGGCCCTTCCTTGCATTAGGGTGTAGGTTGAGTTTGTGGAAGTGATTGGGCAGGGTAACATGTACATTATCCAAATGAGGACAACAAATGTAGCGTTGTGACTGCTATTAAAGGCTCAATCCAGCCTAAAATCAACTTTAAGCTAAACATGTCATATGAAATTGCTAAAGAAGCCCAATATTGAATGAAAATTTTACAGGGCATATTAAAAGCACACTATTGTCAAAGACCCCCCTCCTGTTGCTATGAAACAGACTCGGTCACAGGCAGAGCTATCAATGATATGACATAATGTGACACCTGTACGGCAGAGAGACGCAGGACCCTGAACATGGCAGCACATAGAGGAAAACTATAAAGTCTATTACTTGGTATAATTTACCTTGATTATGTTATCGATATTTAGACCTTTCTTGATATATAAATAAATATATATGAAACACACCAAGTTATTACAAAAATACAACTGAAGTGTCCAATAGCTATGCAGCAGAGCCTATTTGGAATATCTGTGCTGTTTCCAATATGTGAAGCCCTTCTTGATTGAAAGATCTTGTGGAGAATATTATTATATACATCACCAGAGCCTGAGAGTATTAAATGAAGTAAATGAACCCCTCCTATATGTATGGGTAAAGGGTTCTGAGGGAAATGTAGAAAAACCGTAGAAACCTGACCGGTGAAGACAGGTACAGCGGATCCCCTCATACGGAAACAACTCACCCTGGAGGGAGTAATTAGTGTGACCGTCGAACAGATACATTCTTGCAATGTGTCCAGTGAGAAAAGCAGATGAAAAACGTACTCACGGCTTGGTGGTGTAAAACTCCAGTAGCGTGCGTCCTGTTGAGCTGATCATGAAAATCTAGGAACAAAATATCCACCGAGGCAGAGTGGTCACAGTGCACTGCAGAAACAGGCTAGAGCACAAAGGTACTAAAAGGACAATTTATTGAATTCGTGGCATATGCGGGGTAAACGAACAAAAATACCACTGACGCTTTTCGTGCTAAGCGCACTTTACCAAAGAGTGGTTATCCTGGTCAGCTGTTAAATAGCCCACCATGGGCAGAGGAGATGCTGCAGGCACAGGCAGCCATCAACAGCAGAAGCATCACCTGATTCTGCAGGTGAAAGTTCACAGGTGGTGTCAAGCGGACTCTCTCGGTAGGAGGACAACACAATACACACTATCCCAGAAAGCTCTTACCACAGAACCCACCACATCATATATAAACAATACAGTTGCAGTAATGCAAGTGACACAAATAACAAAACAAAAACAGAAAAAATAAATGCAAAGAAAAAAAGATATAAAGAATATATATGAACAAATAATAATGATAACAACATAAATTCGATAAATGCAGGATAAAAACAATGGCCTGTACGTCCTCTTGAGTCATAATAAATTTATGGTGATGCTGGTAAAGCATATGAAGAAATTGTATATTTTGTGGGCAGAGGGTCTCGACTAGGAGTAACCATGTATCATATATACTAACTCTGAGATCGCGCAATATAATACATTGTAACACTGTGTCATATGGTGACATAGATTTATGTTATGTTAGAAAATCTATGCTATAATATGACACAGTGTTATCTCTCGTTGAGACATTCTGTTCATTATATATATTTATCACACATAATATCCTGTGCATACATACAATGTGTTATATTGCGCGATCCCAGTGTTCGTATATATGATACATGGTTACTCCCAGTCGAGAGAATAGCAATTACAGCTATTCATTGTATTATTGGTCACCAAAGGCTCCTCAGTTTAATAATGAACTCTCCTGTGGCATGTACTGTACAGGTGTAGGCAACCTTACTGTTATTGTGTGACGATGGTGGCCTGGAAGGATCAACACTGCTGGAAGTCCTATTAAAAAGAATGGACCCCCCCGCACCGCCGTCGAGGCAGTAACCTACTCCAACGCCTTGGCTTTTCTGCATTTCATCCCCAGTGCCAGGGACGGTATGGCTGGCTACATCTGTATAATGATGACGAGGGGCTGTACATTTGACTCTATGTATTTAACTATTCGCCCTTGGCATCAGTAATAAAAGGTTATTGAAAAGTACAATCAATCGTATGTGTGATCTAATCAAATTGTTTTCCTTAAATAAACTATGCTTACAGCTAAGATGTTGCTGTTTTTGTTGCTTTGGAAATAGGGAGTGTTTGTCAATCAGGCATTTGCTCTACTCTTAGCCCACACTGTCCTTATTAGAGAACCAATACAGATAAAGGAAGAAAGAGGGGTTTTGCAAACTCTTACTGAACATGCCCAGGCCTCAGCTTGCCATGTTTACAAATGAACTTTAAAAACTATTGAAAAATACTTAGAGGATTTTGATTTAACACAAGATTCAAGGAGAAGTCCAAGCTCTGTGTTTTTTCTGAGTGTTTAAAAAAAACAAAAAAACTAGGTTTGAAAACAAGATGTAAAAGGCCGCGCTTGGACTGAACCTTTAAGGGTCTGGTTCTATACTATACATGCCGAACTGGTCAGTAGGGCCGTTTTCAGCTGAAATTCCCCATTGACTTCCACATGTCCCCAGCAATAGTTCAATGTGACTGCAGAAGGGGCTGCACCTTTAAATCTTTCATGGTGACAACTTTAAAATGCAAACTGAATACATATTGTATGTTTTTTTTTTTTTATTATTATTTATTATATTATTTTACACATTAAAATAGTTCAATAAGCAGTTATGCGTTCAAGCTGATAAAAGCCATCCCAACCTGTTCTTTTTTTTCCCTAGGTAGTTTAGATTATATATGATTTATTTACAATGTATCAATATACTGTATAGTCCAGAATATGATTCATTGTTCTACTTAAGGATTCTAAACAACTATTGTTTTTTCACTGTGATGAACCATGAGTCTCCCAAATTACTTCCCCAGTTCTCACCTAGACAGGTAGAGTACTTCATAACTCGCTGCTATGAACTCTTATCTATTCAGTGCATAGAAATGACATTATTCAACCTTCTACTCTGCAATAGGTCATGACAGTGTTTCCCAAACTGTGCGCCGCGGCGCCCTGGTGCGCCGTGGCTTGGCTAAAGGGGCGCCGCGATCAGGGCCGCCAGCAGCGGGAAACAAGGGCCAGTAAATGTAAAAAAAAAAAAGTTGAACCCGGCGCCGGCTCTCCCTGCGCGCGCTGGAGGAGCAGCACCAGGAGACAGATGTCTCCCAGCAGCACCAACACCCAACCCCCCCGGCCAAAACCGCCACCCCCCAGCAGCATCGATGCCCCGTCACCCTCCCCCCCCCCCCGCAGCACACCGGCCCTCCCCCAATGTGGCACAGGCCCCCGCAGCACTGATCCCCCCCCCTCTCCCCTCACCCTATGCAGGGACCGGGCCATTCAGGCGCCCACGCTGCCGCCGTCCCATGCAGCACTGGGCCGTCTGCCCCCCCCCCCCGCAGAATTGCCCCCAGCATCACCGGCATGCCGCCGTCCCCCCACAGTCCCCCCCCCCGCAAGCCACCGGCCTGACCATCATCCCCAAGGAGATCATCCCCAAGGTAAATATATATCTCTCTCAGACACACTCTCACTCTCACACATACACTCTCACACACACACTCACTCTCACACACACTCACTCTCACACACACTCTCACACACACACTCTCACACACACACTCACACACACACACTCACACACACTCTCACACACACTCACACTCACACACACTCTCACACACACACTCTCACACACACACTCACACACACACTCACACACACACTCACACACACTCTCTCTAACACACTCTCTCTAACACACTCTCTCTCACAGACACTCTCTCTCACAGACACTCTCTCTCACACACACACACACACACACACAAACACAAAAATTACCCCCACACCCCCAATATATTTAAAAATTACCCCCACACCTCAATATATTTAAAAATTACCCCCACACCCCCAATACATTTCAAAATTACCCCCACCCCCCCAATAAATTAAAAAATTACCCCCACACCCCCAATACATATAACAAATTACCCCAATACATATATATATATATATATATATATATATATATATATATATATATATATATATATATATATATGTATTGGGGTAATTTGTTATATGTATTGGGGGTGTGGGGGTAATTTTTTATATATATGTATTGGGGTAATTTGTTATATGTATTGGGGGTGTGGGGGTAATTTTTTAATTTATTGGGGGGGGGGTAATTTTGAAATGTATTGGGGGTGTGGGGGTAATTTTAAAATATATTGAGGTGTGGGGGTAATTTTTAAATATATTGGGGGTGTGGGGGTAATTTTTTTTTTGTGTGTGTGTGTGTGTGTGTGTGTGTGTGTGTGTGTGTGTGTGTGTGTGTGTGTGTGTGTGTGTGTGTGTGTGTGTGTGTGTGTGTGTGTGTGTGTGTGAGAGAGTGTCTGTGAGAGAGAGTGTCTGTGAGAGAGAGTGTGTTAGAGAGAGTGTCTGTGAGAGAGTGTGTGTGTGTGTGTGTGTGTGTGTGTGTATGTGTGTGTGTGTGTGTGTGTGTGTGTGTGTGTGTGTGTGTGTGTGTGTGTGTGTGTGTGTGTGTGTGTGTGTGTGTGTGTGTGTGTGTGTGTGTGTGTGTGTGTGTGTGTGAGTGTGTGTGTGAGAGTGTGTGTGTGTGTGAGAGTGTGTGTGTGAGAGTGTGTGTGTGAGAGTGAGTGTGTGTGAGAGTGAGTGTGTGTGTGTGTGTGAGAGTGTGTGTGTGAGAGTGAGTGTGTGTCTGAGACACCAACTGCACACTGCAACTGTTAGGTATGTATATACAACTTTGTTTTTACTTTAGGTGCTGCGGAAAAATCCTGATCGCCTCGGGGAGCCTTGAGCGGAAAAGGTTTGGGAACCACTGGGTCATGCCAATGAGCTTTGGAGAGGAATTGCCTTACCATGGTCCCTTCTGACAATGTATGCCAGATTTCTGGGTACAGATTACATTTATGTTGAAGGGAGACGTTTCCTTGAGGTTAAGATGCTAAAATGTTACATTTTATTAGCTCATTAGGGCCTTATTAATAGTGTCTTATTATTATTGTTATGCTATTTTAAAATATATAATGATTGCACTCTGTCACAATCATTGTAATATCAACTAATAAAGCTATTTATAGGACATTAAAATAATAAATGTGTATACAGTATGTGTATTTATATCCCTAAAAATATACAATCAACCATAACTGTGCAATTGTGCCAAAGAGTCTCGGTAAATTGTGACGCTTCAATAGACCATTATGCAAATTATACATACATGTGGACTTTAATAAATGTTACTAAGTTTATGTATCTTCTATCACTTCAAGGAAGTTGTGTTCACATGGTCTCCAAAGTTATTGGACAACAAAATAAAAGAATGATTTTCATGTTGGTACTACAAAAGATCTTTTATTACTTAATAAATTGTATTGCTTAAGAATCATAGCATAATTATTAATAACAAAATTGTTGAAATTAACCAATTCAATTCTCTCATAGGACGTTTAATTGTGCTTAATCATTAATATCCTTCAATTACGTATATTTATGAATACCATTAGCCTTTCACCCACAGGCTTTTGTTCCAAGTGGTGCAGAGATGAAGATATTTCCAAGTGGTGCAGAGATGAAGATATTTCCAAGTGGTGCAGAGATGAAGACAAACAATGTTTTCTATACAATGTAAAGATTTTTTTTTGTACAGTAGGTTGGCCTGGTCCACAGAGAGATTTTCATACAGCTTAGGTGAAATTGTAGCGTACAGAGCTTTAGAAACTTCACAGGTCTCTCGTCTTTATATATTCTACAAATATAAGGTTTCACAAGCTCATAATAATTTCATCTATTGTGTGAAGAACTCCCATGTTGGTCCATTAAAAGGTATCACAGCCTAAACCTACTGTACCCTTCTCTAGTACTAGAACGTTGAACTATAACACTATATGAAATTTAATGCAGAATAGCAGGATTAAATAAGGTTTTGTTTATTGAAAACTGCCCAAAGTACAAATTCTTTGTACACGAGAGAACGCAGCAGTCATAACAAAGGTGGAGTTTACTTGGCATTTGGAGTCACAATGAACACCCAGACTGCCAGCTCAGTCGAAGTTTAGTGCTGTCCTCTGACTGCCCTTTCTATTTCCTCCACTTGTAGAAAATGTCAAGATCGCTTTTCTGACCTCACCAAGAGCTTAGCATTGTCTTTTTGCAAGCCCTTAGGAAATACGAAATCACCATGTAACAAAAGAAGGAAAGCAGACATTGCTGTCGAGATGGGTAGGAGTCTTGAAAGTATACCTAAGAAATGATCAAGCCTATAAGATTTGGCCTTCGCCAAGAAAAAAAACACTGATGGGAATTACAATTTGTGATTACATGGACCAATAGAGCAGTGTGCTTTGTGAAGCCAGTGTAACACTATTAACATATGTAGTAAAATGTTGCCTTTTCCCCAGTACATATATTAAAACAGTAGCATTGTAATCAAAATGTATTGAGCAGTGCTCAGTTCTAGAGAGCGCGGAGCCATAAGTGACATGTGGTATGACCGCAAGGCCCAGGGTCCCCCTCCCCCTTATCATGTGATGCGCAGGAGGGTGAGGGGGGGTTTGTTCTGGCTAGGGGGTAGTGGATGTAGGTACACAGTGAGAGGTGGGAAATCATTTTGCACCCCTCACTGAGTTTTTGGTCCTCGCGGTGCTTTGGGTACAGTTGGTCGCAGCAGGCCCCATGGTTAACTTCCAGAGCTTGTCTAGTGTTCGCAGCATGAGGCGTGGTCCCAGGCTGCAGCATCAGTTCTAAGGCCCAATTCACTGTGCTTGCTAAATGACGTGCGCACGCTTCCGTGCGTACGCACGTTCGGCACCCTTTGATGTTGATGTATGACACTTTTCAGTCTACAAACGAGTCCTTGCCAATGACTCAATGACTCGCCAGCCAATGAGTGAAATGTAACAAAAGAAACACCCTATCCATGTCTCGGTCCCACCTACAAGTCACGTCATTCAGTCTGCTGGGGATGAGCACACCGCCCAGCAGACAGAGGCGCGCAAACACGGATGCGCACATGCCAGGTCGTGAAGTAGGCAGAGTGATCTCGGCCTAAGAGCTGTTGTCCAGTGCGATGGGGGCCATGGTAGTAGCTTCAGCCTCATCCTTAGGGTCATCTCCTGATATCCCTCCCCCTTTAACATCAATGTCCAAGGAAGGGGATGCTGGGAGGGAGTCCATTATTGGCCCCCCAGGCGGGTTTGAGCTGGGGCCTGTTGGGTTACCCCAGGGGGTGGGTTAGTTCCACACAACCATTTAATCTAGTGCTCATGACCAGACATGCGCTCTGCAATAAATTACAGGTTACTGTGCATGCTGTTAAGCATAGTTGAAGTATGGGCTTTAGTGGCTTGTGAAAGGTGAATGTGAACACATTCCCAAGACAAATATCATATTAACTCTCATCTCTGATAGCCAAAGCGAGAAATGTATGACCAGGATTTCTCTGTCTATTGAACAGTGCTCAAGGCATTACATATTAGCATGCCCAATGTGACAGGAAGTGCCTTATGTCCATTATAGAGGCTGTCCAGAGCACTGCAAGTATAGCTGTGGTTTAATTGGTCTTACAGTTCATTCGGCAGGTGGCACAAATATGTGAATAAACTACATAATTTGATATTTTAACTAATTTTAATTATTTGTATAACACCCCTATGAACACACATAAGCATACTGGGGGAAGGAGTGGCTCAGCGAGGAAAGACATTGACTCCGAAAAACAAAAACACAAAGTTTTAACAGGTGAGCCAGGTTTAAATCCCAGTGTCAGCTCCTTGTGACCTTGAGCAAGTCACTTTATCTCCCTGTGCCTCAGGCACTAAAAGCATAGATTGTGTCTATACTAAGTAATGTTCAGTGCCCTGTATAAGGGCGCTATATAAATGTTATAAATATTGATTAATATGCCTTCCACCCAAGGAAAGGACTGAGATCATAGGACGCGGTGATGGCATCACAAAAGAGGAGTGAAGAGAGATATAGGTTAGGAGGATCATGTAAAGTAGAGAGAGAGCTGCGCAGTGGCAAGAAAGGGAGTAGCTGTCCCAAGGAGCCTGGCAAGAGATACAATGAGTAGCAGAGCCTTTCTGGTCTGACAGAGCAGTGTGCACCGGAGGCAGCTGGAACATCCCAGCTGAGTAAACGGGACCAATGTCACTAGAGAGTCCTGAAGCATTGTGTAGGTCCCGTGGAATCACATCAGAGGGGAGCAACCCTACTACCCTGCAGTATACCTTTCACATCACAACACATCCTTTGTAACTGTCCTTCACCAATAAACACGGGTATACACCACATGAGTTTTGTCTTTGGGTCCAAGTAGGTAGTTTCGCTAGCGAGCAGAGAAAAGAGGGTGCCCAGGATGGTACTTTACCACAATAAGGCGGTGGCGTTAGTTTAGATAGTTCCGTTGAGGAATACGCCCTAGCTGGGGTCTGTGGGAGTTGGTGGACCTGCTGGTGAGTTGGGGGAGAACCCCCACAGAGGACCAGGGGTATTTGTCGTTCTCAATACACACTACTTGGGCTGATTCTTCTCTTGGCATGGCAGCAGCATGGGAAGGGGCACCACCTTGCATGTGGTGGCCAATCCTTGCCCTGCTGAGCTAGATGCAGGCATCGGGTCCCCCGCTGCTTCAAGGGGGAGGCAGTATTCGCTCTTCCCGACCCTACAATTGTCCTGGCTGAAGCTGGGAAGGTTTCTGATTTTGGCTCGAGTGGGCAGGGCTCATTGTGCTTTGGATACCTTGGACCCATCTCACAGCTGATGAAGAGTTATCTTAGTGGCCAGGCCTGTGTGCTGCCTCGCTTGAGGTTAAGGCTAGGTCCCCAGTGGCTGCTGAAGCGCACTATGGCACGCGCACCGCACACAAGGCACAGCCCTTAATGGGGCAAGCCCCAGTCGGCGTGTGTGCATGCGTGCACATGCCGCGATGCGCAACCGCCTTGGCCAAAAGACAAGATTTTTGGTGCGGCGGCCGAGCATTGGCCACGTCACGGCAGCAGTTCAGCCAATGAGGGTGAACCTGCCACGTGAAGTCATGGCCGTGCCCTCGCCACACCCCGCACCGCCCGTTGGATCTCCTGCTCTTCAACCGTAGACCACAGGTCGCGGCTGAGATGGATGCACGCGCCGCTAGATGCAATGGCGTGCATGCAGCCTGGTCACTGGGGCCGCAGCCTAAGGATGCTTGTACATATGACACCCATCCATTGGGGTTAATGTAGATACTTTTGCACGGTTGATTATCTCATGGATTTTGACTCAGTTAATGTTGATTCAGATCGGATTTGGAAGGTCTGGCGGGTCTTGTGCCTTAGGGCTAGTTTAATAGCCCTACCAGTGGGTAGAGCACTCTGGCACGATTAGCACTCCTGTTTTGCTGTATTTTAATACAAGATGTGGCCATTGTATTTCCAGACCTTTGTGTGTTATTTGTGGGTATGTTTTGGGGAAGGGGCTGGTGGAGCAGCACATCGCAGATGCTGAGGTAATGAAAAGTTATCCGGGTGCTCCTCATTGTAGTGAGCAAAAGTCTAACACAGTAAAAATGCTAAAGGTGCATGTAAACACACACACACACACACACACACACACACACACACACACACACACACACACACACACACACACACACACACACACACACACACACACACACACACACACACACGTGTGTGTATATGTATGTATATCTGTATGTGTAGGTATATATTTTTTATTTCATACTGTATGTGGATGTTCAGCAGTTGAGCTAATAAGAACAAGAGAAATAAGTATTTAACAGTGCCATTCCATGAAAGACAAGACAAAGCACATTCTTTTGTTATTTTTTTATTTCACCTTATAACTCCTATTATGCATATTGCAAAAAGTGCTGCTGTTCTCGGTTATGAATCATTGATTGAGGTCAGCTGAGGAGTTGCAGAACTCTAGCCCCTTATCTCGCTTTGTTTTTAGCACCGGGAAATAAACTATTGTGCACATTTTTCATTTTATATGAACTTAAAAAAACCAGAACAAACAGTCAAGTAAAAAATGTACATTCTGCGCTAAAAAAAAAAACCATAACGAATCACAGTGAATATGAGCCTTTCAGGTTTCCTGTTGTGTAGGCACAAGAGCAGTCATGCACTATGCCCAGATACATTTAAAGGAACAGTACAGAGAGACCAATTGATATAAATACCTCCCCAAATACACCTTACAATACAGCATGTGGAGAGATCCATGTGCACGAAAAAGAGCACACCCGAGATACTGGGGAAAAATGCAAATTGAAGTCATTTGAATACAATTAGCAAATCTCCCAGGTATCTCTCTCTTTCTCTGACTTCTGGTTGGGAGTGACGCCACCTTTACGTCATGTTATTTGAAGCAAAGTAGTGCTAACTTAACATGGTGTAAAGCCTATGCTAATTATATAACTAACTGCTATTGTTTTTGCATATAATTAGCCTTGTGGATATGTGTTAACCTCAGGGAAAATAACGGACATTATTGATTTTGATAAAGTCCAGTTATTAACAGACTTCTGTGCACCTGGCCCATATGTTTTTTTCCCTCATGTACACTGTGCACACGCCACATGAGAAAGAGGTCCTGGTTTGGAAGAAATCTCTATGCATTTTGTTTTCACAAAGAAGATTTTGTCCAATAGATGTATCACAACTTACTGTACAACTCAGACTAGCATAATACATATGTAGCCATGCCATCTGTGGCTGCTAGTTTGCTTCCCTCCTGGCAGTAAGCCCTGGTACAGGCAGGCCTTGCCAGAAGTTGATACAGGGTTTTCCCCTCCGAGGAGCTGCACTTGAGTGACAGCAAGAGGCTGTGACATCAGGCCTGGGCATGACTAATCATGAGACAGACCAGGTGCCCTCCTCCTCGCAGTACTTAAGGGCAGTACCACCCCAAATTCGGGAGTGCCTTTCCCCACTTGAGGAAGGCGGTCAGACATTGGAAAGGCTGAGTATTAGGCCTTCTCCAGTCCTCATACCTATGGTGTAGACCAGGGGGGCGCAAACTTTTATTCCCTGCGCCCCCCTGCCGGCTGTCCCCTCACTCCCGTGCCCCCCCAACCCCAACGTACCCGCGCTCCGGCGTAATGACGTCACGTTGCCATAGCAACGTGACGTCACATGACCTTGCAGCGTCATTTTGACGCCGCGTTGCCATGGCGACGCAGGGAGGAAGCCGCCAGAGCCACGGTAAGTTAGGTTTACAAAGGCCCTCCAGCTCCCCTGGCACTTAATTTAAGTGCCTTCGGGAAGCGTGCGGGGCCTCTGTAAACCCCGCGCCCCCCGTCGGCAGTCTCGCGCCCCCTCTGGGGGTTGCGCCTCCCAGTTTGCGCACCGCTGGTGTAGACCATACCTCTGCCTCTGCAAGGGAGGCAGGGAAGAGCTAGGATGGCTTCTGGTGCCCTTGGCCTGTAGTGACGGTCCAGGGGCCCTCCTTCAGTAGTAGCTGGGAAGTACTACATCGGGCAGAAGCCTGCTTGTTACTGTGCTGTACAGAAGAGATAATAAACCGTTCCCTTTGTTATACCTCCTGCCTGGTGCGTGACCTTACTGGGGGGGAGAGGCAATTGTTCTACTGTGGGAGATCACCTTCAGTTCCTGGAGCCTACGGCAGATGGAGGCGCTGCACTGCTAAAGAGATATGTTGGGTATGAACCCCAGAAGCCTAGTCCTGTGTCACCACTTCCACTGGCGGAAAACTCAGCCCTCTTTTTACCAGAAGGTATCATGCACCAGACGATCGGTAATAGCCACTTCTCCCACCGGGTGGGGGAAACACAGTTGCACATATAACAGGTGCAAACTTTGCTATAGTTTGAGCAGGAAGCTTAGGTAAATCTTGCTAACTTTGTAGCCATTTCCAGCACTGAAATAACCTGCTTCATACCTTTATTACAGAGGAGTTGCCACAAGTCTTTGGTAGAAGTTAAGTACTGTAAGAAGGTGGGAAGGATGATAATGGAGAGGGAAGAGGGGGAAAAGAAAAGCCAAGGCAAGTTAGATTGCAGGAGACAGTGGGGAAAGAAAAGGGATGATAATGGAGAAGAATAACAAAGGTGAAAGAGTAAGCAGTGCGAGCCAGGAGCACTATTTTAAAAAGCAGCCGTCCAAGCTGCATTTTTCTTTTGCCCATTAATATATGTATCAATAGAATCCGCACAATGATAAGAAATTAGCTAAGTTGCCGATCGATCCGTTCTCCTGTGACCGATCAGCAAAGATTTGGCTCAGGGGTTCACTAAATGGCTGTCAGTGCAGCAGAAGAGGACCAAATATGCAAAGTTATGTGGGGAAGATCATGTGACCAGGCAAGTCGCTAGATACAATTGGTGCACTGCTAGAGAGAGGGCAGGGCTTATAAGGGGTGTTCCAGAGCCTGTTTCCGAAGAGGAAGGGGATGTGACTTTGTAAATGGTTGCTATAGAAACACAAAATGCTTGTTACATTATAATACATTAAAAATGTCATTTATAGTTGATTTAAAAAAATGCTACAAGTATTTTCTCATAGTACAGAACTGATTTATTTAAAAAAAATACATACTGTATGTAGAATATTGCTTGGTATGCAGCTTTAAGGGCATAAGCTACATTTAGTTGGGACAGATTTAAAAAGAGGGACCGTCTTCTCTAAAGACTGATAACTATTGAACATCTCTCACATTTACAATGAAATGATAACTGTTAGTTCAATGAACTTTAGAGGTGGTCAAACATCTCTGTTAATGGGTATATTACAGGTATAGTTTAATACATGTATGTTTTGCTACTGTTATATTGCATATGTATAAATACATTTTTCTTACCCAACATGCTATAAAATCTTGATATTCCCAATTCTTTTCTTCAGAACAATACAAAACCCAACCATACAGAAATGCAAAAATTCCTTTGTTCTGGGAAATTACATTATTCAGAATTCTTGTTGAATAATTTATTAATATACTGGCAAAAGTACCCTGGCTAATTTGCAATGATAAATTACATGAATAGTAGTATCATGACACGTGTATGACGCGTGCATTGAAGTTTGAAGACAAACAGAAGTTCTACTTTTTTCAACTTCGGGAACAATTTGCTAATACAGCTTTGATTGTGGTGGTAGGGGACTCCATTATTAGGAAGGTAGATAGGGCAATCTGTTGCCGGGACCGCATGAACCGGACAGTTTGTTGTCTCCCGGGTGCTCGGGTTCGGCACATTGCGGATCGGGTAGACAGATTGTTGGGAGGGGCTGGGATTGACCCGGCGGTCTTAGTGCACGTAGGGACCAATGACTAAGATAGAGAAAGATGGAGGGTCGTAAAAAATGATTACAGGGATCTAGGCCAAAAGCTTAAGGCAAGGACCTCCAAGGTAGTATTTTTTGAAATACTACCAGTGCCATGCGCTACCGGAGGGAGACAGTCAGAGATCAGGGAGGTTAATGCGTGGCTAAGAAAGTGGTGCAGGAAGGAGGGGTTTGGGTTTTTAGAGCACTGGGACTCCTTTTCTGAGAGATGCCATCTATATGCTAGAGACGGATTGCAACTCAATGAAGAGGGAGCTTCTGTGCTAGGGGGAAGAATGCTAAAAAGGTTGGAGGAGATTTTAAACTAGGATGGAGGGGGGAGGGGAATGAAACAGATAATGAAATAAATGGAATAGATGAGGATACAAGGTGGTATGGAGGTAGAATGAGGGCAAGTGCAAGTTTGACAAGCAGTGAGATACCCATAGTAAATACAGATAATACAAGAAAACTTCTAAAGACTAAACCAAGTGGGAGCAGAAAGGAAGGAGCAGATAAGATAATAGTAAAGGCTGAAAAAAAAACTTAAATGCATGCTTGCTAATGCAAGAAGCCTGACAGATAAAATGGGGGAGCTTGAATTAATAGCTGCAAGGGAGCAGTATGATATCATAGGCATTACTGAAACATGGTGGGATGAAACTCATGACTGGACAGTTAATTTAGAGGGTTATTCTCTTTTTCGGATGGATCGAACAAATAGAAGGGAAGGTGGAGTATGTTTATATGTTAAAACGGATCTAAAACCTATTATAAGGGATGATGTCTATGAAGGGAATGATGAAAATGTAGAGACCTTGTGGATAGAAATTAGCAGTGGAGGTAAAAGTATAAAGAAAATGTTTGTGGGAATATGCTATAAACCACCAAATATCTGTGAGATTCAGGAAGCTAAAATACTTTTGCAAATGGAGAAGGTATCAAAACTGGGTCATGTTTGCATAATGGGGGATTTTAATTATCCAGACATAGACTGGGGCAATGAGATTAGCGTTACAACAAAAGGAAACAGGTTTTTGGGGGTGCTTAAAGACAATTATATGACCCAAATTATTGAGGAACCAACCAGGAGAGGGGCAGTTCTGGATTTGGTCATATCAAACAATGTAGAAGTAATAACAAATATTCAAGTCCTGGAACATTTGGGTAACAGTGATCATAACATGTTCTCATTTGAAATAAATTATCAAAAAACAGATTACTTGGGTTCAACAAAGACTTTAAACTTTAGAAAGGCAGATTTTAAAAAACTGAGGTCTAATCTAGTAGTAAAACAATGGGATGATGTTTTTGCAGGGAAAGATGTAGAAGATAAATGGGCAGTCTTTAAAACATTGTTAGAAAAGCACACTTATCAGTGTATACCCTTGGGTAATAAGTATAAAAGAAATAAGTCAAAACCAATGTGGCTAAATAAACAGGTAGGGGAGGAAATGGACAAGAAGAGGAAGGCGTTTAGTTTCTTTAAGTCAGAAGGGACAGAGACATCGTATCAGAATTATAAGGAATGTAACAAAAATTGCAAAAGGGCAATCAAATTCGCAAAAATGGATAATGAAAAAAGGATTGCAATAGAAAGTAAGGTCAACCCAAAAAAGTTCTTTAAGTACCTTAATAATAAAAAAATGAGAAAAGAAAATATAGGACCCTTTCAGTGTGAGATGGGTAGGCAGATTATTGGAGATAAGGAAAAAGCAGAGGTATTAAACAAATTCTTTGCCTCTGTGTTTACCAGGGAAGAATCAAGTTCAATAGTAGTGCCGCAGGAGGAAGCCACAACCTCCATATTAATGAACAATTGGTTAACTGAGGAAGAAGTTTATAAGCGACTTGAAAAAATTAAACTAAATAAGGCACCTGGCCCCGATGGCATACATCCAAGAGTTCTCAAGGAGTTAAGCTCAGTAATAGCAAAACCATTATATTTAATATTCAAGGACTCAATTTCCACAGATTGGCGTAAAGCAGATGTGGTGCCTATATTTAAAAAGGGAGCTAGATCACAACCGGGAAATTACAGAACTGTAGGCCTGACTTCAATAGTAGGGAAACTACTTGAAGGTTTAATACGGGATAATATTCAGGAATACCTAATGGAAAACAAAATTATTAGTAATAGTCAGCATGGATTTATGAAGGCTAGATCTTGCCAAACTAACCTTATTTGTTTCTTTGCGGAGGTAAGTAGAAATTTAGACCAGGGTAATGCAGTTGATATGGTCTACTTAGATTTTGCGAAGGCTTTTGATACGGTTTCACACAAGAGGTTGGTGTACAAAATAAAGAAAATTGGACTCAGTAATAATATATGCACCTGGATTGAAAACTGGTTAAAGGACAGACAACAGAGGGTTGTCATAAATGGAACTTTTTCAGGTTGGGCTAAAGTCGTGAGTGGAGTACCTCAGGGATCGGTACTGGGACCCTTGCTTTTTAACTTGTTTATTAATGACCTTGAGGTTGGGATCGAGAGCAAAGTCTCCATCTTTGCTGATGATACTAAATTGTGTAAGGTAATAGAATCAGAGCAGGATGTAATTTCTCTTCAGAAGGACTTGGAGAGACTGGAAACGTGGGCAGGTAAATGGCAAATGAGGTTTAATACAGATAAATGTAAGGTTATGCATTTGGGATGCAAGAATGAAAAGGCGACTTACAAATTAAATGGAGATATATTGGGGGAATCCTTGATGGAGAAGGATTTAGGAGTGCTTGCAGACTGCTGGCTTAGCAATAGTGCCCAATGTCATGCAGTAGCTGCAAAGGCAAACAAGATCTTATCTTGCATCAAACGGGCAATGGATGGAAGGGAAGTAAACATAATGATGCCCCTTTACAAAGCATTAGTAAGAACACACCTTGAATATGGAGTACAATTTTGGGCACCAATCCTAAGAAAAGACATTATGGAACTAGAGAGAGTGCAGAGAAGAGCCACCAAATTAATAAAGGGGATGGACATTCTAATTTATGAGGAGAGGCTAGCTAAAGTAGATTTATTTACATTAGAAAAGAGGCGCCTAAGAAGGGATATGATAACTATATACAAATATATTCAGAGACAATACAAGGAGCTTTCAAAAGAACTGTTCATCCCACGGGCAGTACAAAGGACTCTGGCCATCCCTTAAGGTTGGAGGAAAGGAAATTTCACCAGCAACAAAGGAAAGGGTTCTTTACAGTATGGGCAGTTAAAATGTGGAATTCATTACCCATGGAGACTGTGATGGCAGATACAATAGATTTGTTCAAAAAAGGTTGGACATCTTTTTAGATGGGAAAGGTATACAGGGATACATGGAAAGGATGTTGATCCAGAGATTAATCCGATTGCCAATTCTTGGAGTCAGGAAGGAATTTATTTTTCCCCTTATGAGATATCATTGGATGATATGACTCTGGTTTTTTTTTGTTTGCCTTCCTCTGGATCAATAAGTAAGTATAGATATAGGATAAAGTATCTGTTGTCTAAATTTAGCAAAGGTTGAACTTGATGGACCTACGTCTTTTTTCAACCTCATCTACTATGTAACTATGTAACCCCATTATAGCGTGATCTGCTATAACGCGGATCCGCTTATAACGCAGTTTGAGCATGGACCCCGAATTAAAAATAAAATAAAAATTGCACACTGCATAAACTCACTGCACACTGCACACACTTCACACACTCACTGCACACTGCATACACTCACAGCACACTGCATACAGTCACTGCACACACTCACAGCACACTGCATACACTCACAGCACCAGCACACACTCACAGCACACACAGCACCAGCACACACTCACAGCACACTCTCATAACACACTGCATACACTCACTGCACACTGCATACACTCACAGCACCATCACACAGCACACTCTCACAGCACACTGCATACACTCACTGCACACACTCACAGCACATTGCACACACTCAGAGCACACTGCACAAACTCACAGCACACTGCGCACACTCACAGCACACTGCATACAATCACAGCACACACAGCACAGCACACACAGCACACACAGCACACACAGCACACACAGCACACACCACACACAGAACACACCAAACACACAGCCCCCCCTACCTTTGATGTCACAGCCCACCTTTTGGATCATCGTGGGGCTGCTGGGGGGGGGGAGAAACGGTGCAAGGCTGGGGGATCGGCGCGAGGAATAGGTGGGGGGGGATCGGTGCGAGGCTGGAGGATAGTTGCGGGGATCTGTGGTTGGATGGTGCGGAGCTGCTGAGGGGAGTGCGGGGAATGCTGGGAGAACTACAGTGGCTGCAAGGGGACATGTAGGGTTGCCAGCGCCTCACTCCACCTCATCCCCCCTCCTCCCGATCGGGCGCACGGCGGCCATTAAAAAAAATTAGCGCGACCCCAGTTTTAGCGCGGTCGGATCTGGTGAGTCTCGAGGGCCGCGCTATAACACAGTTGAGCTGTATAACCTTTGTTGAAAATTTCTACCCAAATCACTATCTTCTTGTTCCTTCCTAGGGCTGAATGAAAAATAAGATGTATTTCTGGTAACATTTCCTGGTAAAATGTTGTAATAAAAAAAATCCCTTACATCAGGATGGTAAATGGTAGAAAATAGAAGCAACAACTGACAAATGACTGTACTGTGGCTTGACATTCAGCCGATATTGAAACTGCTGAATTGTAAAAAACAGTGAATACAATGCTTCAGCAAGGTTTATTATGAAGAAAAGACCACATGCTCAAAAACTGCAAAAAAATTAACTGAATTGTATTTATAGATTATCAACAACATTTCCACATTATGGTAATTATATTGTAGCCACTTCAATCTCTTGTTCACAAAAGTGCAATAATTTATCACATATTCGGCATAGTGTTCTCAATCAGAGGGAGTCCCTAATAGAGGGCGGAAAAGATAATGTTTGGGATTAACCCTTCGTCAGATCTAAGATGCAGCCACAGCCATCGATCTGATGAAGGGTTAATGCTTTCAATCTGACAAGTTATCAAAGAGTGGTGAAGCAAGAAACCTAGAGAGAGAGGCAAAGAAAACATTGTGAGTGAGAGGGACAAAGAGATACACAGATAAAATCCTACTGCTAGAGGACAGAACGAGAGTGAAACAGCAGTCTCTTATCTCTTTTCTACAATTTGATATTACATATGATGATAATATACAGTAGGTAGCCATGTATTCTTTTTGGCTACTAACCTGCCCTAACACATAAGCCCTGGTGCCAGCGCAGGCAGTGTTAGGACCAATACGGGGTTTCCCCTGCAGTGAACAGCTCCCTTGAGTGACAAGGGGGGTGGGCTAAGGCCTGTGTCCTGCCCAATCAAGGGCTCAGACCTTGGACCCTCCAGAGGGATTAGAGAGAGAATGAGAGAGAGAATGTGAGAGAGAATGTGAGAGAGAGAGAGAGAGAGAGAGAGAGAGAGAGACCGCTCATCCTATCAGGGGGTGAGGGAAGAGATCAGGATAGACCCTGGAGGCCTCAAGCCTCCAGGGTTGATTCCAGGGACCATCCGGAGGAGGGAAGACCATTGAATCAGTTAAAGGCTGTATTCTTTGTGCTGTGACGAATAAAGCCGTTCCTGTTTACAATATACTCCTGCCTGAGAGTGCAATTAATCAGGGGGGTAGCAGAAGTGAGTTCTCCTGCAGGGATTGCTTCCAGCACTCATGGAGCCTGCCAGAGATGGAGGTGCTGTGCCATTGAGAAAGAACCATCAACCCAAAAGCCTGTCCTGTCTTCCACACTAACAACGGCGGAACCTCAGAGCTCCTGTGAACCAGGAGGTTACCAGCACATGATACCCTGTAATAGCGAAATCTCCCATAGGGTGGGAGAAAACCTGTTACATATACATTATATATAAATTATAATTATCATTGCTAATTAATCAAGAATATGAAGGAAGTTGCAGAATTGACAAAAGATGAGGGTGCAATCCGCCTCTCCTCTCAGCCCAGGCACAGAGGGGAGAGAGAAAGAAGCCTCTTCTGGCTTTATGTGTGGGAGTGGGAGGGACGTTAATGCCTTTTTTGGGGTCGGGGGAAGGTGTGTGGTATAAGTAGGAGAAGGGGGTGGTAAATGTGTGTTTATGATTAAGAAAAAGGGTGAGTGCTGCATGAGACGGGGTAAAATGTGGAATGTGTGGGTAGAAGGGTGAGTATGAGGTGTGAGGGTGAGTGTGGAGTGTGTAAGAAGATGGTGAGTGAGTGTGAGTGTATGTACTTTGGAAAATGAGGGTGAGGGTGTATGCATGTTGTGATGCCCACACCACGTTTCAGTCTCTTTTAGTTCCAATGAAGGCCGGAAACAAAGTATTTCTCTATATGGGTTTTATTTACAGGGAATAAATACATACACCAACAGGTCCACCATCTCTTTAAGTCCAAACAAAACATTAAAATAACACCTATTCCCTTTAGAGAAAATAACTCAACTTTGCTTCCGCCCTTTCTAACCACAGCTGGCCAACTATACTGGTTCCCAGCTTAAAACATGCCCTGGCATAGGCAACAATGTATAAAGTCTCGGCACACAATAATAAAGGGGTTTGCTTATCTATAAGTCCAGGTTTTGAGCAGACGTCCCCGCTTTAGCGTGGCCTTGCGTCCTTTCTTCCTAGGGAAACTCGGTCCCACGTGAGCTCAGAGAAACTAGCCTCTGTGTGTCCATTGTCAAGGGCAGTACATCCCTGCTTCAGCACGGTCTGTCGTCTTTCCTGCTTTCTTCTGGGATTCGAACCCAGGTAGTCCCAGCAGACTCTGCGATCACCATCCAGCAGGTCCAAGGAACTGTGCCAGCCTCTTCTTTAACTGGGGAGCACTTTCTATCTCCCCCTTCTCTGGGGAAAACAGTCTCTCTCACTCTGGGACTCTCAAAGTGGTCTCTCTGGCAGCATGGCAGCTTCTCTGTAGTCACTTCCTGACTATTAAAAACTCCATGAGTAATCATGAGTTCAGCCTTCTCTATTAGGCATCAGCTGAACTAGCTTCTTCTAGGGCGGATTAACTCTCTGTGAGCTGGAAAACACACTTACTGCACTGTTCCAGCACCAAGAGATACCTGGTGGTATCACCGTGTATAAGTGAAGAGGGGATAAATGAGGTCTGAAGAGTGATGGTCCCCGAGATTTTAAATAGAGATAGAGGACAACTGTTTAGATCAATGAAGAGCGCTCAGAGTGGCATGTCTTTTTCATACAAGAACAAGGATATACTACACCTGTACTATGCACTCATTAAAAGTGAAGATACTTCAAGGAAAAATTTCTATTAGACTCACCTTCTTTCACCGGTGTTGGATAAAGTGTTTGGCATACAAATAGCACCATCTAATCTCTGCTAGTATAGAAGTCAGTCATTTCCAGTTTGTTTAACACTGCTACATTACACACAGGGGTTATATTTCCATTTGGAACAGCTTCCCTCAGCAACATAATAGTTTTGTGCTGCCAGAAGGGCGGGGTGGCACGAAGTGCATGGCACAGAAAACTTAGTGCGGCGCAAACCGCGGTGTGTTCATTATAAGCCTATTCATAGCATCATTATACAGCATGCTGTGCTCATAATCGGTGTATAGAGATACTTAACATCAATCAACATGCCACGCTGCACATTGAGGCTATCAGCGTAGCTATACCCATGACCATGATACTGTGCAGGGTGTCTGTTATCAGAGTATACATACTCAGCATCATTATAAACGGTTGCATATTCATTATTAGCATGTTATCTAATTCTCACACACACTCTGACCATCTACCCCCACACAACCCTCAACCCTCTGTAGGGATAGGCAGAACTGTCAAAATCTGTTCCCCGGAATTCTGCAGATCATTTGAACAAATTACGTCCTGGCCACTAAAATCTGTTAAAAGATTGGATACTAAAAAAATTAGAGAGAAATTAGCACACCTGAGGTACCTGACTGGGAGATATGCAAAGTATATTTAAATGAGTCCCACCCCACACTTCCTAAAAGGATTTGCAAACCAATTATATAGATTTGATCGGCCTGCAAATGTGTTTATCTATGCCCCTTTCGGGCTATAGATAAACACAGTGACAAGCAATTATTTTTTTGGCAAATGCTTCTTTTTATTTCATTGTTATATTTTGTATTTTTGATTCTTGTTTTTGTTTTATTGTTATGTTTTTTATTTTTGGTTCTGGTTTTTATGTAATTGTTTTGTATTTTTAGGTCTTATTTTTATTTAATGGTTATGTATTTTTGGTGCTTGTTTTTCTTTAGGTTGCTCATTGACTGCCATAGTGGCAAATCATGCCCATATTATGTGGGCATGGTGTAACACTATGCCAATCAATGGGTAGAAGGTGGGGGCAGTTGCCCCAGGGAGAGTGGTTAGGCATCCCGGGTGGGTAGCAGGGCTGGGGGTTTAACCACTTAGTTACTAACCGCTAAGGTGACTAAGGGGTTAGTGGCCATTAGTTTTTTTTTTATTGTACTGTTGCTGTCCACGGAGGACATGGACATGGAGGACAGTGATGAGGATGGTCTTCATCCTGGCAGGGGTAAGTAGAACTTTTATTTACTTTATGCTGGCTGGATAATGGTTTATTTTTAATGGGCAAATGAGATACTATCCAGATATGGATAATAGTAATTTTACCCATTATTGTACTGTGTGTGTTGAGGGGGGTTGTTGGGGGTAGAGGAGATGGGTTGTAGGGTTGTTGTATTTTTATGTTTCGTGAGGGTAAAGGGGGTAGTTGCCCCAAGGGTGGGTGGTTAGGCCTCTCAGGTGGGTAGTGGAAGTGGTTAACCCCTTCATTAGCATAGCGGTTGCCACTGTTATGGTAGTGAAGGTGTTAACTCCTCCCACAACCTTCCCGGCAGGCGTAACCACCCACCCTGGGGCAACTACCCCCTTCATACACCCCCTACCCCCCCAACAAACCGGGTAGTCTGAGGTATTGAAGCTGTTTTTATTTACATTTTAATACTAGTGTACGGGAGCAGGGGGTCTCCAGAGCTGAACTGCATTGATTTCAGCCCCGGGGACCCCCTACTTCCCGAGTTACCATCCCCGGTATGGGGTGCCGCTATCCCCCTGCAATGTTTAAATCTCCTGCATCATGTGATCGGGACATTTAAATGTACAGGAGATACAGGCACTCCATACTGGGGCCTGTAACTCGGGAAGCAGGGGGTCCCCGGACCTAAAATTAATACTCTGCTCTGGAGACCCCCTGCTGCAGTACACTGTTATTAAAATTTAAATAAATACACTGCTATCACCTGTGAGAGCTCTACAGGGAAATGTGGCTCTCTGTGCAGCTCTCTCTATGCAGCCTCTCTGTGCAGCTCTCTCTGTGCAGCTCTTACAGACTGCGGGGCAGAACTTTGAGAGAGGCTGAGATACCATCGCTGCTGTCCCGTACAGTATTGGCATTTTCCTACCTCACAGTTTGTGATTTGTGGAAATGATTTCAGATTCTTTCTGAATACCGTGATAACACAAATGACAAACCGTTCGAGATAGCAGCAATTTTATTCAAGCTACTAGAATAGGCCTCTTAGAATCAAAACTAATACCAAAACACCAACCTTTGTGCACACACTTACTGAGATCCATTGCCTTATATAAACCCTTGACTATTCACACAGTCTTTTCACATAGCGGATGCCATACAGTACTATATCATATACTGAAAGCCTGTATAACATATTCGTATCTACAGAGGCAGCGTCCGTTATTCGAACATATCACGCGTTGTATACCTCGGAATACCCATGCCATGGCACGTCATTACCGCGTGTTGACTCGTTTTTATAGAGTGCATAAAATTGCATTTTATTGTTCTGGTTTTTTAAACACCTGCAAATTGACACAGTACTGTACACATTACAATTCATTAATTTCTGACACGGAAACGCGAAGAATTGCACCCAAAGAAATCGGGATCCATGAAATTCAAACAAATCAACCACGTGATTGGCCGCGTGGAGTACAGCAGCGCACACGAAAACGGATCCGTGATATGTTTGAATAATGGCCGCTGCATCTGTATGTAAAGGCATGGAGTCGGTCACTCACCACACTGAGTAACAGACAGGTACACAGCACAATCACAAATAAGCACAATGAAACAGTGCACAACACTCACACAAATGGAACCACTTCGGAAATTCATTCACTTAAAAGCACAATGGCAAATTCACAAGAATCACAATGAAGTTGTAGCCTCACCAACCCCTCCAATCTGTGTGTGTTACTCACCAACGATCTTATTAGAGAAAGTGACTTTGTATATAGAGCTCTCAGGGCTCACTAACTCAGTGAGATATATCACTGATTTTCTGAGAACATTTTCCAGAGGTGTGAAAATATTCTTGCCTAGTCCTGTCATATGCACGTTTCACCAATGCATATATAGTTTTTAGTTAATTAGGTGAAAAATATACTGTTAAATATATATATCAAAGTTTTCTTTTATATGGCCCTATGTTTGGATGAGCGTCTGCACTTGTGTGAGTGTGTTTTAGACAGTATTAAATATAATTCACTGAGCTCTTGTAGCCATCATACCTAAAGGTGAAAATCTCAGCACAGGGAACATTCTAACAGGATTAGAATCTTTGCTGACGTAAGGGGGCTGGCATTTTAGCAGGAAGAATAAAAACAGTTTGCTGTTAGGTGGGCCTGCAGTGCTTTGCTTTATAATTAGGAATTTTGGTTTTCGGTGTTTATTTAATTTGAAATATTTTTCCATATGCAAAAAAAATTGTGTTTTTCAGTGTTTAAATAGTATATAATAAATAACAACAGTCTAATTCTGTGTTTAGCTTTTAAGATCGTGTGCTGGGGCAGGGGGATCTGTGTGCTGGGAGCAGGGGGATCTGTGTGCTGAGGCAGGGGGATCTGTGTGCTGGGGGCAGGGGGTTCTATGTGATAGGGGCAGGGGAATCTATGTGCTGGAGACAGGGGGATTGGTGTGCTGGGGGCAGGGGGATCTGTGTGCTGGGGACAGGGGGATCTATGTGCTGGGAGCAGGGGGATCTGTGTGCTGGGTGCAGGAGGATCTGTGTGCTGGGGGCAGGGCAACTTATTAAAAGTGTAGTAACTTCAAGGAAAATCTTTGTATCAGAATCCTCCTTCTTTCAGGGACTAATGTGTTATATTATATAGTTATATGTGTTAAAAAATATGTTAGGCTAGAAAAGGAAGGTATTCATGAAATGTTACTCTGTGATAGGTCAACATTTCAGCCACTAATAGTCAGTAATGCTAATGCCCCATATTTGATGGCTCCTTGCCATTTAGAGCTACAGCAGCAGGCCATCCTGTGGAGTTGGAGTGGGGGAGGGGAGCTTGAGGGAGAAAGCATGGTGATCCGGCAATCACAGACAGTAAGGATCTCTGAGGAGCCCGGGTGGTCAGGGAAAGAGGGGAGAGGTGGGGGAGTGCGCGAGGCAGCACAATCAGATGGACAGAAAATGAATGTGAAGAAAAAATATGAACCTTATTGTAGTACTATACTGCATTCTGTACAATAGAGCAATAATACAGTAAAACTCCTCAATCCGGGGCATTAATGCTCAGTAATTAATTTGCAGTAATGTACATTATTAGGTAGACAGGGAAAAGTTAGACAAGTGCATGAAAAAGGTACTCAAACAAATATAAGTAGGGTGTCCCTGCCCAACAGAGCTAAAACTGCCAGTCTCACATGGATTGAGGCAAACCTGTCAGCCTTTAGGGGGCAAGAAAAATGTTGCAAGTATTTCTGACCAATTTTGCTGTTTGTATTTTACAGAGGTACAACAATACTGGTGAATTGCCAAAAGTTGTGAGCTTGACACATCTTTGCCATGCCACACGGATTTGCAGGGCCAAAATTAAATACATAAAAAGACCTTATTGCACAAATTGGACATGCGAGAAGGGCTTTTAGAATGTGGCGGCATGCGAATCCCTGCGAAAACAGCTGTGTGAAAATGCACTTATCACAGTTGATAGAATACGCTCCTCTGTCTACTTGTGCCTTAGCCATTAAACAGTAGAGTGTAACTCTTTTCGACATGCATGTATTGTGCACATTTATTGGCAATACAATGCAAGAAAAAAAATATTACCATAAATTAAGTTATTGCAAGAGGAGTAGTTGTACAGCTAAAATTGTACATTTAAGGTTTTCGTGTACACTCTCTAAAACAGGTACCGTCTTACTTCTTCCACCTTTCATCTGAACTACATTTTTGCGTCCTTTCTTTGCTTATAGATACAGTACTCTTAATACCGTTACTGTGCAGTAATTCCTTTCATATTGATATTTCGCAATTCTAAGTATTCCAAAACCACTGTTTGATCAAAAGTGTCAACTGCCCTGATAAAGATTGTAGCACTACCTATGTACTGAAGTGTATTATATTACAGCAACATTTCAAATCGATTTCACTGCAGCAATACTACAGTATAGTGGTACAGACAATGTGGCTTTGAGGCTTAAACTAGTTAACAGTTTTGCTTGTCTTGGTGGATGCAGGAGTGGCACTGATAGAAAAATGCAATAAGCTCTGCTAACCCTATAATACCTAAGAACTTATAAATTCATCATTCTGCTTAAAACCACTAATGCTTATTACAGGATTTTGTAGCGTTTTCAAATGTGGTTTGAACCAAAGAAGAAAAAACGACTCAGCCAAACGGAAAGCACATAAATATTATCACAACAATTTGGTTAAGGACTAAGTGGCTTTTTCAGTTTGGCACTACTGCAAGGCCCGCACGACTTTCCATATGGTACTGCCGTATTGGCACTATCGCACTTTATTGAATAAGCCACTATGGGCCTTATTCTATATTCTCCGAAGCGGCCATTCAAGATGTTTTTCAATGATTATCCCAATTGAAATCAATGGGGATTTTTGGCAGAATACACCCTGAACGCCCGCTTCAGTCTATATAGAATTACCCCATAGTGTTCTTTGAAGAAAAGGAAGAACAGCAGGTAAAAAAACATGGATCTTCCAAAAGATAGAGGCAAATTCCATGAGAAACAAGTAATTGCTAGAATAGAATAAGAAACACCACAACCACGTTGATGAGGTATCAGAAACTCCTATTCACCACATTGCTATCGCCAGTTTTAGCTGGTACATTATACTGTATGGATTATTTTTACGTTATAGGGCTATCTTCACTAAAGGTCGATATAGCTGCATTTAAATTCAGCAATAATTTAAAGAAACGTTAAAAAAAATTGATCACTACAATATTTTGGTGAATTACTGCTTTATTCACGAAATTATTTATTTATAAATGGATTGTGACATGTAACTGATTTGCACACAAGAAAATGTGTTACCGCTGCGGTAAATAGTGCTAGCATTACAAAAAAGCAATAACGTTTCCACTATACTGTAGGTTAATATAATAGGATTTCTCATATAACCATATGTCAGAAAATATTTAACCCCTTTGAAGTCTGAGGCTACCAACAGATCGTGAAGGAATGCCTTCAGGTACTATGGGGTTAACATACAACATAAACACCTTACAAGTGAAGCACAAAACACATAACATCCATACAGAATGTGTAAATAGAAAGCCTTTAGTAGCCCAAATGACCAACTACACATGGGTTGGCCAATGACCATGGCTAGTTGGTCCCTGGGGCTAGTAAATATTTAATATGTTAATATATTCCACATTGTTTATGATATGTATATTTTTTTTTAGCACCTATTCTAGGTTGGCTAGTCCTATCTTGCCTATGTACATACTGACCATTACATACATAGGCAAGATATGCCTTAACATACATGCCTTCATCAAAATACTGTAAATACAAATATAGGATAAGTATCTGTCGTCTAAATTTAGCATAGGTTGAACTTGCTAGACATTTCTCTTTATTTAACCTCATCTACTATTTAACTATGTAACACTAGACAGGGGCATGTGATAAAAATGAACAATATTGTTTTGCAATAGTTATAGCATGTGCATAAGTAATTTGGCATTAACTGTTCATTTACATGCTCATTTGTATTTGCCACGTTAAAATAATGATGACATATCGATGCCGCAAAAAGCCCTTTACCATGGGTGATACGGCACTAGCAAATATATCGATAAATAAAATTGACGATAAACACCAATGACTCCAATTTTTTTAATTTATCCTCCTTTAGTGAATCTAAGCCATAGTGTTAAGATTCAAATGTTTCTTTCTAGCAAAATAGTGCAGCAACTGCATACAAAATACACTTTTTGCATGACATAAGCTTGGAGAAGAAGTGAAGCCTTACCTGAAATTAGAAGTCTGAAACCATAAAGAACAAAATATGCTAAAAAATCCATGCTTTCCAAAATATATCCATCCAATTTCCACAACAGTTCATAGGGTTGGTATATACTTCACATAATATTTCTTCCTCACTTTTTACTGTGCATAGCTATTAACTGCGTGGCTGTTATGTAGGTTTTTCCGGCTTTCCCATGGACACTGGTCTACTCCTGTCTCGCTGCTAAGCACTAAGCACTGGGAGTTTAAGTTCCTTTTTCCTGTTTCCTTTTTAGATTAGGATGTGAAAGGCAGGATCTTTAAGGCATTTTGTATCAGCAATTCTGGCAGAGAAAGCGATGTGTAGTCCAGATTCAGAGGTATTATACTTATCACAAATGATCGGTGTGGATCACTGGTAACAAAGGACTGTTACCGTCTGTTCCATAAAGGAAGACAAAGGACCACCACCTACATGTGTATTTCTGTCATCCTCACCCTACGACGCTTGCAGAAGGTGTCGTTATGATATTAGGGCGTTGTGTGTCACCACACCTACAACATTTGGGTGGGGATCCGAGTAAATGT
Organism: Ascaphus truei; assembly: GCF_040206685.1. NCBI lineage: Eukaryota > Metazoa > Chordata > Amphibia > Anura > Ascaphidae > Ascaphus > Ascaphus truei. The sequence goes on along the minus strand of NC_134483.1, from coordinate 145,694,805 downwards.
TCCACTCCCAATATATCTTCTGTTCAATGTAACTTTTTGTGCGAAACCTCAGGGGACAATTAACCCTTTGATTGTCCCAGGACATAGCTACTACGTCATGGAGTCTCGAACTCCATTGGCCCCACGATGTAGCTATGTCCCAAAAATGGCGGCTCGTTTTGCTACAGGAGATTTCGTCAATGCGACCAACAACGATAAGGAATGAAAGGAGGATGACAAACGACCCAAGCGGTCAGGTGATCGGAGTGCTGGAGGGGCCGTTGCTCACTTGTGCCATGGCACATTCGGCACTCAAAGGGTTAAAGTGCAAAAATTTGAGAAAACCATAGGTAATCAAATCACTCTGCATTGCTCCTCTTTAAAGCATAAAGTCTCCCACATACCTATATTAGTTTAACTCATAATGTTACTATCTTGCCGCCAGAGCATGTCCTGCTCTTAAAACCCCCCAAACATTTATAGGGGCCTATGCAAGTAGCCTTCATAAAACATCTCGCTGGGCCTGTTATGCCGCCAGTTTTGTCCGTGTAGTTATCACGGTATTCAGAAGGACTCTCTACCGCATTCACAACCACGTAAAACTCCTCAGAGGGATAATATCAAAAAGAAAAACAAACAAGTATTTACGGGGGTAAGTATAAAATAATTTATTGCAAAGGCATAGTATTCACCTACACATAAGTTAAAATCATTGGGTACCAGCACCTATGCATTGCAAAATTTTGTTTAGATGTCAGCAAACATATGTTTGCCATGTCTTCTTTTTGGCTACTAATTTGCCCTGCCCAACATGTAAGCACTGGTACAGCGCAGGCAGTATTAGGCTCAATCCGGGTTTTACCCTATAGTAAGCAGCTCCCTTGAGTGACAGGGAGGGGTGGGTCTAGGGTCTGTGTTCTGCCCAATCAGGAGTTCAGACCTGGGACCCTCCCCCATGGTACTTAAGGGGCTGCGCAGCCAAATGTAGTTAGTGTTCTCTCCCATGAGAGAGAATGATTGCTGGGAGTGTGAAGTCAGAGTTCTGAACACATTCCATCCCCTCCCTTAGGGGAGTGGGACAGCTTCCCTCATCCCACTAGGGGGTGAGGGAAGAGCAGAGGATAGGCTCTGGAGTCCTCAAGCACCAGGGTTGATTCCAGGGACCATCTGGAGGAAGGAAAGGAGTTGGATCAGTTAAGGCTGTATTCATTGATGTTGTAGAATAAAGTTACAGTTCTTTGATTGCACTCTCAGGCAGGAGAGTGATGAGCCAGCCCGGTGATGAGCAGAGTATTTAATGATCCCCATTTCTTTCCCTTGTGCCCCACCTGGCACACTTCAGGATCCTGCGTAGAGAAGCAGCCTTAAAAGTAGTAGTACGGCTGGAATTTCTGCACTTAAGCACCAGAGTGACATGGCAAGTTCTCCAGGCACCCACCAGATCCTGCAACCCTGAATAGCTGCTCTTTTTTGATGTCATAACTACACTTTCACAATTGCTTTATTAACCTTCAAGCTTTCTCAAATTTGCTTGAAAATGCACCATTTGCCCACTCTTTTTTTCAAAATTTCAGAATTCCCCTTATGCTGGTCGGGCTCGCTCGCCACAGTGCACTCACCACCACTTTTACGCCGGGCACTGGCCATTAAAATTATGCCCCCCCTGAAAAAATTTCTGCGGACGTCCATGCTTACAGTATAAAATGATAAAAACTAGGGAAGAAAGGCTAGCTATGCAGTATCTGGTATCTTCAGAAAGTAATATAATGGAGGAAGTTGAGGACAGTATAGATTTAAAGGCCAACTTCTTTAGGCTTGAGAAGTTGGTAAAGGAAGAAATGAGGCATTGGTGGGATCTGCTGTCTTTGCAAAAATACTTAGATGAAAAGTTGGTCCCAAGGGGATTGAGAATTATAAAAAAAAACGACCTTTGAGACCAATGAGGAATTTTTATCTAATTGGAATAACATCTTAGAACATGTTTCTTTCTCATTGATACGACTTCTAATCACTTATAGGGAGAAGTTCAAATCAATTGAGAAGGATATTGAACAAATACAAAAGGTATTGATACCTTTTATAGAAAGTGATGAATTTATGGAGTTAGACAATTTGGTCAATAAAAGGGTATTAAGTTTTGAGAATAAGATTCTTGAACGTAAAAATAAAAAGTACAATAGGGATGCAAATGATTGTGCGACAGATAGGGTGAGAGACTGGAGGAGAAAAGATAGAAAGGATAGGTCCAATCACCATACTCCACATAAACGTGAGTATAGGTCTAATGGATATAGGGGGGAAAGTAAGAACACCTATCAATCGAAAACATCTAAAAATAGTGATATTAGTCATTTTTCTAAAGATGATAAACACAAAAAGGTCAAATCTCCATATAAATGTACCACTGAGAATAGATGTCAAGTATTGCAAGGTCAGGATCAAGATAAAGATCAGAGTTGCAAATCAAATGGAGAACAAAACGAGAAAGGTCATGGGAGTGGGGCTATACCCAAAATACAAAATAAAGATCAGACAAAATAGGGCTCTGGCTCTACTATTACCACATCTCATACAACTTCTTTTTTAGAAATGGTAACCCAACAGGAAGCACGAGAGAAGAGGAAAACATATCCTTTGTGGGATCGACAATCAAGTTATCCTGCATTTATTCCACAACGCAGAAAAAGAAGCGATGAGAAACAAGATCAGGGCAACGCCAGCAAATAAAGAGAGTAGACTGAGGGTGAACACAGCAGAGAGTCATAGTATTTTCAATCTGTCAAGTTTTGTATTGTCAGCATACCACACCTCACTCCTAGCCAAGGGCCTCTCATTTGCACCAAGCAGTTTACCAAACAAATGTAATTTATTTGAGGATTTAGATAGATATATATGAAAGATTACATTAATGAGACACTTTGCTATGCAGAACAAAGAGAAACAAGAGGAGTTTAATATACAAGAGGAAAATTGCATTCAGGCAATGACTTCAATATTATCAGAAAATACCTCATCGGTGGACAGATTTAGAGTATTATCTGGGGAGGCATACATCAGTGCTAATGACAGTCTACAGGTGAATATGAATTTATTGACAACATTCATTAACAGAACAAACGACAATAGGGTCTATTCAAACTGAAATGTGCGATTCAGGTAATTCTTTATCTCATTCAGTTCTTTCTGCTTCTCACACAGTATTCATTAATTGGAAACCCTACAGTGGGATTGAATCAGTTACATATGTTCGATTTAGTTAATTCACTTCTACAGTCAACCCCTTCGTCTTCTTTGTTAACATTTACATTCGTCGGAGGAATCCATATCAGTTGGTACACAAGATAGTTTAAATTCTAATAATCAAGGATTAAAGATACAGCACTCTCCATTTACCCCGAAATCCACTTACTTTCCTTATCAATCGAAGGAGGGTTCGTGGAGACCTTTCTTACCATGGTCTTGAAGGACTTTGAAATTATGTGTCAAAACACCAATAAAACCGAAATGGGAATTTACAGAAGGGTGAGGTATTGGCCTTAAAGGAATTGAATACAATGGACCACAATAAATGTGTATATGTATCGTGTTAGCCGAGCTTTAATAATAAAAAAATAATAGACAATACCGTTCTGGGGCTAACGAAATGCCTTTATTTGTGGGAGCTTTCGAGATACACTGATCTCTTCTTCCGGCGATGGTACATTGAATAAAGCAAGCAAGATTAACTTAAAAACAGTGCATATAAGAATGTTATCTGTGACTGAAACCTAACACCTCCCCTGTGTAGTATGCAATTTATGACTCGAGGTGTTAAATAGTCCCTGAATGATAGTGATGAAAGAGGTATGTGTGAATGTGTGTATGTACAAATATACATTTGTAAATAGCCCACAGTGTATACAGCGCTTTACAAAAGGTGTGTGTGGAATGGGAGTGTATACCAATGGTGTGGGTAGGTGTGGACATGTAAGAGGCTGAGCATTACTAAAAGTGTGTGTAGATACTATGTGGTCCTTATTGGTATATAGGGATAGAATTAAATTGTACATATGTATGTATAAGAGACAGCTGTGTGTGCATACATATAGCGCAGTATGTATAGACATGGCCTTTAGCACTCATGGGAAGAGAGTTCTCTCATGTCAGAAGCGACTCATAAAACTTTGGTCTCGGTTTAGGCGATCGCTAAGTGTCCTGAATAGTTGCATAAATTTGTATTCATGTAATCATCTCTCTTTCGGTGTTCTAAGATTACTTTTGAGTATGGCCACCTTCAGATCGTTCATCTTATGGTCAGTCAAAGAAATGTTCGCCGACAGGACTGTCTCTTGTTTTGCGTGTGATGCTGTGGCCATGCAGATTCATTCTCTTGTTTAGCCCCTGTCCCGTCTCATCTATGTTGTAGCAGCCCCCTCGGACTTGAAAATCTCACAGATGCCAAGGTGTGAAGACAGGCAGAGTACCAGTGTTACAACTCAAGTACCCACGTCCTAACTTGAAAGGGGGCTATCCGGCAACCATTTGCCCAGCCAATACACTGTGGAGCCCGGCACAGCAGGAGGGTTCTGCATAGTAAGTGGCAGAGGTACCAAGTTAGACCCATTGCAGAATCCAAATCTGTGCCCACCGGGCTTCAGAGTACTGGCAAATCTGTGATAGGCTGGTGAGGAAATTCCCACGTGCTGATTGGTTAACGGATTTGGTGAATGGGACTGAGACTCCTATAAGAAACCCTGCAGCCAATCAGGTCGAGAGATTATAAGCGCCGCAGCAGCCCTATTGGCTTTGCTGGCCCATGGGATGTAGCAGCAGCGGCAGATTTGAACTGACCAAAAGATGCTCTGTGAGAAATGGACGCAAGCCCCCTTCAGAAATTTCAAGGCAGGACATTTTCTAAGTCCCACTTTTCGGGGCCAAGTTCTGAGAATAGAACGTAGCGGTCGTGGCTGGAATTACAAGCCGAAAAGAGTATCAGGACATTTGGAACTCGCTCCTGGTCAAGGAATTTCAGCCCCTCCAGGGCGGAAAGAGCGGTGGCGGCAGGAACTGCATGCTGAGATCAGTTCCAGGACTTTTCGGGCTTAGTCCCAGTCATCTAAAGGACTTGTAAAGACTTTGTTTTCTGTGCTATATCAACTAAGAAAGGTTAGTTTTGTAGCCCAGACCCCCAGTAAGTGTGTTTTCCTCTGTATAATTGTAATCCACTGTGTGTACGTCTGTTTCAATGGAATAAATGACAATTTGTTTTACTTCTTGGTTTTGCTCAATTAATTATCCCGGTTTAAAGGTGTATTTGCCTTGTCTCCCGTGACAATGGGCCTGTCCCTACAGCAACCACAAGCTTAGGGGAGTCAGGGTCTAGCTGGGACTTAGGGTGGGGGGGGTGGGGGTCTCTGGCCTAGTACAGGGGCTACAGACAACCTGCCCACACCCCCTACCCTATTCCTGTCCCAGCTCCGATTGACTGGCACTGTCTCAGTGCGCAAAATGTATCCACTTGCTTGCAGTGCAATCCAGGTGCCCTCTTGGCTCTGCTGGCCCATGGGATGTAGCAGCCCCAGTGGATGAAGGGGTTTGTAGTTCACCGTGCGGAGATTTTTCCTCATGGACGCCGCTAGCACTGCTCCCTGCACATGCGCACCCTCTGTAATGGCGGCCAGCTAAGGAGACTCACTGCGCATGCGCACCAACATGGCGGCACCCTACACGGGAACCTCCGGCGACTCAATTGCCACTCCACAACTCCCAGCACCGCCGGGACCTGTTCAGACCTACCCCCCCCCCCCCCCGGGCTGGGAGGTAAGGGGCTTACGGGGGACCAGGGATATATATATATATATATATATATATATATATATATATATAGATTATGGGCCTCATGCAGAGAGCAGCGCTATTTAAAATTGGAGAGGGGAATAAAAAGTAACTGTAATGGAGAGTTTTTTTCTCCATATGCAGAAAGGGCATAAAACTGCATTTAGAATCCTTTCTGCATATGGAGAGTTTCAACCAGCGATATGAGCGCTGTTGAAACTAGTGGGGAAAAAAATCGGGTTTTTTTTTTTCTCCCCCACCGGCCGCCGAGCTCCAGCTTCTTGCTAGCGAAGGAAAATGTTGAAAATCGCGCCATTCTCTGAATACGGCCGTTTTCAACACTGGAGAGATTTATGTTCTCTCCAGCCGCGCGGTCGAGTTTCAGAGAAAAAAAAATGGCGCTTTTTTTAAAACTCGCCATTATCTGCCTTTCTAAAGGCAGATTTCGCCAATACATGCCGCTTTCCCTGTTAGCGCTGCTCTCTGCATGAGGCCCTATATATATATATATATATATATATATATATATATATATATATATATATATATGCAAATATAACTGTATGCTCATCTGCATGTCTTAGGCAGGTCTGCAACCCCGCCTTTCCCCATTATCACCCAGCATACAGCACTTCCACTGCTGCAAGGGATTCTGGGAAATGACATGCAAATGAGCACACAGTGTCACTTTTTGCCTCAATAACCATTTTTAACATGGTTCCCTATAGGCTTAAGCTTGCTGCATGGTCACAGCTTTGAGCACAGCCAGGGTTAAGGTGCATGCCCAGAAAACCACCCACAGACAGCCGTTTCGACCTTGATGGGTCTCATCAGTGTGGGGTTGATTTTACTGGGAATGCAAGAGAGGCTATGGGATAGGCTAAACCAGGGGGGTGCAAACTTTTTCCCCTGTGCCCCCCTGCCGGCTGTCCCCTCACTCCCGCGCCCCCCCCAACCCCAACGTACCCTCGCTCCGGCGTAATGACGTCACGTTGCCATAGCAACGTGACGTCACATGACCTCGCGGTGTCATTTTGACGCCGCGTTGCCATGGCGACGCCGGGAGGAAGCCGCCGGAGCCACGGGTACGTATGGTTTACAGAGGCCCTACAGCTCCCCCGGCACTTAATTTAAGTGCCTTCGGGAAGCGCGCGGGGCCTCTGTAAACCCCGCGCCCCCCGTCGGCAGTCTCGCGCCCCCCCTGGGGGTCGCGCCCCACAGTTTGCGCACCGCTGGGCTAAACCATAATACTGAGTTAAGTTATGGTGAGTAAAAAAAGTGACAAAAACCCTCCACAGGAAAGCAAATATGCAAATATAACTGTATGCTCATCTGCATGTCTTAGGCAGGTCTGCAACCCCGCCTTTCCCCATTATCACCCAGCATACAGCACTTCCACTGCAGCAAGGGATTCTGGGAAATGACATGCAAATGAGCACACAGTGTCACTTTTTGCCTCAATAACCATTTTTAACATGGTTCCCTATAGGCTTAAGCTTGCTGCATGGTCACAGCTTTGAGCACAGCCAGGGTTAAGGTGCATACCTTCATGCTGTCTGTGGGTGGTTTTCTGGGCATGCACCTTAACCCTTAATTCATTTTGCTCAATGAATGGTCCTGGTAAAGGTATACAATAAACCTGGTCTCCCGTGACAGTTCACAAATGTTTTCTCACCACTGTATTTCAGTATATGCTTGTTATATTTTTGTGTTGGCTTGTTCCAAGGCCAGGTGACCCTTGTCTTGCGGCCTCGTCTGGAGATAAAACCTCGAAGTGCAGCTAATAAAGGAAAAGTGAGAAAGACGTTGCTTTTCTGTGTAGACTAATAGGAGTGAGAATGCATATGGTGTACTATAACAATTGTACTAATTAAAGTAAAAGCAGAATATTGCAAAGGCAGAGGCCAACAGCACGAGTATTGGATGAGGACTTACTGCAAAGAACCCCAGTTGCTGGACTAACACAGCTTATGATTTATTTGCAGCAGACAAAGGGATACTAAACTCAATCACTACTTAAAATATGTAATAATATTGTTCAAATGTATTCTAAGCTAGGCATATCGTTGTATAATTTCTTTAAGTTTAATGTAAGTTTTTGTTTATATTTTCACGCTGCAAATGCATTTGCAGAAATAGGTTAATGACGTTGAACAGTGATCTTTAACCTTTCAAAATCTGCTGAACCCTTTAAATATGTGATTTGAATCCATGAATTAAAACGTATTGAATTATTACCACTGTTTTAGGGAACCTCTGGTAACCTCCCATGAAACCCCAGGGTTTCACACCACAGGTTAAAAAAACCCAAAAAAACACCTCACCTAGTATATATCGCTTTAACCCCTCCCTTTGGAACATGTCAGAGATAATTGTCAAACTACTTCCCAACCAGTTTCCTCTCTAACTGATATTCATAATTTATATCTGCAATCATTTTGGGGTCTGGCAAAAAATTCAAAGCTATGGGAAGAATGTAATTATTATACACCCCAGCATGCTATCATCTGTCCCTCCCTTTCTATTAGGTGTCCTGTTCCTGTAACGCCTCGATTCCCCTTCCCCCACTGCGGGACCATCCCTGCCGTATCCACTCCTTTTCCTGTTGTATACCCTGCCAGTGATCAAACCCCTTTCATACCTCACATCACCCACAGCTTCTTGCCAAATGAACTCTAACTTTTCCTTCTTGCTGATACAATTTTGCAAAACTCTCGTTTGTATGTGTCTGTCTCTAAATATATGTCTTGCTCTACACATTTTAGCAACAAACCATGCTTAGGGTTGTAACACGACAAGACAACCAAGCTGAGGATTACTGCCCTGGACACTTGTGAATTCTTTGACATAATGAACATTTTGCAGTGAGATTGCTAAGCATTTTTGCCTTCATCTTAATTCTCCTACTGCAGTCACATTGCAGAGTTTTTTTTTAACCCTATTGTTGCCAGAAACCAAGCGATGCATTGTTTGCCTTTCTGGCAGTAAAGGAGTTCGTTTTGTGCACAATACACAAAACTATCTACAAAATTGATAATCTAGATGCTGCATATCATGTCTTTCTGGCAAGTAAGGCGTTAATTAACATCCGCATCACACAAATTAGTCTAAAAAGCTGATAATAGAGATGCTGCATTATTTTGTCTTTCACTCCTGTCTGGAAATGCGCAGATCAATGCCAGATAAACAGCATTTGCCATTATCTTAAGCTGCTGTCACTGTTTAGAACATGGTGGTCCAGGTTCAGTCTTCAATAGTTCTTAGGCTTTGTCCCCGGTGGCCGCGCGCTCGACGACATGCGCGTCGCACACCTAGTACAGCCCTCTGTGGGGCAGGCCCCAGTCGGCATGTGCGGGCGCGCATAAAGAGATAAAGAGTGATCTGTGACCGCCTTTGCCAAAAGACAAGTTTTTTGTCTTTTGGCGCGGCAGCCATGTCATAGTGGCGGTTCAGCCAATGGTCTGTCTTTCCCCATTATCGCATAGCAAACAGTGCTTCCACTGCAGCCAGGGATTCAAGGTAATGATGTGCAACTGAGGAGTGTGTAAGGCCGCACTTATTGTCCAGGCGACGCCGCGTCAAAAATGCATTGAAACGTTCGCTTATAGTAGGAGCAATGCGACGGCTTGGTCGCGATTGCTGGAAGTCAATTCAATTTTTTCAGCGACTGCAGCGTCGCTGTCTCCGGGACTATAAGCGTGACCTTACTCTTTACTACTCATCCATTTTAACATGGACTCCTATGAGCTTATGCCAGCTTTTCAGTACAGCCTGGGTTTAAAAAGTACATAGCCAGACAGTTGTTTCGACAGTTGTGACTTTCCTCTGATGAAGTCACGCAACGTGACAAAATGCGCCAGGACGTTGCATTATACGCGCTGACGCCACTACACGGAAGCCCTATCGCATACCCACGAGGAAGCCCCTGCAGCTTGCATCTACTACAGCCAGGCGATCTCCGGACTAACTCACTGCAGTGAGTAGAGGGATGGCCCTCCAACCCGGCAAAATGCAGCATGTGGTGTGGAGATTCTCCATCAGGTCCATATCCAGGTTCCTTGCGGTTGAGCTCCAGAGTCTATAACGACATATGCAAAGTGCATACTTACTCTAATCTGTGCCATACCTGGTTGGGGAATATTGTTCCATCAGCGATAGGACTTCTGTCTACCCCTGATAGTGACGTCACTGATATTGATATTGAATCTCACAAAAGCTATTTTATTCAGTCCTCTTGTGAGTGTATGTCCAAGAGAGCCTTTTTTTAAATTTGTATCATTAAAATGTACCCCTACAGTATTATGCTATGGAGCTTGCGCTTCTTTTCTTCTCTTTTCTCATTTAGGTATTCTTGATGTGGCAAAATCAATATAGAAGCTGCAGTCTGGATTTACTTTTACCGTCTGACTTTGGACTTTATTCATCTTTCACAGCAATTGGCTTGAATATCGTTTAATATTGTTAGTGTGATTATATGTGCATATATTGTTTTAGGCTAATCATTATTACGGTTATGCAAGGTCCACGGTTAATCTGCGGTCCTTAGCATACCTTATCATTTGGTACACCAATTGTTTAGCCGCAATTAATATTATACACATAGAGGTGCATACTTTATTATTCTTGTATATATATAGATAGATATGTCTGTGAGTGGGTTAACTGACTTTGCATCTCCCAAGTCCTTGCTTAAAAGCTGTGTTTAAAGCAGCATGCATTGGCTAAGGGTTGCTCATGTAATGTGAGCATGAGATAAAAAGTGGCACTGTGTGCTCATTTGCATGTCATTTCCCAGAATCCCTTGCTGCAGTGGAAGTGCTGTTTGCTGGGTGATAATGGTGAAAGACAGGGTTGCAGACCTGTCTAAGACATGCAAATGAATATACAGGAATATTTACAGTTGCTATATATATATATATATATATAGATATATACAGTGTTCGACAATCCTATACATTTACACGCCCGGGGCGGGTGGATTTAACCCCCGGGCGAGTAACTATTGGCCCAAGCAGCACACGTGTTTTGTTTTTTTAAATTTTCCCTGCTCGCGCTGAAATTTCCCTGCTCGCGCTGGCTGAAAAAAAAAAACTCCCCCTACCTGACTGCTGATTGGCGCGTGCTCCCAGGCTTTGAGGGCGCGCGGCCAGGCTCTATATGAGCCAGCCCCCAACGAGCAGCCATTCTTTTCCCATGGAGGATGGAGGACACGGTAAGTATTATCTGTGCCTTCCCCCACCTCCCTCCCCGGCGCTCCTGCTGCCCGCAGTTATGGTGATGGGAGCGGGGATGCCCCCTCATGTCCCCGCTTATATATATATATATATTTTACTATATATTTCTGAAAGTGTCCTATGTGTCCGTGTCTGTCTGTGTCCCTCCCTGTGTCCCTAGCGGCAATCTCATTGGACCTTGGGCCAGGCCAATGAGATTGCTCCCTTGGGCCGCCCGCCCCCGCACACCTCTCATTGGCCTGAGGCAGAGTGACGGGCCAACACACGCACACACACACACACACCCCTCCTCGATGCTCCACTCGCCCCCCCTCCCCGATGCTCCACTCAACTCCCCCCCGATGCTCCACTCACCTTCCCCCCTCCCTCCCCGATGCTCCACTCACCTCCCCCCCCTCCCCGATGCTCCACTCACCTCCCCCCCTCCCCGATGCTCCACTCACCTCCCCCCATGCTCCACTCACTCCCCCCCTCCCTCCCTCCCCGATGCTCCACTCACCTTCCCCCGATGCTCCACTCACCTCCACCCCTCCCCGATGCTCCACTCACCTCCCTCCTCCCTCCCCAATGCTCCACTCACCTCCCCCCTCCCTCCCCGATGCTCCACTCACCTCCCCCCTCCCTCCCCGATGCTCCACTCACCTCCCCCCTCCCTCCCCGATGCTCCACTCACCTCCCCCCCATGCTCCACTCACCTCCCCCCATGCTCCACTCACCTCCCCCCTGATGCTCCACTCACCTCCCCCCTCCCTCCCCGATGCTCCACTCACCTTCCCCCCTCCCCAATGCTCCACTCACCTTCCCCCCCCTCCCCAATGCTCCACTCACCTCCCCCCATGCTCCACTCACCTTCCCCCTCCCTCCCTGATGCTCCACTCACCTTCCCCCCTCACCTTCCCCCGCTCCATCCCCGATGCTCCACTCACCTTCCCCCCTCCCTCCCCGATGCTCCACTCACCTTCCCCCGCTCCCTCCCCGATGCTCCACTCACCTTCCCCCCTCCCTCCCCGATGCTCCACTCACCTTCCCCCCTCCCTCCCTGATGCTCCACTCACCTTCCCCCCCTCCCTCTCCAATGCTCCACTCACCTCACTCCCCCCGATGCTCCACACACCTCCCCCCTGATGCTCCACTCACCTCCCCCCCGATGCTCCACTCACCTCCCTCCCGATGCTCCACTCACCTCCCCCTGATGCTCCACTCACAACCCTGCTGATGCTCCACTCCTCCCCCCCGATGCTCCACTCACCTCCCCCGATGCTCCACTCACCTCCCCCCCGATGCTCCACTCACCTCCCCCCCGATGCTCCACTCACCTCCCCCCCGATGCTCCACTCACCTCCCCCCGATGCTCCACTCACCCCCCCAATGCTCCACTCACCTCCCCCCCAATGCTCCACTCACCTCCCCCCAGATGCTCCACTCACCTCCCCCCCGATGCTCCACTCACCTCCCCCCGATGCTCCACTCACCTCCCCCCGATGCTCCACTCACCTCCCCCCCAATGCTCCACTCACCTCCCCCCGATGCTCCACTCACCTCCCCCCAATGCTCCACTCACCTCCCCCCCGATGCTCCACTCACCTCCCCCCCGATGCTCGACTCACCTCCCCCCGATGCTCCACTCACCTTTCCCCCGATGCTCCACTCACCTCCCCCCGATGCTCCACTCACCTCCCCCGATGCTCCACTCACCCCCCCCGATGCTCCACTCACCCCCCCGATGCTCCACTCACCTCCCCCCGATGCTCCACTCACCTCCCCCCGATGCTCCACTCACCTCCCCCCGATGCTCCACTCACCTCCCCCCGATGCTCCACTCACCTCCCCCTGATGCTCCAGTCACCTCCCCCCACGATGCTCCACTCACCTCCCACCCCCCGATGCTCCACTCACCTCCCCCTATGCTCCACTCACCTCCCCCCCGATGCTCCACTCACCTCCCCCCATGCTCCACTCACCTCCCCCATGCTCCACTCACCTCCCCCCCATGCTCCACCCACCTCCCCCCGATGTTCCACTCACCTCCCCCCGATGCTCCACTCACCTCCCCCCCGATGCTCCACTCACCTCCCCCCTGATGCTCCACTCACCTCCCCCCCGATGCTCCACTCACCTCCCCCCCAATGCTCCACTCACCTCCCCCCGATGCTCCACTCACCTCCCCCTGATGCTCCACTCACCTCCCCCCCGATGCTCCACTCACCTCCCCCCGCGATGCTCTACTCACCTCCCCCCGATGCTCCACTCACCTCCCCCCGCGATGCTCTACTCACCTCCCACCCCCCTGATGCTCCACTCACCTCCCCCCGATGCTCCACTCACCTCCCCCCGATGCTCCACTCACCTCCCCCCGATGCTCCACTCACCTCCCCCCGATGTTCCACTCACCTCCCCCCCGATGCTCCACTCACCTCCCCCCCGATGCTCCACTCACCTCACCCCCCCGATGCTCCACTCTCCCCCCCGATGCTCCACTCACCTCCCCCCCGATGCTCCTCTCACCTCCCCCCCGATGCTCCACTCACCTCCCCCCGATGCTCCACTCACCTCCTCCCCCCCCATGCTCAACTCACCTCCCCCCTCCCCGGCGGGGGGACAGCCAGCTGACACACGGCACCTAAGATGGCGGCGGCCGGAAGGACCCCCTTCCTCCCTCGCGGAGTAACTAAGATGGCGGCGGCCGGAACGAGAGGTGACGTGTGTGTGTGTGTGACACTGTGTGTGTGTGACACTGTGTGTGTGTGTGTGTGTCACTGTGTGTGTGTGTCACTGTGTGTGTGTGTGTGTCACTGTGTGTGTGTGTGTGTGTGTGTGACACTGTGTGTGTGTGACACTGTGTGTGTGTGTGTGTGTGTGACACTGTGTGTGTGTGTGTGACACTGTGTGTGTGTGTGTGACACTGTGTGTGTGTGTGACAGTGTGTGTGTGACACTGTGTGTGTGTCAGGCACTGTAGGGTGGGGACCGGAGCTACGGGGGGGGGGGTCAGGAGCGTAGAGAGAGGGGGGAGCCGAGAAACATACAGGGGGAGTGGAGAGGAGGGACCCGGAATTTTTAAGCAACCCACCCCCCCTCCTGTCCACTGTCACCCCCCCTCCTGTCCACTGTCACCCCCCCTCCTGTCCACTGTCACCCCCCCACCTGTCCACTGTCACCCCCCCTCCTGTCCACTGTCACACCCCTCCTGTCCACTGTCCCCTCCCCCTCCTGTCCACTGTCCCCTCCCCCTCCTGTCCACTGTCCCCCCCCTCCTGTCCACTGTCACCCCCCCTCCTGTCCACTTTCCCCTCCCCCTCCTGTCCACTGTCGTCCCGTCCACTCCTATCCACTGTCCCGTCCCCCTCCTGTCCACTGTCGTCCCGTCCCCTCCTGTCCAGTGTCATCCCCTCCCCTCCATTGTCGTCCCCTCCCCCTCCTGTCCACTGTCGTCCCGTCCCCTCCTGTCCACTGTCCCCTCCTGTCCACTGTCCCGTCCCCCTCCTGTCCACTGTTCCGTCCCCCTGCTGTCCACTGTCCAGTCCCCCTCATGTCCCGTCCCCTCCTGTCCACTGTCCCGTCCCCTCCTCTCCACTGTCCCGTCCCCTCCTGTCCACTGTCCCCGTCCCCTCCTGTCCACTGTACCCGTCCCCTGCCCTGTCCCGTCTCCCCCCCTCCTGTCCACTGCCCCCCCCCTCCTGTCCACTGCCCCCCACCCTCCTGTCCACTTGTCCCCCCCTCCCCTCCTCTTGTCCACTGTCCCCCCCCTTTCCCCCCCCCCTTTCCTAGCGGGAAATTTAACTCACGGGCAACGCCGGGTCTCTCAGCTAGTATATATATATATATACAGTGTTCAACAAACCTATACATTTGCTTGCCCCGGGCGAGTGGATTTAACATCGTGGCGAGCTCCTATTGGCCCAAGCAGCATACGTTTGGTACTAGGTGGCGAGTAGATTTTTTTGTGTGGCGAGTAGATTTTCTGGTGATTTGTCAACCACTGTGTATGTGTGTGTGTGTGTGTGTGTGTATGTATGTATATATATATATATATACAGTGTTCGACAAACCTATACATTTGCTCGCCCCGGGCGAGTGGATTTAACATCGTGGCGAGCTCCTATTGGCCCAAGCAGCACACGTTTGGTACTAGGTGGCGAGTAGATTTTTTTTTGTGTGGCGAGTAGATTTTTTGGTGATTTGTCGACCACTGTGTGTATGTAATTATGTATGTGTATATATATATATATATATATATATATATCTATATATATGTGTGTGTGTATATATATATATATATATATATATATCTATATATAGATATATATATATCTATCTATATATAGATATATATATACACAGCTCAACCCCGTTATTGCGTGATCTGCTATAACGCGGTGTGAGTGTGGACCCCGAATATAAAAAATTTTTTTGCCAACACTTACACACACACAAACACCACCCCCCTCCCCCACTACCTCTGATGGTGCTGGGGATCGTGGTGGGGCTGCTGGGGGATCGTGGTGGGGCTTCTGGGGATCGGGGTGGGGCTGCTGGGGGAGCTGCTGGGTCTGCCGGCGCCTCACTCCTGCCTCCTCCTTCCGATCAGGGCGCGCGGCGGCCATTTAAAAAAAAAATTGCGCGACCTCGGTTATAACGCGTCAGATCGGGTGGCCCCCGAGGACCACGTTATAACGGAGTTCAGCTGTATATACACACACACACACACACACACACACACACACACATATATACTGTACTATTATTATAAGTGATATGTGTGGACAGTCATAAATGTATAAATTCACCCTGGAACAAAGAAACTACTACATTGTGAATATTAATTTTAGTTACAAGAAAGAATATGTTTTGGTGAGCTTTCAGTCCCGCTCACACTGTTCATGTGCTGAACTTGTTGGCTTGCAGGAAGGAAGAGCCTTGATTTAATTCCTGGAGTTCTGCAGTGCCTCCATGAGAGTTTTATTGTATTCAGCAATTTGTTTAGTTACATTCTTCTTCACATGCCTGAAGTCACTCTCCTGGCTCTTTGTTGCTATGACTGATTCAAGGAGTCAAGGAAAAAAGAAGCAAAACAGGCAATGTTCAAACTAATATCAGGTCTCTGGACACCTCACCTCCCTTAAAGAAAGAAAGACATTTGTTATATTTCCAGTAAATGAAAATATCACTTGTGAGCACATTCACATCTCAGACAGGTCTGCAACCCTGCTATTCACCATTATCTCTTAGCATACAATACTTCCACTGCAGCTAGGTATTCTGGGTAGTGACATGCTAATGAGCACACAGTGTCTCCTTTTTCCATATTTCCACAAATCTGATCTAAATAGTTCAAGGGGTGCGCAAACTTTTCAGTCTGCACCCCCCTGCCTGCTCTCCACTCCTGTTCGCGCCCCCCTCCCCTTACCAGGTGTCCGGCATCTTCTGACATAACAACGTATTGTAACGCTGCATTGCCATTGTCATGTGACCCCGCTGCATCATTTTTTGCCTCGCTCCCCCCCCCCCCCGGAAATCTTGCACCCCCCCAGTTAGCGCACCCCTGGTTTATACTCAACAGCAGGGGTGTGCAAACTTCTTGAGCTGCGCCCCCCCTGCCCGGGAACCGCAGCGTTTGTGCCCCCCTTTTCCAATGGCTCGCTGTCAAATGACGCTGCTGGTCATGTGACTTCATGTCACGTGACCCGTTGTGTTATTTGACGCGCGTTGCCATGGCCACGCATGATGTCACTTGACCCCGCCATGGCGACGCTTCGCCGAAGACCCGCAGAGAGCATGTAAGTGAGTTACAGAGACCTCACGCCTCCCCCGGCATGTAATTTAAATGTATTAAACTTTTAATTTAAAAGTAATTTATATTGTCAAAAACATTAACGCTTTTCACTTCTATTCTGTCTAAGGATAGCCAAATGCTTCCATTAGCATTTAAATTAATAGGTAAATAACCTGGAAATAAAATTAAAAAAATATGTGCCACTAATGTTATTATTGCAAGATGCCTTATAATGGAAATATACTTCCAATTCATTCTCTTCCTATTATGTACTGTAAATAGTTTACTTTGTTACATTAAAAATGTTTAGTTTCTTTTGAATCATCAAGATTTAGGTCCCTCATTTCATTCAATGTTTTCTTTAGGTTACTACTCTGGTTATTAAAAAATAGAATTAAATACATTACAGTTTCATTAAAATATGACTCTACATATATTTCATTGCTGCTTTTCTCAGAACATGAACAATCATTCTAAAAAAATTAATCTGTAGCAAGGCCCCCAGCTGTGACTGGGAATGTATGTGGAAAACATTATTCAGCAAGGCTTTGTCTGGTAATGTTTGAAACTCCTACGTAGCTTCTGTACCCAGCAAATAATTTCAACAAGGATACATTCCTTCATCACAAAGTTATTCTGCTCGTGGTGTTGCCATTTCCTTTCCAAATTTGTGAGCTGAAAAACACACAAAAAATGAAACATTAACAAGTGCCAAGAGTGAAAACAACCACATAGCTACTGTATATACAAGAAAAGAACACAAAAATATTAGGATTTATCGATCCTACACATTTACTCAAGTTGATAAGGCATCACGGTAGTGGCATTTTTAAGAGATGAACCAGTACACACATACAATTCATTATAGGTTTCTCCCACAAAGGGAAAGTGACAACTCATTAGATACATTGCTATACATTAATTTGTATCAAATGTTATATGTATATATATGGAAAGTGACATGTGGAATCTCCATTTGAAACATAAAAGCCATATTATGTGCAACGCAATTAAAGGTATCTAAACCCGTAACGGCAGTTGAAATATGAATATACAGACATCCCTATTTCCAGAACAAACAAGAGAGATTTTGTCTATATCATAACCCTCTTTGGGTCCTGAAAACATATTTTTGAATCTTATAGTGGAAGATAGCTTACTAAATGCAGGACCTTGGGTCAAATGATGTATCATATGTTTATCTCTGTAGACACTTTTTCCTAATCTCTCTCATTTGGACGTGTGTGTGTCTACCGTATGTTACGAACTCTTTCCTTCAATGTGCGCCATAAGTGTAAAAAATATGTTTTAGGCCGTTATACTGCGCACACTTGTGTGATGACCATGGCGCACAAATGTAAATGGTATGTACTATGTACTAAAACCACTTGTATATGTGCATCAAAATGTGTTGAAACTGTGTCAAAATCACATGTCAAATTGTACCTTGGTGTAACCATTAACCTTAGCGCACAATTAGAATCGATTTAAATTAGTATGTAATGACACTTGTTTTACGCACCACTGATGCCCAGAATACTATACAATCATGTGCATGGGCTCCCACTTGTTTTTTCTCTTTATTGTACTATGAAATATTTTTGCCGTATTTTGTTTTACTAGCCTGCCCTCCCGAGCTCCTGAATGCCTTAAATCTCTCATAGTGTAGCCTGACCTAGTCACTAACCCTTAGCTGTACAGATAAAACATTCCGACTTGTACAGTTGTGTTTCCTGTCTGATGCTAGAATCAGTGATAAGGGCAGGGCTGCAGTGTGAAGATTGTAAAATGCAGGGTTCATTCTACTCCTTTTCCAATGTTTTAGCATCAACAGGACATTAATGTGAGGCGACTTCCTCACAAGAACATTATTTTGTTGAAATATTGTAAAATCTGCAATAAGAAAACTTAGCTATTTCAGACATCAATGGGGAATTTCATACAAAAACAGCCGTGCTGGCGCATATAGAGTAAGCGTCATAAAGCTTTAAAACGCCTGACAATTGGAGTATAGACAGATATTCTTATTGTTAAACGTAATACAAAGGGGATTTGAAAGCTGGCCATTTTGATATTCTAAATTGGTGCTGAAATGTCAGCAAATAAAATTGTAAGTATTTCGGTAAAGAGGGGATACTACATAGTTAAAAATAGCACATTTCAGCTCTGTAGAATCAATAAATTAAAAAAAAAAAACAACAACAATAATATGTGGGATTGCTGCTTTAACTTCTTTCTATCACACTCAGTCATATCACAGTCACATTCATACACTTGTATCTTTCTACATAACCTACTGTAGCTAAGATACACCCCTTCTCTCACTCTACAGAGAAAACTCTCAGTCTCTTATCCCCACTTCCTCAGCTACTGTTATCTCTTATTTGTCCTTCCTGCTTCTCATTTTTTCCCCAGTCAATTTATTCTACACAAAAGTTACTAACTAAAGCCTTCATTCAAAATAATGTCCAGCCCTCTTCCCCTTGTTTGGAGTGATGTTAGATCCATTCATCTGAATACTATTAACGTCTAAATATTACTTCCCTCTTGCCTTTAAAGCAAGACATACCTGTCCCCCTCTCTGTATATCACCGCTCAGTACAAACTCCATTCTGGCCAAGCAGACCTCTTCTCTTCTTATGGAATACCATACTAATCTCTGGTATAATCTTCAGAATGTAACTAAATCTCTTTCAGTAGCCCTCCCACGAAAGTCCACCTCACATCAACTCATAACTACTCTACAAGTATCATTTTCCTTTTACTCTAGACCGATGAATGTTACCTGCACACTAAATTCATTTACATTACAAAACGAATCATCTCACAATGCAATGCTACTACTTGAGAGAATAAAAACATATCTAAATCACCTCTACCGGGTTTATTTAATAAAGTGTGATAGTGCCGATTCAAGACTACCACACAGAAACTCCCACTGACTTGAATGGGAGATTTGGTGTGTCAGTACTAAACATGTTACTGTATAAGCCCCTCTGTGTGTTTGCAGGTCACACAATACCTGAGAGTGGGTCTCGTTCTCCTGGAGCTGAGACTTCAGTTTTTCATTTTCAGAATTCAGCTGCTCTATTATTTTCTTAAAAGTGTCTCTGCGTTTGGATAAATAGATCTTATCCTCTTGGAGTTTCTGATGACCGGAAAACAGAAAAAATGGTTACAACACGATTACTCTAACTTTCTTCAACTAAACTGTCTGATGAAAATTGGAGAAATATCTCCAACCCAAGACATTCACAGAAAGGAACAACGGCGATATAAGAAAATGTGATAGGTATAATAACAAATAGACATTTCACAGTTCACTAACTCAACAGAATAGAACATGCTTTTTTTTATATTCCTCTGTTATAAGAAAAATAAACAGTAAGTGGAGATGGAAAAGAGTGTGGAATAACACGGGCATGAAGAAGAATTATAAATGTTTATGGCAACATACATTTACATTTTTCATTGGAGCAAGATGTTAGGACAGTCAGGCCTTACAGAAGAGAGGGAGGTGCCAATGTATCAAGGAAAAAAGAAGTGCACTTCTGGGTTAAAAGCTCTGCACCATATGTATCAACCAAAACAAATCTCATTAATGCAATAGTTTTGTTTTTCTTTCATAACTCTGGTGCAACCATTCCATATTTGCATCACGTTTGCCTTATAGACCCTAGAGTGGGATACGATAAAGACTTCTATATTAATAGGTTAGTAGATGTATGAGACAGACATGCTGATAAACCCTAGGTTTGGGCTCTGTGACTTAAATATATTTTCAAAAGGCCCTGCAATTTTTAAATGGTTGAAATTAATTTATTTAATAGTTTCATCACTTTTTCAAAAAACAACTAAAATTGAAATCCCTATTTTCGCCATGCAACTTATATTATAATTAATGAAGTTTAAAACAATGTCATAAGCATAAAATGGAACTAAACTACTATGTCTAATAGATTAGTGTCTATACTTCCGTCTATTATATCACCTTACAAATGTACACTTCCCAAGTTGGCCAAAGATATAAAATACTTAGATGAGGCAGCCAGAATTTGTAGGAGCCCGCGTTTTGTTTGGTGCACACACGGCGTTTCAGCTATCCCCCTGCACCCCTAACCAGTTGGTGGCTTTGTATGTGTGTCAGTGAGTATCTGTGAGAAACAGACACACACACTCTCTTACACACACGCAGACACTCACTTTCTCCCACACACTTACTTTATCTCCTTTGCACACAGACACTCTCTCTCACAGACACTCTCTCACACACAAACACTCCTCCCCCTGCCACGCTGTGCACTGAAACCAGGGGCGGGCAATATAGCGGGCAGAGCGTCCAATATATTTCCATCCCTGCATGAATATGTAATGTTTTAGAGCCCAATCCGCCAAATTAATTTGTAGACTTCATGGAGGGAACATTTACGGACACAACTGGTTGGTCATATACAAATACTCAATTGTGTTCTATTTGTCTCCATTTTAAACATATTTAATTTAATTCTAAAGTGGTAAATAGTTCTTAAAATTGCTGATATTTCTATCTAACCCGTATATCTATTCTTCTGTAACTTAACTCAACGATGAGGGGTCCAACAACACAGCAATATAGTGCAGTATTGTCCAGCACTGATGGGCTCAGGTCACTCGTGTGCAAAACAAAGTCAGCGTATCATTAGGAGATAATAGTATGGCTTTCTGTTGGGGTCTCTGGTGGCCATATACATTTCTATTTATTTTACCATCAGACGAAATTGAGGTAATCCTGGGGATTTCTCTGGAGTTCGGTTACTTTTTTTTTTTTTTAAATACTGACGTGGAAGGGATTTTTTTTTTAAGTGTGCCCAGAAGAACAAGCAAGAAATCGGGTATTCATTACCTTTTTCTTTTCTTCTCCAGATGCTCTGAGGGCATCCAAGTTGCTGTATGTTTTTAAGCCGTCTGTCATTTGCTGATTTTTGTCCTTCAGGGTGGTTAGTTCAGTGTTGATCTTGGATTCCAGCTGTTCCACTTTCAGAAGGTCTTGCTGTAGTCGCTGACTCTCTGATACACAGTAACATACACGATTATATATATACATACCGGTATATACATTGTGTTCAGGAAAAACGGGACCCCTTTTATTTTTGCAGAAAAATTACCAAATTTTCAATTCAAATTTGAGCAATTATAGGTCTGTCGCAGTAGAGTATTACATTTAAGAATTCTTTGATAATCTAATAAATATTCTTTGGAATTAGTGATGCCATGGTGACCTCATCAAGTGCATAGTTTCAAATTGGTGTTTAGTGAAGAAGATAAACATGTTATAAAAGTGCTTGAGACAGAGCAAGAATTATGGTCCAAAACGCTTATATAAAATGTTTCCTGGTTAAGGATGGTTGCTAGCAGGACTAAAAAACTAATTCATATCGTTCAGGAGTGGCAGCAGCTGCATCAATACGTCATCAATTATGCAATCAGATGGTGGCGCTCATATCTTTGGGCGTGCCCTCAGGAGAAAGAGGACGTTTTGAACTCACACATAAACCATACTTTGAACTCAAATTTTATAGTGTAGAGTATATAATATGTTAGTATTTCCGATTAGATTACACCAGTTTAACACATTTACAAGCTACGAAGGAAAAACACCTATTTCTCATTTAATGAACATGAACCAACCGCAGTGTATCTAATTTAGCTAACATCAGTTAATTGTCTACATTGTGCTTCTTATATTGTGTTAATCTACAAAAACTGAGCTTTGTCTGTGTTTTATGTTATGTCTCTGGTTTTAATGCATATTGCCATGCTCAGTAGCACTCATCTGACACTCATATGCTTATATATATGTTGTGGGTATTTTGGGGGTTTAATAGGAGCTTGTTAGGTGTCCAGTATGTTTTGCAATTCTTGTCCAGCTAGTCATGGCTGATTGGAGGTTGGCAACCTCCTACTTAATTTAAGCTCACCCCCTCCCACATTTAAATGGTTATGGGCTCACTCCATAGCATCTTCCACTCAGGGGAACTTGCCTGCTTGCAGTTTGGCTGTGAGTGTTTTTTCCTGGCTGGATCCTGCTTCTCCTTCCATTCAGAAGCGTATGTGCAGAGCTCCCAGGCTTTTGGTAAGGAATCGGCTTTATTCTTTCTTTTTTTGTTATTTTTGTTGTGGATCTGTGGGGGAGTATACTGTGAGTATACTGGGAGTTTTTATAGAGGGTTTTGGGTGCATTTTCAGGATTAAAAACCATTTTTGGTTTTCACCCAGGGGCTGCAGTGTTTTAACCCAGCATAGCTGCAGTTTAGCTGGCTGGAAAACTGCAGTTTTACCCCCTCTCTCCTCCCTCACTACTGGAGGTTTTTACTGGTTGTTTAAACTTCCAATTTCACTCTTTTGTTTTCTTAAGCCTGATTCCTTTCTCACTTGCAATTGAGAGCTCTGTGTCTTTTCTATAAAGACTTGTAAAATTGTGGTGATTGCTTATTACAACAGAGAGAGAGTAACCAATAAGGGGAAAAAGATTTAAAACTGCAGCAGGTTTTTAAAAGCTGCTGTTTTTTTCCCCTTGCAGAGAGATCTCTTCTTAAAGAGACAGTTTCCTCTCTGTACCTCTCTCCCTAAGCAATACCCTCCCCTGACTTAGAGGCTTATTTGGTATCATGCCTGGAAAGGGGAATAGGACAAGTGCGGCAACGGGGGCGACGCCCGGATATAAAACACCAAAAACTGTGGCCCCTAGGAGCAACACTCTTAGTCACAGCCCTAGGCCTGGTCCTTCCAGTGCCCTGGCCACGCCTCCCCCAGCACCTGTTAGCAGCGTAACCCCTGCAGTCCCAGTTCCAACATGGGCGCATGTGGCAGTTGCAGGCGATGGCCCCAGCAACAACAATGTTGGGGCCACGCCCTGTCTGAGCAGGAAGCTTGGGGTGAGGTGCCCAATGTCTCCTGGCCTAAACATGGAGATATATGTGAGGGCTGTGGCTGATGTGGTGGGTCCCTCTGCTGTGGTGGCGGCCAGCAAAATGTATGGGAGGGGCATTTTCTTCCTCCGTACGCTGGCTGCCACTCACACCCTGGTGCAGAAAGGCATCAGTGTAGGGGGGAAATACATCCCTATAGAGCCAATGGAGGGGTTAGGCACAAAGGTCATTCTGTCAAATGTGCCCCCCTTCATCCCAGATAGCCTCATGAAGCCATACCTGCAAGCCCTGGGAGACATTAAGTCCCCCATAATAAAATTATCTTTGGGCTGTAGAGATAGGGCGCTGAGGCATGTGCTCTCATTTAGGCGGCAGGTACAACTGCTGCTGCCGGGGAGCACTGAATCTGTGGAGGGTTCTTTTGGGGTGCGCTACGAGGGCATAACATACACCGTGTACTATGGCACGGAGGGGGTAAGGTGCTATTTGTGCAAGGAGCTGGGGCATACTCGCAGGAGTTGCCTCAAAGGGAACAGAGTACCTATCCCAACTCCTACACCCACCCCTCCCTCTGCCAAGACACCCCGTACCGCTGTGCCCACCACAGCGGGGCCCTCAGGGGCCCAGGTCCGTCCTGGGATCACAAGAGATGTCGCTGTCCCATCTGGAACAGTGACGTCTGTACCTCTCCCCAAAGAACAGAGGGAGAAGGAAAAGCCCTTGAGAGCCCAGGTCCCCCCTGGGACCACAGAAGATGTCACTGCTCCATCTCAAACAGTGACATCTGAACCTCTCCCCCCAAAAAAGAGGGAGAAGAAAAGAGTCACCCCAGAACAGTCACCCTCTGTTGTCACTGTCCCCCCCCAAGAACACCTTACCCCCAATGTAAGCACCGTACAGGGTGCGGGGGAGCAGGAGGAAGCTCCGGCTGGAGAGACAGTGGCACCCTCTTCTGGGGAAGCACCCCCCAGGAAGAAGCCTTTTAAAAACAAAAACAAGAGGGTGATTGAGGAGGGCGAGGAGGGTGAACCGTATTACGTTCACCCTCAGAAGTCTCCGAAGCGGAATGTAACAGCAATTCCGCACAGGGTGGCCCTGTCTGGCCCACTGGTTAGGATTAGCCAGTGTGAGCCGGAATCCATAAATATGCAGCCCCCCCCCCTCGAAGATCTGGAGGGAATACAAGGGGAAGAGGAGGTACCCGGCGTCCCTGGGGTGGAAGGTCAAAGTGCTCAACAACATGAGGCTTTGCCCCTAGAAATGGACGTTGGGAAGCCTTCCAACACTCCTCCCAGTTGGAGAACATCCCCCGGGGACTTGTGCTTCGGTGAACCTATCACACCGAAAGTAGCTGTCTTCGGAGACTCGGGGGTCGACCAGAATCTCCCTCCGGCTGTACCACCTTTGGGTGAAGCGCCTGAGGCCGAGTCAGGTTTTATGTCACCGGAAGGAGGGGATTGGCTAGGGCTGACCCCCATGGTTGAGGATTTAGAGGATGGAGCAGGGAAGGCAGGTGTAGGAGAGGAGGCTTTAGCGAGCAATTCAGGATACACTTGGAGGGTGTCTGACGTGAGCCCTCTTCGCAGAGAGTTTTGGTCTTTGTCAGAGATGACTGCCAAGCTGGACTCTCTCCTTGGGGTGCATGCTGAGGAGTGCCCTCCCGCGGTTGGCGAGTGCCCTCCCGCGGTTGGCGAGTGCCCTCCAGCGGTTGGCGAGTGCCCTCCAGCGGTTGGCGAGTGCCCTCCCGCGGTTGGCGAGTGCCCTCCCGCGGTTGGCGAGTGCCCTCCCGTGGTTGGCGAGTGCCCTCCCGCGGTTGGTGAGAACACCTGTGGCATCCCATTTATCCACACGGCGATAGAGGAGATTAGGAGGGCACTGGGTGCCTCTGTGGCCCCCGAGGACACTCGGGAGACCGCTGCCTCCATCATACCGCCTCCAGATACCCCTGAAGATTCTACCCAGGGGTTGGATGTGGAGGATATAGTGGACCCCCTCGTGGAAACACCGAAGAGGGGACCCACTCTAGGGCTGAGAAAGGCTCCCACAGAGAGGGGCGGGGGTCTTGAGTTTTTCAGCCAAGAGGAGCTTGGGGAGTTGGGGCTCAGTGAGGCATCCTCTGGCACCGCAGAGTCGGTGGGCTCCTTGAGCCCCGTTATCCCTGCCCAGGAGATAGATGAGTTCCTAGGAGATACCCTTCACAAGCAAGGAAAAAAGAAGGTGAAGTTGGCCCTCAAGAAGTGGAAGGATGCTTCGTTCATTCTCCACTCTCTTTTTGTATACACCAGGGCCAACCGCAAGGCCAGAATCTCAGGGTCTAATGAACATGTTCGTGCCCTAAAGTTCTACAAATTGATGCGAGAGCACGTAAAGGCTTCTCGGGGTATAGCACCCTGAGCGCCTGTGGGACGGAAAAACTCTTTGACTACCAATGGCTTTGAGCATCGGTACGCTTAACGTAAACAGCTGTAAGGACGGGTTGCGCAGGTTCCAGGTACTCTCCTTTTTACAGAAGGGAAAGTATTCTGTGAGTTTCCTGCAGGAAACCCATACCACTCCAGAGGCTGAAGCCAGCTGGCATCTGGAGTGGCGAGGCAAGGTCTTTTTCAGCCACCTCACTTCGACATCTTGTGGGGTGGTGACCCTGTTCTCTGAATCCTTTCAACCTGAGCTGCTGCTTGCCAAAACGGTTGTTCCAGGTCGCCTGTTGCATATCAGGGTCCGACATGAGGACTACACGTTTAATTTCCTGAACGTGTATGCTCCTGCCACCGGACCCCTGAGAAGGCAGTTCTTCATCAGAATGTCTGAATACCTGGAGACAGTCGACACGAACGAATACGTGGTGCTCGGGGGTGATTTTAACTGTACCCTCGAGGCTCGGAAAGACCGGAATGGTCCGGAGCCACACCCGTGTTCTGCGTCGGCCTTGCGGGAGGTCATCACCCGCTACTCCTTGGTAGACGTCTGGCGAGAACAACATCCTGAGGCATCCACTGAGTTCACACATGTTAGGGTGTTTAGGGGTGAACGGATGTCCTGGTCCCGGATAGACAGGCTGTATATTTCCAGCCACAGCCTGTCGCGAGCCCAGTCCAGTGCCATTAGGCTGGCGCCGTTTTCGGACCACAATTGTGCGTCCGTGACGGTGACGCTGCTACCTGCAGCACCTTCAGCCGCATATTGGCACTTCAACAATACTTTGTTGGAGGACAAGGGGTTTGAGACGTCGGTCCGAGACTTTTGGATGGCCTGGAGAGGTTGCAGGTCAGACTTTGCCACGTTAGAGCAGTGGTGGGACGTGGGCAAGGTTCATCTGCGCCTCGTGTGTCAGGAGTATACCAGAGGTGCCAGCAGGCAGCGCGATGCTGAGATCAAGGCCCTCAGGGAGGAGGTGCTCGATCTCGAGAAGAGGCTGTCTGTGGAAGGAGACCAATACCTGCAGAGTATGTACGTGGAGAGGAAGTACGCTCTCCGGGACTTGGAAGATCGGAGAGCTCGGGGGGCGTATGTGCGATCCCGCATCCACTTCCTTCGCGAGATGGATCGCGGGTCGCGACTCTTCTACGCGCTGGAGAAAAAGAGGGGAAACCGTAGACATATCACCTGCTTGTTGGCAGAGGACGGTACTCCTTTGACTGACCCGGAGAGCATCCGGGACAGAACCCGGAGATTCTATGTAGATCTTTTCTCTCCGGAGTCAATCCAGCCAGATAAATGCAGGGTCTTATGGGAGGGGCTTCCCACGGTCAGTGAGGATGGAAGGGAGCTGCTTGAGTTACCTTTGACCATGGCCGAGCTCTCTGAAGCCCTCAATCTCATGTCCCGCGGAAAAACGCCGGGTCTAGACGGGCTGACTGTGGAGTTCTTCCGGTTTTTCTGGGAGATGCTGGGACCTGATTTCACCGAGGTCCTAGCCGAAGCCCTGGAGACCGGTGAGATGCCCCTTTCGTGTCGGCGGGCAATACTGTCTCTGCTGCCGAAGAAGGGGGATCTCCGCCAGATTTCCAACTGGCGACCGGTATCACTGCTCAGCACGGACTATAAGATCGTAGCCAAAGCGCTTTCGCTGAGGCTCAAGTCCGTGCTGGCAGAGGTGATTCACCCCGACCAGTCCTATACTGTCCCGGGCCGTAGTATTCATGACAACATCTTTCTGGTCCGGGACCTGATGCATTACGCACAAAGGACTGGTCTATCACTCGCCTTCCTGTCCCTAGATCAAGAGAAGGCGTTTGACAGAGTGGATCACCGTTACCTTATGCAGACCCTGCAGGCGTTTGGCTTCGGCCCACAATTTGTGGGCTTTCTCCAGATGCTGTACGCCTCTGCAGAGTGTCTGGTGAAGATCAACTGGTCCCTGACGGCACCTTTTGTGTTTGGTCGGGGAGTACGTCAAGGGTGCCCCCTGTCTGGGCAACTGTACGCGCTGGCCATTGAGCCCTTCCTCTGCCTACTGAGGAGGAGGCTCACCGGGCTGGTGCTGCGGGAACCTGACATGCGGGTAGTCCTGTCGGCTTATGCCGATGACGTGCTCCTCGTGGCCCAGGACCTAGATGATCTAGAGCGGGCACAAGCGTGCCAAGAGGTCTATACCGCGGCCTCTTCTGCTCGGATCAACTGGTCCAAGTGCTCTGGCATTCTGGTGGGTCCCTTACAGGTGGACTCCTTGCCCCCCGCGTTTCGGAATGTCTCGTGGGAGGGCGATACTCTCAAGTATCTGGGAGTCTACCTGTCTGCTGCGGAGGTCCCGGCCCCGGAAAACTTCAGTGATCTTGAAGAACGGGTCATTGCTCGTCTGGGGTCATGGGTGTATCTGTCGAGAATGCTTTCCCTCAGGGGAAGAACCCTGGTGATTAATCAGCTGGTGGCCAGTCAGCTTTGGCACCGGCTGATAGCCATGGGTCCGACCCCCGAATTTATCAACAAGATCCAGAGGAAGTTGATGGATTTTCTTTGGATAGGGAAGCATTGGGTCTCTGCGGGAGTTGCGTGTCTCCCTTTGGAGGAGGGTGGACAGGGAGTGGTGTGTGTTCGCTCCCAGTTACACACTTTCCGCCTCCAATACCTGCAGAGATACCTATTCGCAGATCCGTCTCCGCAGTGGTGCCAGCTGGCAACCAGTTTCTTTCGCCAGCTGCGCAATATGAGGTATGATCGGCAACTGTTTATCATCAGGCCCGAGGGTTTAGGTAGAGACCTCTCGGTGCTGCCGGCATACTATCGGGACTTACTTAAGGCCTGGAAACTGGTCTCCGCGACCAGGAAGGAACAGGCGGTGGGGGTTGATTTCCTCGCCGAGCCCCTGCTGTATAATCCGGCAGTGGGGGCTCGGATGTTGGATTCACCCTCTATTTGCCGCCGGCTAATCCTGGCGCAGGTGACCAGAGTCGGGGATCTCCTGGACTATGGGCGGCGATACTGGGTAAGAGCAGAGGTGCTCGCGCCCCGTATGGGTCTGCGTACTGCCCGCGTCCCTCGTCGCTTGATCCAGGAGATTACGGATGCCATCCACCCCGACTCACGCACCTTCATTGAGGGGTTATTGCAGACCGGAGAGCCTTGTCAGCCTATCAACTTCAGCTCTCCGGATTTTTGCGTGGAACCGAAGCCGCGGCAGCCCCCTCGGGCTCTTCTTTCCCCCAACCTCAGCAAGTTGGGGGATATGTCCCCGGCGTGTTTCCGCGGCATGCCGAGGAAAGTCCTGTATTCTCTTGTGCTCCATATAGTGCATTACCTCGCCCTTGTCACCCGCCCAGACACCATCTGGAGGCGGGTATTCCCTGCGAACGAGGGCGAGAGACCCCGGTGGAGGGAACTCTATTCATCTTTGGTTCCCGGTCCCGCCGGGGATTTGGGTTGGAGGGTCCTCCACGGTGCACTGAGCACAGGAGAGTATTTGGCACACTTCACGGACTCCCCCGCCGCCTGTCCCTTCTGTGGCGAGCGGGAGTCCGTATATCACATTTATTCGAGTTGCGCTAGACTGCAGCCCCTCATGTCCTTCTTGAGGAGCCTTCTCCTGCAGTTCTGGCTGGGTTTTTCCCCTCAACTTTTTATTTTTGGGTGCCCAGTGTCCCGGAACGATAAGCCTAGGGATCTCCTGGTCAACCTGCTCCTGGCATTGGCTAAGGTAGCCATTTGTAAAACCAGGAAGCAGTGTTTGGAGGGGAGGGTCCCAACAAACATCATGGCCATGTTCCGGGCGCTGGTGCACTCCCGTATTCGGGCAGAGTACTCGTACGCCGAGTCCACTGGGACGGTTTCAGAGTTTGCCTCCCAGTGGGCGTTAGGCGGGGTGCTTTGCTCGGTACCCCCCATCAAGGGTTCTTCAGAATTAACCCTTCTGTTTTAAGTGCACTTTAGCAGTGTACTTGTTGGATTCATTTACTTTTTTGTTTGACTGGTTTTTTCTTTGTTCTACTTGGTAACAAGTAGAATTGTTGTTTAACTGAATTGGCCGGCAATCAGTTTCAAACCAGATCAAAATAGGTCCACTCAGGGGAACTTGCCTGCTTGCAGTTTGGCTGTGACATCTCTAATACAGAGTGCTTTTCCTGGTAATGTACAGGTTAATAAAAGCTTCAGTCAGACAGAACTTTGCAGCTAATATTGACAGATTTACTATAAATCATTCTTCCTGTTATTAAACAGGTTATTAAGAATTTATATTAGCGTTAGGGACCCCTGATATGTGGTCTGCCTTGGCGTTGGCTCAGGGGCTTACAACAATTTTGGCCAAAAATGTCAAACTAAAAGACCATTTACTTATTAGATATTTATCCATATATATTTAGGCACTGTACCGTGTATGAGTCTCACTAGATGTGCTAAAAACTGAGCTTTGTCTGTGTTTTATGTTATGTCTCTGGTTTTAATGCATATTGCCATGCTCAGTAGCACTCATCTGACACTCATATGCTTATATATATGTTGTGGGTATTTTGGGGGTTTAATAGGAGCTTGTTAGGTGTCCAGTATGTTTTGCAATTCTTGTCCAGCTAGTCATGGCTGATTGGAGGTTGGCAACCTCCTACTTAATTTAAGCTCACCCCCTCCCACATTTAAATGGTTATGGGCTCACTCCATAGCATCTTCCACTCAGGGGAACTTGCCTGCTTGCAGTTTGGCTGTGACATCTCTAATACAGAGTGCTTTTCCTGGTAATGTACAGGTTAATAAAAGCTTCAGTCAGACAGAACTTTGCAGCTAATATTGACAGATTTACTATAAATCATTCTTCCTGTTATTAAACAGGTTATTAAGAATTTATATTAGCGTTAGGGACCCCTGATATGTGGTCTGCCTTGGCGTTGGCTCAGGGGCTTACAACAATTTTGGCCAAAAATGTCAAACTAAAAGACCATTTACTTATTAGATATTTATCCATATATATTTAGGCACTGTACCGTGTATGAGTCTCACTAGATGTGCTAAAAACTGAGCTTTGTCTGTGTTTTATGTTATGTCTCTGGTTTTAATGCATATTGCCATGCTCAGTAGCACTCATCTGACACTCATATGCTTATATATATGTTGTGGGTATTTTGGGGGTTTAATAGGAGCTTGTTAGGTGTCCAGTATGTTTTGCAATTCTTGTCCAGCTAGTCATGGCTGATTGGAGGTTGGCAACCTCCTACTTAATTTAAGCTCACCCCCTCCCACATTTAAATGGTTATGGGCTCACTCCATAGCATCTTCCACTCAGGGGAACTTGCCTGCTTGCAGTTTGGCTGTGACATCTCTAATACAGAGTGCTTTTCCTGGTAATGTACAGGTTAATAAAAGCTTCAGTCAGACAGAACTTTGCAGCTAATATTGACAGATTTACTATAAATCATTCTTCCTGTTATTAAACAGGTTATTAAGAATTTATATTAGCGTTAGGGACCCCTGATATGTGGTCTGCCTTGGCGTTGGCTCAGGGGCTTACAACAATTTTGGCCAAAAATGTCAAACTAAAAGACCATTTACTTATTAGATATTTATCCATATATATTTAGGCACTGTACCGTGTATGAGTCTCACTAGATGTGCTAAAAACTGAGCTTTGTCTGTGTTTTATGTTATGTCTCTGGTTTTAATGCATATTGCCATGCTCAGTAGCACTCATCTGACACTCATATGCTTATATATATGTTGTGGGTATTTTGGGGGTTTAATAGGAGCTTGTTAGGTGTCCAGTATGTTTTGCAATCTACATAACAGACATACAATTGTGCTAATTTTCATGGGGATTGAGCGAGAAATATATGATGTATACGATGATAAGATATTTGGTGAAATTACCTTCTTGTTATCATAAGATTTCCCAAGTTTATACACACAGTAATGGTTCTTATACCTGGATATCATGGATATAAATTGTGCAATTAAAGGTGAGATGCTGGCAGAGTGCAACTACTGTAATCAGTGTTATAGTCTACCTCACCCAACCTCCATTCGGTATCTCAATGAGATATTGGAATGTTGCGCTCACACAGAGCTGACAACATTCTCATTATTCCACAATTAGCAGAGCGTGTGTCACTGCTGCTCTAAAGGAAGACTACACCCTTTTTAAAACACCGCCTCAAAAATGTTAAGTGTATAGGTACATCAGTGGAGCTTTAAACAAATATATCTAAAATAAAATTACTGAACATACTGTAGTGCACTCAACTTGATCCTTCTTTTGACTCAAGTGACTCAGGAAAACCACATGGACTGTGGTGTTATTTATACCACTGGATGGATTGAGATTCTCCTAGAACAACACATACTGTATCTGTCTATTCTCTTTCCTACTTTTCAGAACGTTGGTGGTTGTGCTTGTGACAGGAGGGGGTGACCAAGCTGCATAATAAAGGTCAAGCCCACTTGGTTACCCCTGGCCCGAGTATAAGGGTCTAAGAGAATTAGCTCTTGGACCCAGTAACCGTATGTTATTGCATTGTAATGTATGTACTTGCAAAATGTAATAAAACAATTTTGTGTGTTTTTTCCTTTCCGTGCATGCAATCACACAGGGATTGCTAGTGTATGAGTTTCAAGGTTTTTATTTGCGGAGGAACTGTTGTCAGAATGTGCCTAGGAGGTTGGCGTCTGGAGTAGTCGGTTCCCTGAAAATTGTGTCCGGGAATCATGCTTGATTCTCGGATACATGGAGGCACATTGTCCCAGCAATACTTCCCCTTCAACACGTAAGCCGACTCACCACTAGGGTGCCTGCTTCAGCACAACTCGGAAAGGAGAATGAGACACAGGGATAAATGTGTATCCCTTGAGCTGAGGGAATCCCTGGGTTAAGTGGGGCACCTCAGCTAGGGCCAAGGTGACCCAAAAATAGTATATGGTTTGTGGGTGCCCAACCGTACATAAGGTTGGGGGGACTCAGAGTCCAAACTGAGTCAAACGGAAAGTGTTTGGGGGAAATAAGGAGACATTTTTCCTTTTCTTTTCCCTGTACCCTAGAGACTCCAAACATTGGGAGTCTAAGTCTTAGGTGAGGTTTTGGGGTGAAAAGCAAGTCATTTTGATTGCACCAGGTTCTGGGGACAGCGTTACCAGTGGCCATATAATTCTCCCTGGCTTACTTGCACTATTTTCGAGTTGCACTGGGGCCGTACAGTGTCTCTCAGACTCCTAGGTTTCAAAACCAAGATCCTCACCTAAAGTCCCACATAGCGGGAGGGGTTCCCCGAGACTCAGAGTTTATTAAAGTGTATTGTAATGTGTTTTTACATTCAGAACCCACGTCCAAACAGGCAGCCCGTGCAAACCCATAGGCGCCGGTATGTCTGCTGGTCATCGGAGTTCAAAGCAGCCAAAGGATGCACAGAGGTGTGAACGGCCTTTGGTCAGCGGGGAAAGGCGGAGTACTAGGTCCGGCGATCAATGGCAGTCCTCCGGGATGCCACTTGTTCTGCCAGACCTTATGGCGCCTGCCCAGCGGGTGGCATTGGGATACCCGGGGGTAGATGTGGCAGGATTGCGCATGTCCCTTGGCTATTTAGAATTTCCCGCTGACCCAGCTTTTCTAACCGGCTTGGCTCTGATTGGCTGCTTGAGAAAGTTCCCACGCGCTGATTGGTTGTTGAGTTTTGCCTCTATGTTTCAGCTAGAGCAGGGAAAGCTATAAGAAGCTATGAGCCAATAAAATGGTGTGTTCACCTTGAGTCAGAGGCGAAAGAGTGCGGGCGGGCTTTTCAAAGTTGCTTTGTTCAAAATAGCAAAACAACCGGCTTCGTTCTGAAGCCTGAAAAGCCTGCCCGCCAGAGACTAAGTCCCGACTTTTGCGCCCAAGTTCTGAGAAACTAACGTAGCGGTCGCGGCTGGGATTTCATGACGATTTGAGTTCCAGGAGATTCAGGCTGACTCGCGGTCAGGAGGGACCAAGTTCTGTGGACAAGAACGTAGCGGTGGCGTCTGAAATTTTATGCCGATTTGAGTTCCAGGAGATCCAGGGCTAAGTCCCGGACAGGGTAAAACTCTCCCAATAGAGAGCCCTTCACCTAGGATAGTCTAGTTTTCAACCCCAGACCCCCAGTAAGTGTTTCTTTTCTTCTGTATTTTGTGTTCTACTGTGTGTATGGGGATTTAAGTCGAATAAACTCCAATTTATTTCTCTTACCTTGTTTTGCTCAATGAATGATCTTGGTAAAAAGGTGTAAATAACCTGGTCACCCATAACAGTGCTGTTCTAGGTGAAGCAGTAAGTAGCCAGAGGTATAAGTAATGAAACTCAATGAAGTTACGGATATCCACTATTATATTATAAATATCATTCTGTCTAGCTCCTACAGTGTACATATACATTATTAAACATTTGTGGCTACATTTTAAAAAGGGTACCTTTAAAACTATGAGGGAAATCCTAGATCTGCAGTGTAAAAAGGCTTGCAGTATCTTCCTACCGTATGTTGTATCTAATCTGCCGATACAGAACAGCTTTAATATAACTTAGCTTTAGTCTCTCTTGTCATTATAAACAATGATTACACTTTTCTACTTGGACAGTTTAACACCACATTTGAGAGGAATGGGAAAAAACTTGTGTAAGGTATGATTTATCTTTTTCTTACAATTGCAGTGACAAATTTGCAGCCCCCACCCCCACAAAAAAAGACTTCTAATCAGGAAGAGGATACAGCCCAGTTCCTTTAGATATGCACAGATTGGCAGAAGGTGTGTACATAGCAATCCAGGCTGAGACCAAACTTCTATGACCCAGGGAAAAATATCTGAGAAACAATAGCATCAGTGAATTTGTTTATTCTTAGCAGTTTCCCTTTTCTTCTACAGCCCTGCCGAAGGGCTTTTTATCTTCGGCCATGTAAGCTAATAAGACAAATCTGTACTTCCCAACCTTTTTTTATTGCTGAAGACTTGCCATATGGGCTTAATCAAACCGCCGGTTTAAACTTGAACAAAATGCAAGGCTAATTCTACCAAATAACCAACAAATTCTTACAGTGGCATAGCCCACTGCTTACTGAACTCTTATTAACATTATTGGGTATTTCATTTGAAATTCAGGTTGCAAAATAACTGGGTCAGTGGTTCTCAGACTCTGGGGTTGGATCTACTGGTGACATATGAAATTGATCTTTCTTCTACTAGATTACTCATTGGTGCGGTAATATTAAATCGATATGATATTAAAATGGGAAAAATACAGGTATGTATACTAATCACCAACTGCCGCTATTTCAACCATTTATTTAGATGTGCTTGTTAACCACACATCATTTCTAACAGGGGAAAATCTATATAGCCACATATACTTTCCTTACCGGATGTCAAATTTTTTGCAGTGCTCTGTGATTTGTGCATTTCAGTCTCCTTGAAGTTAAGGTCTTCTTGCATTATCTTAAGTTCTTGAGCAGTGACAGAGGAGATCTGCTTCATTCTATTCATATTCTAAAAGTATAAATATTTATACAAAAAAAGATCAGAATATACTTTCCAGGGCAAAGTTGTAAAAAAAAAAATCTAATAAATATCTATGAATTAGGTTAAGGGTTAAGGTTACATTTCTGACTGTTTTCAAATGTAATTTGTTCAGTGTAGAGTCAGTAGCACATTGCTCTGCATTAGGTTAATGTACCATAAAAATGCTAACACAGTTCAATATTACATCACATATTTTAATATTTGGGAACAACTTTCTGTGCATTTTAAAATGAGTAAACCATTCACCAATGGGACCCGCCTAACCTACCCTCATGCAATATGCATTGCCATTAATAAAGAGAACAGTATTTATACATTTCATCTATTATGAATGGTTAAACTTTCATCTATATACTGTATTACAAAATGTGTTTGCTTTGTGTTGCCAGCGTGTAGGCATGTTTAGAAAAACCTCCTTAGCATAGGATATTCGTGTTGTGGCTGACAAGGAAAGAAGCAGAGAACTCACCCTGCTGGAGTGTTCCAACAGCGCAACAATGTTTGCTTCTATCTCTGACTTCCGCTCAAGCTCCTGATTCTTGCTCTCTTCAAAATTTGCAAGAAGCTCTAAAAAATGTAATCACATAGAAAACATAAGGCCATCATTTCCACTTTAAGTCCTAAATCAACTGTACTGCTTTTGCACTGGAGTCAAAATTAAAGAAATATTACGTTAAAATATAAACGCAAGTTAATCTGTGGAGTTGTTTATAACAGCAAAATCGTAATGTTGGTTTTACAGGACATGAATGTCGATCGCACCGAACAGTCATTGTCAGGTTTGAACAATGCTTGAAGTTGTACATACATTACAGTCCCACACACTTGCTCATGCAGTAATATAATTTGCAGTATTGCTTTAATCAGCCATAGTAACGTGTGCTCACCACAAACTGAACTAAACCACAGGGGCTGAGGTGGGGATGTATATAACCACCGCCCTACAACCACGGGCCAGGTCCGGATTGCAGAGTCAGGGTCATGTAGCCAGGTCAGGGTTGGAGTGTTTTGCTAGGTCGTGGTACTTGCCATAGTCCGGGGTTGGATAGAGAAGCTTAGTCGAAATCCGTAGCCGTGGTCGAGGAGAGAGCGGGAGTCCAGAAGCTAGCCGAGGCCCAGGGATACAGAAGAGAGAAGTCTAGGTACGAGCAGGGGTCACAACGAAGATCAGGCAAGGCACAGCAACAGGCAATACTCAGAATGCAGCAAGCATGGTACATAAACAATAGTTTATACTCAGCAACAAGCAGAGGGCTGACTGGGTATAAAAAGGAACAGGAACCAATAGGAAGGCAGCAGGATCAGTGACGTCACACGTAAGCTGAGAGGCGATAGGAGGAAGTTAAATGGGCATCAGGTGAGAGACAGCAGATTTCAGTCCTGACATTACCTGCTGCGCGGCGTGCACACGCAGGGGGAGCGCGACGTGAGGCGACTGCATCGCCAACGGGGTTGTTCGCCCTGATGATGTCACAGAACCGAGATTGAGCAATCTGCCTATTACTCCAGCATGTGTGTGCAGACGGAGGTCTGCACGCTTCTCTGGTGTTGGTGCGTGACGCGTCCGGGGGGGGGGGGCGGGGTTTAGCCGCGATCCTGACAGTACCCCCCTCCTCACGGGAGACCCCCGGACGACCCAGGGATGGTCTAGAAGGGTACCAGGGGGATCCATTCACGCTCTTCAGGACCGAAGCCCCTCCAATGCACCAGGTACTGGAGTCTTCCTCTTTATACTCTAGAATCAAGGATTGCCTGAACCTCAAAATCTTGTTGGCCCTCCACTAAGATGGGTTGAGGGGGTAAGTCCTGAATGGAAGATTGGGGATCTTGTATGAAGGGTATTAAGAGAGATATTGGAACACCGAGAGCGGCAGTCTCAGCCGATAGGCGACAGGGTTGACTCTTTCCGTGATGATGAAAGGTCCAATGAACCTTGGTGCTAATTTAGGAGAGGCGACTTTCAAACGAAGAGGGAGTAAGAGAGAGACAGGGGAGAGAAATACATGTGACGTGGGGGGGCAGGGATTGAGTGAGAGTAGGGTAATTGATGGAGGGGGGGAAGAGTGAGAAGTGAGATGGAGGGGAAATACATGGGAAGAGGGAGGGAAATAGTGGGGGCGTCTGGTCATAACTCTAGTGGAAAGTAATGGGAAGAAGTGCTTCAGACATTCTGTAAAAGTGATAGAAAAGAAGGAGATTCTCCGGCGCCTGGTTCCACTCGTGATTCCAGGACACATGAAATAAAAGAGAAAAAAAAAACCACAATGAGGAGTGGTCAAAGTGAAGAAAAATATAACTTGATTAGTTCATGCAGGAAATACACTCGCATTAAAAAGTAGCTCTTTAGGAGGGACGGGAAAAAAGTTCCTGATGGTTCCTCAAAGTATAAGAGAGAAAGAAAATATAGCGTAACACCATTTATTAAACAATAAGTAAAAAAGAGATTGAAAACTCACAAGCAGCCAATGACATGTCACTGAGGAAGCTAAGGGCGAAACGCGTCTGACTAACTTTGGACACTACAGGCCACCGTAGTTGAGAAGGACTAGCTCCACTCGGCTCTAAGGAAGCACTGCGACTGGTGCGCATGCGCGGAAGCGAGAGCTGCGGCAAGAAGACAGTGAAGGGAGGAACCGGACTGTGCACAAGCCCAGAAGAGGCCCTTACTGACGCCACTTGCTGCTAAACATGCTTACGCCAAGGCAGACCCCACAACGATACCTGGAGGTTCCAGAGATAGGCTTGTGGAGTCTGGATGCATTCCCTCACAATGCTTTATATCATTGGCTGTTTGTGAGTTTTCAATCTCTTTTTTACTTATTGTTTAATAAATGGTGTTACACTATATTTTCTTTCTCTCTTATACTTTGAGGAACCATCAGGAACATTTTTCCCGTCCCTCCTAAGGAGCTACTTTTTAATGTGAGTGTATTTCCTGCATGAACTAATCAAGTTATATTTTTCTTCACTTTGACCACTCCTCATTGTGTTTTTTTTTTCTCTTTTATTTCATGTGTCCTGGAATCACGAGTGGAAGCACGCGCCGGAGAATCTCCTTCTTTCTATTACTGATATTGTTTAGAGCCTCTAAGAACTCTGGCAGCAGGACTTCACTGTGTGCGGGACTGAATATTTACATCCCTTTACGGTTGGCGCTACTATAACCCCCTTTTATATACTGTAAAAGTGACATTTAGGAAAAGGAGTCCCTGCCCCAAAGAGCTCACAATCTAATTGAAGGAAAAATATCTATCAAGACAGAGGTGACAGAAAGTCAAAGGGTTTCTTGAGGTCACGAATAAAGAAAACAATGGGGTATAAATATGGGCCATTTCAACAAGAAGAGGAATGTTATACAATTTACAGGGTTTATGAGGAGCTTGAAATACGGATATTAAAGCAGCAGTCCAAGCTGTCGTTTTTTCCCCCTCCTTTAATATATGCATCAATACAATCTACACAATGATAAGTAATTATCTAAGTTGCCGATTGATCCGTTCTCCTATGATCGATCGGCGAAGATTCAGCTCGGTGGTTCACTAAATGGCTGTCAGTGCAGCAGGAGAGGACCAAAGATACAAAGTTCTGTGGGGAAGATCATGTGACCAGGCAGTCACTAGATATAATTAGTGCACTTCTAGATAGATGGCAGGGCTCAAAAAGGGGTGTGCCAGAGCCAGTTTCAGAAGAGGAAGGGGATGTGACTTTGTAAATGGTTGCTATAGAAACAAAAATTGCTCGTTACATTATATTACATTAGAAATGTCATTCACAGTTGTTTAAAAAAATGCTACAAGTATTTTTTATAGTACAGAACCGATTTATTTAAAAAAAACCCCCACATATGTAGGATATTGCTTGGTCTGCAGCTTTAAGATAACTTGTGAAAAAAAATATTTTGCCGACTTTTACAACAGCAATTTCTATAGTGTTGAAAGGACACAATTTACGGGATAATTTGATATTGTTTGAAGCGGCTGATCATGTTTCATGTCAATGGGGTTTTCCGTCTGATCGCAGTTCGATCGGCCACGCTGGACAATATGGATTACTCCCTCAGATTGGACTATCAGAGAGATCAGTAAGAATCAAGCTGTTCAATAGCTGTTAAGTATTTAAGAGCCAAGAAAAAAAGTAGTTTCTAAAAAAGAAAAAAATATATATTGTGCTCAATTTATCAATGTGCTTTTATAACAATGGCTGTATAATTTCTGTCACCCTAATGTACAACATTTAATGAACAGTTAATGGCACTGGATGAAAGTAAGTCTAATTCAATTACTACACCATAATATGATGTAATATAATTGAACAGCTCAATTGGGGCTGATGTTCTGTCATTATTATTGTGTCTCACAGCACTTGCTCATTTAAAGGTGCAATTCCATTTAGGACTAACAAAGATTTCATGTCTGTTTATAGGTTTAATGGGTTAATAGGTTCAATTAGGCAATTGACACCTTAAAAAAGCAGACCAGAATAAGACTTTTTTTGTTCCGTACGAGTACTTCCTTTAGTTTCTAGTTACTACGAGGACTCGGAAAAGTTGAGGGTGATTGACCATCCTGTTTGCTCCAAACTAGTGATACATCAGATTTACGGACCCGGTTCCATTTAATTGGTAAGGAAATAAGGCAATGATAAGGCAGCGATAAGGCAGCATGATCCTCAGGTTTAAATGTTTTCAAAATACTTATGATTGATGTCTTTTAACATAAAGTATACAATGAACTAGTTGTAACTATTACTAAAGATCATTTCTAGAACTTCAACTGGTCTTATATGAGACTACACACTGAAAGACTGTTGTCGTACAATGCTGTTTGCATTAGAAAATAAGAATTTGTGATGTTTTGCATTCCAGCACAATGAAAAAACCTTTTAAACAATCCCTTATGTAAAAAAAAAATTAAATACACATACAAAGTGTATGGTGCATATAGAAAAATGCAGGAAGCAAAGAAATGGAATTTTCCTGCCAAGCTATTTCTGCTGCTTTAAGAAGAAATTACCACTCTCAACGGAAACCATGTACGGTAGATAAACAAACATAATGTGTTGGAGGAAAATGCTTTTAGACCACTCTGATTTTATAAAAAGAATTAGCGTGATTTAAAGCAAATCTTTTGTGGAGAAAGAACAATAAAAATGACAGAGTAGTCAAACGGTACAGTGGTATGCATGAATAATATGCATTTAAGTACTACTGTAGCTTATACATTTGGCTTGCTGTGCAGCACATCTACTGTAAGATATGAAATTGCCCCATTTGTATTGAATATTACAATTCGATAAATAACATCCATCTGAAATGTATTCAGCAAAAAGAAACATTACTTGTGTAGCCTGGAGCTCCCGTGGCTCCTGGAGACCCCCCTCCCTTGTACAGCGCGATCGCGGGTGCCGAAAGACCCGACGGCTGTTTCCAAGGGTGGGGGCTGGAGCAGGGAGCAGCGCGGCTTCCCCTGCCTGCGGTCGGTTGCCGGGGACGCGATCGGGCCGTTGCTAAGGCCGCGATCGCGTCTCTGAGGTCTCGGCGGCCGGTGAAGCAGGGCGCCGCCATTGCGATGCGGGTTGCGCATGCGCAGGGACGCGATAGCGCGAAAGGCCCCCAGATAGCTCGTGCGAGAGCAGGGCTAGACCAAGGAAGGTTGAGGCAGCCCAGGACAGCTTGCGCAGGCGCACGAGAGGTAGGGAAAAGCCCGCGAAGCCCTAGCCTACCAGGGAAGGCTCTGAGCTGGGACTACATATCCCAAGAGCCTTTGCGCGCCCCACGTGACACCAGGGAGCCAATAGGGCTTAGGAAGCCTCTGAAGAAGAGATACATTTGGCGGGCTTACAGCACGTTAGCCAGCAGTCAGAGACCGGATCAGCCCAAGGAAGGAGGTAGGGTACAGGAGTCCAGAACTCACTGTACTAGGCCAGCACCTCCAGGGTCTGAGGTAGTTAGTTACTCTGATAGAGAGTGTTGCCAGGGACTGCTCTAGAGAGAGGGACCCTGCCACTCAGGTTAACCAGTTGGAGCAGGGGAGCTGTGAGGGAAGGAAGGGCGCGGGGAGCGAGTACAGCTCCTGCGGCCCTATAGGTACCCGCACCCCAGATAGGCCCCAACCCCCCCACTAGGGTAGTGGGTAATTACTGAGGGAGGCCCAAGATAGGGACGCTGCCCTTAGTTTAGAGTACTGCCTTGTCAGGGTCACAGCGGTCAGTGCTGTGAGGTCTGGCAGGCAGGCACCTTGTTGCGCAGCACGTTGGCTGTCAGCGTTTAGTGAGGCTGA
The DNA here is from genome assembly GCF_040206685.1 of Ascaphus truei. Taxonomy (NCBI): domain Eukaryota; kingdom Metazoa; phylum Chordata; class Amphibia; order Anura; family Ascaphidae; genus Ascaphus; species Ascaphus truei. Next base: position 145,652,889 of record NC_134483.1, on the reverse strand, counting down.
AGGGACTTGGGTAGTTAGGGGAGTGGGACAGGTCCTTAACCCCTGTAGGCCCATAGGAGTTCCCCAAGCCACTACAGGTTGCTGTACTATAGGGACGGCCTATAGTGTAGCACGTGCCCCTTAGGAAGATAGGGACACAGTGAAGATTGCTGTTCCCGTGAAGCGGTTGGACCCACGTTGGGGTCCACAGAGACTGTTCCGGAGTGGGACCGCTCTAGCGGTCCACGTGCAGAAGTTCGGTTGGAGGGTTGAAGGAGTCATCGCCAACTGAGCCTTTGTGAAGATTGCTGACCCGAGCACCGGAGTGCTCGGCAGGTATCTAATACATAAGTGCACCACCGGGCCCTTAGCTTAACTGTGACTGCGCAGTCACCCATTGACTCTCGGCAAGAGTGCGGGACATTGGGTGGGGTTTCTATGGACACTGGGTGGGTTCACTTGGTGTTGGGGAAGCGTCCTGCGCGACGCAGTAGGTGTCTCCTCTAGAGAGGGACACAGGTTATATAAAGGTATTGCGTGATATGTTATACTGCTTGTTAGTAAAGGTATTAGTTAATATAATCACTGTGTATGTGTTTATTGATTGTCCTGCGAGGAACCACTCCCCCTTTGGTGGGAGCCATCGCAGGTGGAGGCGCTGCATCGTTATAAGTAAGTTGTCCATAGTATAATTGCCCCAGGTTCCCCGTGGCGGAAGCTCAGCCCTCCTGTGAGCCAACAGGTATAGCACCAAATACCGCGTAACATTATATGTTCCTGCACCCACACAGTATAATCTCCGATTGGGGGGGGGGGGGGAAACCCGTTACACTTGTAATATGACATGTAGGCCACATGCTTGAAAGAAAATCTGCTTGTATTCTTTCAGTGCTCAATGCAGAAAATAAAAAAGTGGGGAGATAAAGCATGAAAAGAAAACCTGATCTACAAACAGGAAATAAACAGGGTTTAATAGCCGGTAATATCGTCTCTATGGGCAGGGATTGTACCCGTGCTATGTATAACCTGCAGTAGCATATAAAAACAGAATATTAAAGAAAGAAAAAAATAGCATATTTTATTGATTCATTCTATAAGAAATAAGTGTTCAAGTAGTTATATATGTCACAATAAAAGTATGGAAATTATCAGACACTGTTGCCTAACCATTATATTTGAATAATAATACACCTACATGAACACGTTATTTTGCATAGTAAAGTTACACTTACTATCCATGCTTTCTTCTTTTTTCTTTAGCTCCTTGTACTTTTGATTCTTCTCACCTGCAAAACAAAAGTGCAATGTGATTGAATTTCAACCTTCTTTTACTTAACTACCCCTTAATCAACAGTATCAAAAATACTTGTCTGCATACACTTTTTATTTTCCGCTTCACCTCTTTTTTGAAAAATCTTTTTATTGGAAATTATACAATCTTATACATTTCCTTCATGCATAATACAGCAGGTTACTTAGTAAGGTTTTGCCTTTTTTCCTGTGCATTGCTCATATTGCAAATTCCCATTACATTTTTAATATAATAACAATTTAACTTATACAACACTTTAACTGCATAATATCAACCAGCTAGCACACTTTAGCTTCTTCCTCCTGTTAATACACCCTAGTCTGTTTGGACATCTGTCAGTTCAACTCAAAAATTCAATATGAGAAACTTTTCCATACTATAAAGTATACACTCTTTATTTCACCTCTTTTTGTATAGCATCTATTTGTGTGTTTCATCTGTATATTTGTTGCTAAGAGACCACTACAACATCACCATTCCTTAAGTTTATAGTTAGATATAGTGTGTCAATAACTCATAACAAGGACATTTTTGCTGGTGAGGTAAACATCTCGTAGTGATGAAGTCTTAAATCCCCAAAACAAATATTTGAAGTAATAAGAGAACACACTTCAGACATGCAACCAAGAGTTGAGAGGCTGGCTCACGTAAATGAGGACAAGGAAAATCAAAAGCATTACAACCCTGCCCATTGTGGGTAAATGATTATGAACTGAGTACGTTGAATAACCTCAAAATGATAATGTGCCTAAAAAAGTTTTTTTGGGCGGGTATGTATGGAGTCAAATCGCCACATTACAGGTACTGTATTAGCTTGCACGGATATTCTAGCCTTGCCCAGCCATAGAAGACAAACTGTTTAAATGCATATTTCCATAGAGTGATGATAATTCACAGAAGAATGTACAAAGAGATTCTGTCGACACACACACTAGAATCTGATTGATTAGGAGTTGTCACCAAGGACAGGTCTGTCCAGCCTGTGCCTGGCAAGGCTGCTTTCATCGAGTGTCCACAAGTGTACATGGTCTAGTTTAAACCAATATTTCAGAGTAAGTTGTTATCAATTCCCGAGCCATCCTTTCTTTTCTAGATGCATATACTGTATGTATATACTACAGTATGTACTATAACATCAACAAAATAGCAGGTAACCGTTAACAGGGTTAAGTATACTGTGGAAAATGTGTGTGATGAGACATTACATATGAAATGTTTATGTAGGACTTTAGCGAGTATAATTGAGACATTACTAGGAAGGATATGAAAGAACGGATTGGGTTAAAAGGTTAAGGTGTGTTGGAGTTTCAAGGAAAGAGTTTGAATGTGTCTGCAAAGAAAACAAGCAACAGGTGGGAAATATTAGGGACAAATGTGTGTCAGACAGTGGAAAACAAATTAAGATTGGGAACAAAATAGAGCAGCATTGAGAGCAAGTAGGAAATGGCCTGTCTGGATAAAGCAGAAATAGACAATTGTTTTTGGTTACAGTACATGTATTTTCAAGTGATAGCAAACTGCCACAGTTTGCAATTTTTCATTAAAATACGCTGATTATTTAAACTGTTGTACTCATGCTATATGTACTAAACAAAGTATGTCAAATACATAGTAAATGCCACACTCAGAAAGCGTATGCAGTTTCCAATCCAAGAAAGTCTTATGTCATGAGAAAGCTGCAGTTTAGCCTGCCCATATTTGTATCTTCACACGATGCATGATTCTTATTTAATATCACTTTATTCCGAGGCGAACTGAAGAATGTTGTTTAATCAACTCTCTTATATTGACACTCAATATCTACAATCTAATATTCATGCCACCTCTGACCTACTAGAATGACCAAACATAAATAATATCCAAAAACTAAATTCCAGAAGCATATTTGATAGATGCTCTACATTGGCTTTTTTACTGCACAGCCTTACTACTGCACAGAAAAAACTGTATTCATGTGGACAGAAGCATTATTCACACAAATTCCATATTGGTATCATGTGCAAGCAGCATAGTCTTTAAAAACAGAAAAACAGCTTGGAGTTCATTGCAAATACTGAAGATATCCTGACGGTGGCAGTAAACAAAGGTTACTGGTTCAATGGCCATTACATTTAGTCTCTGTTGGACTTAGACAATGATCTAAAAAAAACCTTATCATCACTGCAGGCTTTGCAACATTTAAGCTTGAGATCCGCTTTAAGGCTTTAATTCTACTTTCTGTATCATAGGATCCTATTTATTTTTCCATTTTTGCCAACTTCCTTCCAAGGGTTAAGACTATTCTGTGTTTTTACCTTTCTTCTTCTTTCTCTTGTCAGCAATGAATAAGGTAAGGGTGCTGCAGGAGTAAGAGGAGTGATGCACATCCCATGTCTGCAATGAACATCAGGAGATCTTTGCTAAATATATTGGTTTTTGGGGGATAGATTTCCCCAAGAACTAAAAAGTAAAATATTCTATAATAAAGTTCATATAAGGTTGTGTGTAAAACATTTTAATTCTCTTTTCGCACATCTTCTATCCAACTGCTTTACATGGAAGGGAAGGGGAGGGTTAATTCCCACTTGTGATGCTAACCAGGAGTAGGCAATGTTTGATCATGATATAAAAATATAAACATCTTCATAGCATAGGACAGTTCATAAGACTCAGGATTCCAGATAGTCCAATGTTAAACACACTCCCATAGATTGTGCCACTAGCCATATAGGTAAGTCTTATGTGGTGGTCTAGGTAACCGTGTGTAGGACTGATCACATAAATGAAGTAAATGGATTACTCACTGCTGACCTTGGGGATATCCTGGTCCTGTCCTGCGTGCTCCTACCAAGGAACAATTGAAGAGAGTACAGGGAAAACGGCGGTGCAGAGTGTTTTTTTTGGCTGTTACTATGCCCTAAAATAAATTTTTGCACCTAGGATATTTTGTGGTTTGCAGTTTGTGGTTTCCAATCTTCAGCAGCAGCAGCAGATGCACCGCCGTTTTCCCTGTACTCTATCCAACTGCTTTAGGAAGATCATAACTAAGAAACATCCAGTAAGCTTAGTGTGTATACAGGCATACCCCACATTAACGTACGCAATGGGACCGGAGCATGTATGTAAAGCGAAAATGTACTTAAAGTGAAGCACTACCTTTTTTCCCACTTATCGATGCATGTACTGTACTGCAATCATCATATACGTGCATAACTGATGTAAATAACGCATTTGTAACAGGCTCTATAGTCTCCCCGCTTGCGCACAGCTTCGGTACAAGTAGGGAGCCGGTATTGCTGTTCAGGACGTGCAGACAGGCGCATGCGTGAGCTGCCGTTTGCCTATTGGGCGTTATGTCCTTACTCGTGAGTGTACTTAAAGTGAGTGTCCTTAAACCGGGGTATGCCTGTATTCCTTAACGGGTCATGGCTTGCAGCTGTCCCAATGAGACTAAGGCAAGAAGTTATATTTTTGTTGTGCTTTATATGTGTTTAATATAACATTTTAGCTTCAAAAATATATAAGTAGCCAGCATTTTCCTAATCAAATCTTTCTAACAGTACAGTGAAAAAAAGAGATGGTATAGCGCTACTTTAACCTTGATGTTACTTCGGCTATCACCGATTTAAGTCGCTTGAAAAATAATGTGCATATTAAAAGCTGAGAAAGCATTTTTTCCCTCATTGCAATTGCATCCGCATCCTTTTTCCTTAATTTACTGAAAAAAAACCAAACAATAAGATAATCCAGTGGGACGCGCAGCTTGGGTTTCCTTGCAGCTGTGGGATGTCTTGCTGGCTTCCCTTCCAACCAGGGCTACAGAAAATCTGAAGACCCAAATCTATTCCCTTTCCTCATCCCGGGAAATGATGTGAAAGAATAACAATGTGTTTTCAAATGACTTGGGATACACGGAGTCAATTCTGAATTGGTGCAGTTTATTTAACCGATTTTATAAATTGTCTCTGCCTTTACTTTTCCATTTTGATGACAAAATGCATTAAATGGCTCTCATATGTAACAAATATTACTCTATAGTTGGCGTCATATACTGTGGATTATCTACGAAAAAGGCAACACACACTGGGATTCACTAAGCGCTGATGCAGGGAATCGCGATGCAATCTCACATTGGCTGCTACCGACTTGAATGGCAGTTAATGCAGAGCCACAGAATGATACCACGTATTAGCGCTAAGTGATCCCCCTGCAGAGAGAGAGAGATCTATTTTTGGTTATACATTTGTATACAGTATATAAACATTTGTTAACAGATTGAGTGGCCAATTTGGAGTTGAAGTCAAACCTTGTCAATGCAGACACAAACCGCCTCATTAGCTAAGTAAGTTTGGACCTTGTCATTACGTCTTTGGAGTGGCAAAAAACACCTCATATGTAGCACTTACGAGTTATGTTTGCACTTACCACTGTGTAGTACGTTACCTCCTAAGTGTCACTGGTAAATTTTGATTTGAGATCTGACTGGATTACTTTTTTCCTGTTTTTATGACATTTCATCCAAAGAAGTAACCATCTGTCTGTTACTATTATGACTTCACAGTAGTTACATAAACACATTTCTGGTGACCAATTGAAAATTATCACAGTGAATGGGATCTGCACCTATGGCAATTTGTGCCACGTAGAACTACACAATTATTCCAGTATTTATTTCCTAACTCACAATAATCCTGAAATTATTGATTAGAAACTCACAGGATAGAGAACTACGGCATGTGCACCTTAGTTCTACACTGTCTCAAGAGAGAACACAGTTTACATATAGCAATATTTGAATGGAAAAATGATCTTCAGTAAGCAGGTTATTATAGAAAACTTATTCCACATCCTTATATAATGAATCATGGTTCATTACATAATCATAGCATCAGTATAAACTTCAGATAACGGCCAACAGTTACCAAGCAGTGTTATTACATAGGACTCTTTCTGGCATCAGAAGTAACTGTCCAGCGCATTCACTTGAGGGTGTCTTATGGACTAGCACGTTTATACATTTCACTAGTGCAACCAAGGCCAGTCATGTTCATTTAGAGACTAGGTTTATATACTATGAACCGGTCAAAAGAACCACGATCTACCCGATCGGCCGCTTCAGGATTACCTCTTCAGTTGTGCATTAGGCCTGGGACATAGTGAGTTTAAGCGTCGCTGAGCCGGGCTGAGCAGATACACAAAGCCTCTGCATCTGTCATCAGCGCGGCTATAGTTTTCCCCTCCGCATGCGCGATATGCGTGCGGAGGCTGAGAAACTTTGCCGAGACAGGCAGGTTTGAAATTTGCCGCTCGGGGAAGCGGAGGAGCGGTCACGTGACCGCTCCCATCCAATGGGAGCGGGGGACTAGCCCCGCCTCCCGCTCCGCCTCCTGGCACGCCTCCGCCCCGCCCCCTGAGCGCGCTCACTGCCTCGCCTGCAAGGACAGGAAAAAGCTCAATTTTCAGCAGGCGAGGCAGAGCAGGAGCGCGCCTCAGCGAGCTTCAAGTCCACTATGTCCCAGGCCTTAGGGTTGTACATCATAAACTCACGTCAGTTTCGATTTGGACAAGACAAACCAGTGTGAATTGCTGGACAAGAGATGTTAGAATACAACTTACTATACAAAGATTTAATCAAAGTTAATGGGTTAATGTAATCTTTCTCCTTTCTAATAAAAGGATGTCTAATGTATGGGAATCAGGCAAATGAAGAGGACAAGGCATCTCTTCCATAAGTGCTCTGAACATGGACTAAAGTAAATTTACCTTGGTGATCTTCCAAATCCATATCCAGCCTTCCAATATCATCATTGAGCTGCTTAGCCTTCTCTTTGATATCAGTTAACCTGTAGACAACAATAAGTGCATTAATAACATGACAAAGTAAAACTTATTGGAAAAGGTCTTAACACAGCAATACTTCCCCCCCCCCCCCCCCTCCAAACCCCTCCTTTTTTAGCAGGAGCTGAGGCACTTTCATTTCAGCTCCAGGGATGCCCAGGCTCCCAAGAAACTTATTGGTAAAAGTAACACCAGTACTTGTACTTCCTGGTATTTAAATACCCCACGATACACGAGCCAATAGGAAGTCGACACGGACGATGTCGTGGTTTCCTATTTGCCAGCGTGACATGGGAGATTTAAACCATAATTTTCCCTGGAGCGGACAGGAACACGGTACTTTTACAGGCATCTCAGTATCCAGGATCCCCGGAGACTAAATGAATGTGGGGGTGTTAAAGAATTATTTAACAGGGAGAACTACTGCTTTTGCACATTACACACATCTGTCCTGTTCCTTGAGGTCCCTCTGCTGGTTGAAAATGATTATACAGTGTACATTATGTATGTATTGTAAGGCTATGCTTATAGTGCCGGCGACGCGAATTCGCCCGAAAACAAACGCATTGCCGCCGCCGCCGCCACGTGCGCTTATAGTGCACGCGACGGCGACAAGCGACGTCGCGAAAACCCGCCGCTGGCAAAATGTGATTTTTCAAGGGCCGTCGCGTCACGTGACGGTCCTAGAACAAATAAAATTGCGGGAATCCCGCGATGCGGCCGACCCATCGTGCGGGTGACGTCACCCATCGTATCGCCGTCACTTTATTGATATAGCAACATTAATGTACATAGCGCTTCACAGTAGTAATACACACGACAATCATATAAATAACAAATAATATAAATAATGCATAATGGGACAAAGTGCTTCAGACATAAAAGTAACATTTAAGAAAAGGAGTCCCTGCTCCGAAGAGCTTACAATCGAACTGGTAGGTTTGAAGAAAGTACAGAGACCGTAGGAGGGCGTTCTGGTAAGTGCTTCAGCAAGGGGCCAAGCTTTATATATCAGGTGTATAGTATTAACCACGGAGCTACTCATATGCTTCATTAAGCAGGTGTGTTTTAAGGTGGGTCTTAAAGGTGGATAGAGAGGGTGCTAGTCAGGTATTATGGGGAAGGGTATTCCAGAGGTGTGGGGCAATCAGTGAAAAAGGTTTAAGGCGGAAGAGGCTTTTAGATACATAGGGGGTAGAGAGAAGACATCCTTGAGCGGAATGCAAGAGTCGGGATGGCACATAGCGAGAAATTAGGGCTGAGACGTAAGAAGGGCAGAAGAGTGTAAAGCTTTAAAAGTGAGGAGGAGACTTAAGTGTGAGATGCGGGATGTGATAGGAAGCCATGGGGGTGATTTCAGCAGGGGAGACACTGAGACATATTTAGGAAAGAGTAGAGTGATTCTGGCAGCAGGGTTTAGGATAGATTGTAGGGGAGACAGGTGAGAGGCAGGAAGGCCGGACAGCAGGAGGTTACAGTAATCGAGATGTGAGAGAATGAGGGCCTGAGTCAGAGTTTTTGCAGTCGAGCAACAGAGAAAAGGGCGTATCTTTGTAATATTGCGGAGGAAAAAAACGACAGGTTTTTGATACGTTTTGAATGTGAGAGGAGAATGTGAGAGAGGAGTTGAGTGTGACCACTAGGCAGCGTGCTTGCGCTACTGGGTGTATGACAGAACTTGCAACAGTAATGTGGAAGGAGGTAGTGGGCCGGGTTTGGGATGAAATATGAGGAGCTCTGTTTTTGACATGTTACTTTTAAGTCGGCGGAGGGCCATCCAGGATGATATCACAGAGAGACATTCAGAAACTTTAGTCTGTACAGCAGGTGTAATGTCAGGGGTTGAAAAGTAAATTTGTGTGTTGTCAGCATAGAGGTGATATTTGAACCCAAGAGATGTGATTAGGTCACCTAGAGAAAGTGTGTACAGAGAAAAGAGGAGAGGTCCCAGGCCAGAGCCCTGGGGTACCCCCACGGAGAGATCGATAGAGGAGAAGGAGGTGTTAGCAGAAGAAACACTAAAAGTACGATGGGAGAGGAAAGAGGAGATCCAGGATAGAGCTTTGTTACAAATACCAAGAGTATGAAGAATGTGAAGGAGAAGAGGGTGGTCCACAGTATCAAAAGCTGCAGAGAGGTCTGTTTCAGTCAAGTGAGCAGTGCGTAAGCCAAATTGTAGAGGGTCTAGGAGAGAATAGCTGTGAGAAAATGTAGCTAGCGAGAGAATACAAGACGTTCAAGGAGTTTTGAGGCAAAAGGCAGGAGGGAGACAGGTCGATAGTTAGAAGGATTGGTAGGGTCAAGCTTGCTGTTTTTTAGTAATGGTATAACTGTTGCATGTTTGAAGGACGAGGGAAAGGTACCAGAGTAGAGGGAGGAGTTAAAAATGTGTGTGAGCGTAGGAATTATAGTAGGCGCATTATGATTTTTGTTTTGTGTGAAATTAGTGTGTATATTTTTTTGTTTTTCCAATGATTTAATTTAAAAAAAAAATTTGTGTTAACTGTGCAGAAAATAATTTTGATTTGAATGTTGGTGTTTTTGCACTTTTTTTTTATGTTTCCATACTTCATTTGGGCTGCCTTTGTATCCTATTTGTGACACTAGGGTTGCTACGAGAGAACTAATTCAATAGGTAATGATGCTTAATTTCTGTTTTTTAAGAGAAACCCCTAAAACTTTAAAACTGAAACCTCTAATTATACATCAATTATGTATTGTCCTTCAGTTCAACTAGATAAAAAGTGTGAAGAGAAAGATGACCACCTCTCAGGTTGTTGTGATATTTTCTGAGGCTTTTGCACTGCCTTTTATGTTTTACATAAGTTAGTTGAACATAAGTCTGTAAATAATGGTAAGAAAAAAGGTGAGTTAATACTGCTGATTAATTAAATTAGTTGACTAGATTACTGTGCACGAAAAGCATTGTATCCATGTTTTTCTTTGGCACCTACTCATTCATTTTCGATCACGTACCACAATGGCCTTCCATTAAAAGCAACTCAAACAGAATTTCAAACTTTTTATTAGTCAAAATATAATTTTATATTTTACATATAATTTAACTGATCCTCGTGCTGCTCACTTATGTCTTCATTAAAATGGTCTAATTATCAAAACCTCTTGGCTGCAAAATGTGACAAGTTTACAGTATACTATAATGTAAATAAGCGCACAGAAAATTACTTTGGACAATTTTACCACAGGATAAACATCTATATATTTGTAAATTCAATAATATTATCAATAAAATATATGCACATATGCATAGAATATCATGGTATAGTCTCAGTATCCCCATATACAGGAAACATCCTCTGATAAATTCACAATATAATAAAAATATTTAAACCTTAAAAACACAATAATGAGATGGACTCCACTCTAGCAAAAAAAATTCAAATTGTATTTAAACGTGTATATACTAAAATGTTAAGCATAGATAAAGTAAATGCAGAAAGTGATCTGATGCATATATAAAAAACACTTACACAGCCTACACACTCGCCCAGAGAGACTACTTTAGACAAGTAAACAATATAAAACACAGGATTTATTTGAAAGAATCAGGATCCTATAGCAAGCAATGGAATTTGTCCCTGTATTCAATCTAAGGGACATATTCATTAAACTGTGATAATGGCATATATGTGCGAAAAATGAATGGGCTGTAGCAAATGGAAATGCATCACATATAATTTAAACAGTTCTCTCAAGTCCTAACCATGCAAACACACAATTTGAAGACACAATTTACTTCTCAATTCTTTGTGATATGCAAATTCTGTATGCAAACGAAGCAAACTTTCAACATTAGGCCTTCACATGCTATTTAATAAGCTGCAATAAACATTTTTGCACTGAAAATCATAGGCAGAAATCTTGACTCCCCTGGGTCTGTGAATTTGAGGTATTGACGGAGAGCAGAGGACAGGATAGATAAGTAATCTCATGATCTCTTTATATACTGTACTCTGCAATAGATAAATCTCTTCAATATGTGGAGAGACATTGCCAAATAAAAATTATATATTCAGGCATTACGCTAAAATATTCAATACCATTTTTTTTGCCTGATGACATTAGTGCAGGGGTCTGCAACCTTTCAAGGAAGAAGAGATATTTTATAAAAAATGTCATTGTCCAAAATATTCCCGAAAGCCACAATACATGCATGAATATTACACCCCCACAAACACATACATATACTGTACACACACTAATAGGTATATACTGTATAAGCATTAACATACAACAAACTTACTTTAATCAGAGTTAGGGAAAAGAAAAAATATCTGGGGGAATAAAATGCACCTAACAATAATAAGTCCCTATATTTTGTTTTTATCATTGTTTTTCCGTGCAAAACAGTTTGTCATTTTCAAGTACACAATACATACATTCACTACCCCCCACCCCCAAATACATGAACACACACTACCACCCAAAATACATGCACACACACACTAATACCCCCCAAATACATTAACACACACACACACTAATACCCCGAAATACACACACACACACACACACACACACACACACACACACACACACACACAGAACATAGATACACGCTTACATTGGGCCTGCCTCTCTCCTCACTGTCCTGGGTTGCTGCTCCCCAGCTGCTGCCTCTGTCCCTCACTATGCTACTCTTGGCTGCGGGGAGGTGCGGCCAGGCCAACGCTGGTCGCAGTGGTGGTATTCAGCCGGTTCGCACCGGTTCGTGCAAACCTGTTACTAAATCTTCACAAGTTCACCGAACCGGTGTTTCATTCTCTCACCTGTCCGGCCGGTGTGTACCAGCATATCTTCTCAATATGGCTGTGCAAATGGCGCCGCGTTGCCATGCCAAGGGGCGCTACATGACGTCATGACGCTACGTGATGTTACGCGTGATGCCGTGCAGCCATATTGAGAAGATTTTCAGGGGAAACATGTGATGCCAGAGCATGCTAGGAGATGCCGCCCGCTGCAGACAGGTCAAGGAGAGATCTTATGGGTACTGGGGAAGATGTGAGGGGGAGATCTGGGGGAGATGAGATGGGGGCTGGGGGAGATATGATGGGGAGATGTGATGGGGACTGGGGAAGATGAGAGGGAGAGATCTGGGGGAGAACCGGTTGCTAAAATTTTGAATCCCATCACTGGCTGGTTGGGCCTCTTGCTGGGCCTCTTGCTGCCACCCGACATCTCCCAGCTGTTGGCATGCCTCCTGCACTGTTCCACGCCGGGCCTCTAACCAGCTGGGGAGATGCTGGGTGTCAACAAGAGGCCTGACTAGCTCGTTGCCTAAAACCCGTTTACAACCAGTGACATGGTTAATGATTACCAAGAAAAGTCTGAGACACTGCAAAATACCGGTGCTACTTATGAAGGGAGTGTACTGTATATGAAAATAGCAATACATTCTCTGGTGTTGCGGTTATAATTTCAATGGAACAATCTAAGATAATCTATTGCAAATGAGAAACTAAATAAGTAATTATTAAAAGTATGATTGCAGGGGGCAAATATTTTAGTACAGAAAGTTCACCGAAGATACCAGAATTTCTTGAATTTCAATTAGGTATTTTTCTGTCTGCACAGAACGTACGGTTTGACATCCTACATGAATAAATATTTGTACCGGCTTAACTTATGACTCTCAACTGCAAGAAAATGCCGAATATCTTTCCACTCCTGTGTAAGGAGGTGAAAAGATATAATTATAGATACATGTGTACAGCCGTGTGTATGGTCCCTGTGCATAACTATATACTGAATTATATCACTGTTTTATTAATAAAAATAATAATAATAATAACTTAAAACATCAAAGTGAGAGAGATATTTTACATTTCAATTTGGGAGAACAAAAAAAATATTTTTGGGAGGTGAAACTGTACAACTGCCTGACAAAAAACTGGGAAGCCACAAGAAATGAATTCACAACCTGTAATGCATATCAACAGACTACAGTATGAAATAAAATACCTATTGCCATTTGCAGTGGTCGACAAATCACCAAAAAATCTACTCGCCAAACAACAAAATCTACTCGCCACCTAGTACCACGCGTGTGCTGCTTGGGCCAATAGGAGCTCGCCACGATGTTAAATCCACTCGCCCGGGGCGTGCAAATGTATAGGTTTGTCGAACACTGGCCATTTGTACAATTTGGGAAAGTCCAGGGAAAAATGTTGTTACACTGATAGTTCCCCATTTAATATCATACAATATAATAACCCGCTACCAGTGCTGGGATGAGGTTAGACCCCTTTCCAGCACAGGGAAGCGGCTTCACAGCATACTGAATGAGGGCCACAAAGAGCAGGAGGTCTAATAGCTGGAATAAAGCATTACCAAACTTACTATCATAACAACCAACGCAATATTGGCCATGGTCATTTAGCAGAAAAGCATGTTGTGCTTTGATGAACAACCCCAAGAGTCACCACTGTAATTACAGAGCTACATTTAAGCAAGACTAGTTCATGGTAAGAAGTTCAGTCAGATAGGTTATGGACATGGTCATGATACGAATCAGTCAGAACAAACGTGGTGGCCCACCCCCTCCTCCCTGCAGAGGCGTACATTTTTCTAAAGCAGGGGGAGAGGGGAGACAATTTGAAAAGAAAATATTATCATACCTTACCGTAGAGCAGGGGTGCACAAACTGAGGGGCGCGAGATTTTTTTGGGGGAGGGCGCAGCGGTTACAGAGGCCCTGCGCTTTTCCCCAAAGAATTTAAATTAAATGCCGGGGGACCGCGCAACGCCTCTGTAACTCACTTACTTTGATTCAGGCGGCTTGGTGTGAAGCGTCGCCATGGCAATGTGTCGCCAAATGACGCCGCGGGTCACATGACCCTGCAGCGTCATTTCACGCTTGATACAAGGTGTGGGGGGGGGGGGGCTTGCAATGGGGGAGAGCAGGCAAGGGGGCGCAGGACAAAAAGTCTGTGCACCTCTGTCGTGAGTATGCTACTGTGATTCTTTGCCAACATAGATTGAAAGAAAGGTACATTAGAAATTATTTAATAAGTTATTCCTTTTTGTTTAGTGAGCATTTATTTTACTTATTTTCTTACACATATCGATCATTTTTATTTTTAATTTCATGTGAACATAACCAAAATTTGTACCGGATTTGGATTACATCAGGCAGGGTGGGGTTCTACTAACTGCATGGATGAAAAGTGGGGGGCGACAGAAAAAGTTTGCGCACCCCTGATTTAGAATACAGAAATGTAAGAATACTGCAGGGTAGAAGTTCAGTCAGATACAGTAGGTTCTGGAAATGGTAATAGTAACGAGAATACAGAAATGTAAGAATACTGGCACAAATAGCATACCTTAAAGAAGGGGTGTGCAAACTGGGTGGCGCAGGATTTTCAGGGGGGGGGGGGAGCGCACCCCTGCCTTAAAGGACCAGCACAACATAGAAACTATAATTATACATGATATGCTATGTACCCTTATAGCACTCTTGAAACAATAGTTAAGTTACAAATCACTTTGTATCTAAAATTCTAGATACAAAAAGAATTGTTATTATGCAATTCTGCCTTCCCATAATGATAGGTTATGCATATTTATCATTTGTATTGTTTGAAATTGCTTAAAAAATAGTTATATATTTATGCATGATGCACTGACCTGGACCCCTTGCAGACGCACTTACCATAACACCCTCCTATCGTCTGTAATTCTCCCTAATTACCACGTACATTGTAAGCTCTTCTGGTATGGACCCCCCTTTACTATTGTTACTCTCATATCTGAAGCGCTTATTCCAATTATGTGTTATATTATTATGTCACGTGTATTATTGCTGTGAAGCGCTATGTACCTGGATGGCGCTATATAAATAAAAATATACATACCTATATGTACTACTGTATATTATATCTAGACGTGGCATTTCATTTTTGAATATTGCCATTTTTCGAACATACGATCACATTCCAATAACATTCCTGTGATGATTGTGAAAATGAAGAATAATTATGCCCTCTAAATATACAACCTACCTGAAGCATACGGTTAAAGAAAAGGATAACCCACCAGGAATACGATCACACAGTAAGTTCCGTCTGGTCCCTAAATGACTTATTAACAAGAAAACTGTCCCCACTTACTGTCGTTCCATGCTTGCTATTTCTTGATTGTCTTCTTTCACCTATAAAAGGCAAACACACGTAGTTAGGGGATGATATACACATGCATTTTGTGAACTGCAATAAAAATACATTTTGCAAAATGACCTTCAGCATACTTTGATTTGGATAGCACATACAAACCCTTTCTTTTATTGAGATATTTTACAGAGTCATTTTTAGTTATGCGAGATGAATGCGATTGAAATTTAACATGCAAATTCCCTGTAGTTCTTAAACTTTCTGTTATATTGGTGGGTATGTTGAACTGACTATACTTTGTGTATCAGAAACTGTGCGTGGTTCTTCTAACTTAGATTGTAAGCTCTCCTGGGAAGGGATTGCCTTTCCTATAGTCTGACTTGGTCGCGCTTATTGTTTTATACATTCCCTATACTGTATTGTCTTTGTAAAGAGCGGAGTACACTGTGGGCGTTATATACATAAATCATCTACTCTACATACATAACGAACATCCATACAGTGCAGACAAATTGCAGCATTAATTACAAAGCTTTGCTCTCTTTACACTGGCAACATATTATTTCTAGATGGGAAACTTAACTCCCACAGTAAGTTGTGGAATTCTGTAATCATAATTTGGCTATATGTTCATTCCACTGGTGCCCACTACTGGCTCTGAAGCAGTAAAATTAAAAACCACGAAGCTGTGAGCGACTTGATGCGCACTCCTTCCTGGCTCCGGCTCTCGTCTCAGCTGCACGTCCTCCGTGCGCATGGCCTCCCCAGTCTGTCTCCGCACTCTCAGGACTGTGGGATGGTATAACGTCAGCTCGCCGAACTCCAGGTATGGTGGCTTCCAAGAGCCAAAAGACCGCACGCATTTCGCTCGAATACTCGGCTTCCAGTGATATGTTTGTTTTTCAGCATTTATTGCACAGTTTATTGTCACTATTAATTATTCACCCAGTGTGCGCCGCGGATACCTATTTATTGCATCTTGTTTCATTGCAGTCTGAATAACCGCAGGTATCTGGCAGCCCCTGGTGTATTCACTAGTTGTAATCACATATCCCATGTTGTGAGATCATTGTTTTAAGTTAAATTCACTTATTACCAGCACATGATTTACACTTTGGTTTATGGGTTTGCGCTTCATTTATATTTTTATTGCATTTATTGCAGGTCACCTGTTTGAGTAATCTTTCTCTTTCTTCCTGTGGAGATCCCAGGCTTTTGTCTTCTGCCAATGTTTGATCCCGGCGAGACTCCAACTCATGAAGTTTCTCATACAGATGTACTGCCTCCTGCTTCACCTGGGAATGTGTGATTTCCTAGAAATGAGAGACATCTGGGTTAAAGTTCTGTTTAACATCGTCTCTTGGAAGATATTTTGTCTAATGCCAACAGCTTCATTGCTGTACAGATTTGGAGCCTGGACATGCTGTCTTTTTCAGATAGTGCCAATCTACTTGGAAATAGAAATACAACATTGTTTCTGTGCACTTGATAAAACACCTATTATTCCTGATAACATAGGTTGAATGATACAGAATTCCACCAGTATTGAAGGTGAAAAAGATTTAAATCCAGTCCATATTAGCCAACTATTCCCAGTGCATTTGGGACCATAATAATCCTGATTTTGCATACATAATAGTGATTTAGGGATCCAGAGCTGGACTAAAATGAATGCAGTAAGGATTGCAAAAACTTGTTGCAAACCCACAAAAAACATGTTACTTCTCTCTGTCTAACCCTGGAATATACCAGTTCAAAACAATTTCCACTGGAAATGTTATGAGATTTACTGTGTTTATTTTTTCTTGCATGTGTTATTATATAAGCAGCAAGTCTACTTCCTGTTCTCTCTCTCTCGTTCTCTCTCGTTTTGTCTCTCTCTCTCTCGCGTTCTCTCTCTCTCTCTCTATATATATATATATTTATATATATATATATATAAATATAAACAGTAACTGTTTGTACAGTTGAAATGATGTTGCCACAGGGCCAGATCCTTGTAGTATTATGTATCCTGGATATCACTAAATGATAAATGATTGCAGTTAATTCTTCCTTTGGCCACTTTGTGCAGTAGTGATCTGCAAGATGTAAGATGGACTTCTTCGGGAGTGAATAGTTACTGAGCATTGTCATATTACTGATCAAAGTTTTAAATTTCCAGTCTTTCCATGAATTGTGTAACTATACTAGACAGATTCCTGAACAAATTTACTTATCAGAGATTGCTTTTTATTTGGGATTTGTCACTGGAAGGAATGGGAAAAAAATAATAATAAAAAAATGATATATATATATATATATATATATATATATATATATATATATATATATATATATATATATATATATATATATACAGTGGTTGACAAATCACCAAAAAATCTACTCGCCACACAAAAAAATCTACTCGCCACCTAGTACCAAACGTGTGCTGCTTGGGCTAATATTTACTCGCCCGGGGGTTAAATCCACTCGCCCGGGGCGAGCAAATGTATAGGTTTGTCGAACACTGTATATATATATATATATATATATATATATATATATATATATATATATATATATATTCTGCACTATCGCACCTGGACTAACATGGCTATTTCCGTATATATATATATATATATATATATATATATTTATATATATATATAAGCAATACGATACCGTTTGGAAACGAAATCAGCAGGCAGCACTCCAGAATTGAACAAACAAGTGTATTGAAAAAATAAACACAAAACCAACGTTTCGGTCCACGAATGGGACTTTTGTCAAGGTGGTGCGAAACGTTGGTTTTATGTTTATTCGTTATCCCATTCGTGGACCGAAACGTTGGTTTTTGTTTATTTTTTCAATACACTTGTTTGTTCAATTCTGGAGTGCTGCCTGCTGATTTCGTTTCCAAACGGTATCGTATTGCTTATTCTTCATTATAGGATCTGCACCCACACCAGTGACAATTATTACGGAGTGCTTTTTGTTCTTTATATATATATATATATATATATTATAATATATATATGTAGAGGTATCAGTACCGTGTTAGCCGATCTTCAGTGGCTAATTAAATGCTTTTATTTGTGCAAGCTTTCGAGATACACTGATCTCCTCTTCCGGCGATGTTACAATGAATGAAGCAAGCAAAGGGTATACTTAAAATCAGTGTCTCTTGGAATATATATAATGTTAGTTCTGTTTACAGTTATTTTGAAAACATACATTAGTACAAAGTGCGATATATACACATGTATATAATATTTGCTTAAAGGTGTATTGTCGCATGGAACTGGAAATGTATCACTGGCGCTCACAAAGAATATAATAAATGAAGTAAAAAATATATATACAACCAGACGGCGTATGGCAGATCCAATGATAATCTCAGCAGGTGGTGATCAAATATGAAATATAAAAAAAGGAAAACATAGTGTAATACTGTAAACACTCAAGGACAAACTAACAATGACTAACAATGTTGCTGAACCACACAGATGACTAAATAAAAACATTTAATATATCATAAAAAACATATAAGACATAAGTAACAATAATGAAGGTCCCAAAGGTATCCTGTAACTGGCTGAAATGCCCGCTTACCGGAGCCTAGATGGTAATTAGCAGTGGATAATCAGAGAGTATCCCCTCTCATAGAATGCTGGTACAGCTCCTGCACGTCTCTCTGGCGTCTGCCACATGTAGCCGTGTGGAGTCAGTAGATGGGGCGTCCATCCACGCTGTCACAAGGACAGGGGAAGCAGCCTGAATGCCTTGCCTCCGTCCTCCGTGGTTTGGACATGCGCAGAAGCGCCATGCGTCAGGAGAGTCTAGCCGCAAAATCACCAGCTCCTCGCGGTGGCGTGGGGGGCTAATGGCGGCAAATTCAAAGATGCTTCAGTGAAGAAGCAGCACAGCACGGCTTGCGGGGAACAGAACAGCTGATGGAATGCACAGTAATACCAGGGACCACCCAACGCATTTCGGAAGCCTCTGCCTCCTTCCTCAGGGGTAGAATTGAATGAATAAAGTCCCTGTGTGTCCGTGTATTTATGGTAAAAATTTAAAGATACATAGTACCATTTTTAAAAGTCCCGGACATGCGCAGTAGAGCATTTCTCAAACTGCTTCATGTATCAGCAACATAAACATAGCGACAAGACAAAACATGACATAATCATCAGCATAAGACAAAATACACCTCTGATGCAGTCAACAGACATGTAAATACTAGCAGGAGAATATCAGCTTGTATTAAGAGAAAACACAGATCATAGACAGGACAATCTAAATTCATTAGTGTCAAAAATGGACAACATGCAATCTATAGTGACAAAGTGGCTAGTCACAGTGGCCTACAGTAACTAATACCTAATATAAATGATATCAAGTGATAAGTGAATATTAGTATTTATATAATATGTATATAAAATCAATTAACAGGTGTCAAACTACATATATTACAGTGCACTTCAGTGAATAATATAATTAGTGACAAATGTGCGTGAAACCTATATAGTACTTAATAATAATTGTGTGAAATTATATGAATATATATATATTAAAAAAACATATATATATCATTAATAAGTGTTTATGTGAAAAACTAATATAATCAATAAAAATAAAAATGACATTTATTTATCTAACAGAAAGGATTTAAGAACTGAATTCAACATTTAAGTCCTGTGGAACTAATGTACAGAGTTCGTAAATCCAAAAGGATTCACGTCTCCCTAATTGCATTGAAATATTACCTCCACGCCAATTCGGGGTGATGGATTCAATAGCCATACATTTGAAACCAACGGGATTTTTGCCATGCACCGGGAGAAAATGATTGGAAACGTTATGTGTGACCAAGCCTTTTTTGATGTTGTAAATGTGTTCATACAGACAGTGTTTGATGGGCCTAGTTGTCATACCCACATACTGCAGACCACAGGGACACTCAAGGAGATATATAACATTGACACTATTGCAATTAATAAGATGTTTAATATTATATGTTTTTGCAGTATTTGTGGATTTGAAAGAAACACTTTTTGAACTATGTTTACAAGCTGTACAAGAATTGCATGGAAAATACCCTTTTACCGTATTATTAATACGAAGCTGTACCAGCGTTCTATGAGAGGGGATACTCTCTGATTATCCACTGCTAATTACCATCTAGGCTCCGGTAAGCGGGCATTTCAGCCAGTTACAGGATACCATTGGGACCTTCATTATTGTTACTTATGTCTTATATGTTTTTTATGATATATTAAATGTTTTTTATTTAGTCATCTGTTTGGTTCAGCAACATTGTTAGTTTGTCCTTGAGTGTTTACAGTATTACACTATGTTTTCCTTTTTTTATATTTCATATTTGATCACCACCTGCTGAGATCATCATTGGATCTGCCATACGCCATCTGGTTGTATATATATTTTTTACTTCATTTATTATATTCTTTGTGAGCGCCAGTGATACATTTGCAGTTGAATTGATACCATCTGACCAGGGGTCAGAGTTGTATCCAGGCTGCCTTTTATTCACGTACTAATATTTTATAATTTATATTTTCCATTTTTTAGTAGCGCCACCTATTGTGTTTTTGTCACGACCTGGGAGTCACGCCGCCCTCGGCGTGCTCCTCACTTACCCGCGGCTCCTCCGGACTCTCCCGCGCCTCGCAGCGATCCTTCCTCCAGGACGCCGGTCGCCATCTTGCCTAGATGCGCGCACGCCAGCACTCCCCTTCTACTGTCGGGTCTGGGCGTGTGTCCGGTCACGCGCTCACAGGAACGGCCACACGGGGGCGCGCCCACATAGAGGAGCATCAGCCTCTTAAAGGCATATCGCCCATTTGTAATGGTGCAATCAAATACATCCGTTCGTCTACTCCCCCCCCCAGGAGTTCCTCTGGACCTATCCCTGACTCAGTCTGGCCCATTCACACACCTCCACCTTGCTACTCAGCCATTGGACCCTCTTGCCTATATATACCCTGCAGCTTCATTAACTCATCGGCTGAGCATAGAACCAGTTGTTCTCATATCTCTCTGCCTCCCTAGTCCTGTCTTGTTTTGCAGTCTTCCTCGTGTACCGAACCGGCTTCCACTACGTCTACCCGCACCTCTGGCATCCCGAACTCGGCATACGGCAACACGACTCTCCGCACCTCTGGCACCCCGATCTCGGCAAACGGTAAACGATTACGTCCCTCTCTCTAACCCCGGATTTAGCAAACAGCACCCTCTACCATCCGTACCTCTCCTGCCCCGATCCGGACTCCTAGACCACTCTACTCTCAAGACGTGCCCTCGTGGCTGTGGGTGGCGTTATATCCTATCCTGACATTATGCTCAGCCCTACAAACATGGACCCCGCTGAGGTGGAGCGCACTTTAAATGCCCATACTAATCTCTTCACAAGGCTAGAGACTTATCTGGAACAAGCTGATAGGCGAATGGATACCTTACAGCAAAGCGTTCATTCGCTTACCGTTCAAGTCCGAGCTCTCGGTCGGCCACCTTCACCCGTGGCTTCCACAGTCTCCGCAACCGCCTTTCCAGCACCTCCGTTTGCTTTGGAACCTCGAATTACGGCTCCCAAACACTATGCTGGGGATCCCCAAGGATGTAGGGGCTTCCTTAACCAATGCCTCATTCAATTTCGACTCTCGCCCTCTCGTTTTGTCTCTTCTGTCTCCAGGGTCGGCTACATCGTGGCTCTTCTCATCGATGAGGCGCTGGCATGGGCTTCTCCCATCTGGGAACAACAAGGTCCCCTCACACAGGACATCGATCTCTTCGTCGAGGAGTTCCGAAGAGTCTTCGACACGCCTGCACGGCAATTAACGGCAGCATCTTCTCTTCATCACATAACCCAGGGAGATCGACCCGTCGCCCGGTACGCGGTGGAGTTCCGCACACTTGCTGCTGAGACGGGATGGAATAATGAAGCACTATCTTCAGCGTTTTGGCAAGGTCTGTCCGAGAACGTCCCACTGACCTAGAGGATTTGATCAGTCTGTGTGTTCGAGTGGACCAGCGTCTGCAGGAGCGGAGAAATGAACGTTCTCGTTACCGTCAACGGGTTTCAAGGCATCTGGCTCCATCATTCATGGCTCCTACAGCTCCTTCCGGTGACGTCCCGGAACCAATGCAGTTGGGAGGTAACAAGCTGTCTGCTGCCGAGAAACAATGTCGGCGCAATGCTGGTCTCTGCATGTATTGTGGCAATTCCGGTCACATATTACCTCAGTGTCCCCACAAGTCGGGAAAAGCCAACTCCCAATGAAATACCGGAGAGTTTCGTTGGGAATATTGACACTTTCTCCCATCATCAAAGACGTTCTTCCCACCAGGATAATGTTGCCAATAACACTGTCTGGAGAGGGGTTTCACACTCAAGCACGGGCGTTCATTGATTCCGGTTCCGCAGGCAATTTCATCGATGAGACTTTTGCGAGACGGAACAATATTCCATTTATCAGTAAGAAGACGCCAGTAGGTCTGGAGGCCATTGACGGTCGACCTCTACAGCCGGCATTCATCACGCTCCAGACGGTGCCTCTCCTACTGCAGTACATAGACATTCATATGGAGATCATTACCCTCGATGTTATCCACACTCCCTCTGTTGAGCTGATTTTGGGTCTTCCTTGGCTTCAACTCCATAATCCTCGCATCGACTGGACGGATCGGGAACCCATCCAGTGGGGTGCTCCTTGTGCCAAGACATGTACCAGGATTTTTCAGAAGATTGGAGGGTTGTCTACCCTGCCAGAGAAGGTTGACTCCCTACCTTCTGTGTACTGGGAATTCCGTGATGTGTTCGACAAATCACGTTCCGAGGTTCTACCCCCGCACCGTCCTTTCGACTGTCCTATTGATCTACTACCCGGGGCACCTCTTCCCAGAGGACGATCCTATCCTCTCTCTCTCCCAGAGACTAAAGCCATGAACACTTACATTGCAGAGAATTTAGAGAGGGGTTTCATCCGTAAGTCTTCCTCTCCAGTCGGAGCAGGCTTCTTTTTTGTCAAAAAAAAGGACGGTTCTCTTCGTCCATGCATAGACTACCGGGGGTTGAATAACATCACACGCAAGAACCGCTACCCACTGCCCTTGATACCGGAACTTTTCGACCGTCTTCAGGGAGCAACTATCTTTTCTAAATTGGACTTAAGAGGTGCTTACAATTTAGTAAGGATACGTGAGGGGGATGAATGGAAGACTGCTTTTAACACCCATGACGGCCACTATGAATACCTGGTCATGCCGTTCGGTCTGTTCAACGCACCAGCAGTTTTCCAGGATTTCGTCAATGAGATTTTTCGGGACATTCTTAATACATTTCTTATCGTCTACCTGGATGACATCCTAATCTTTTCTAAATCCCCTCAAGAACACATTAAACACGTTCAACAAGTGCTGTTACGCCTCCGGGAGAACCATCTCTTTGCGAAATTGGAGAAATGTCAGTTCCACCTCAAGTCTGTGGCATTTTTGGGATACGTTATTTCTGACTCCGGATTCAATATGGATCCAGAAAAACTTAAGGCTATTTTGGACTGGCCCCGTCCGACCACTCTCAAAGCCGTGCAACGCTTTTTAGGTTTTGCAAACTATTATCGCCGCTTCATTCGCAATTTTTCTTCTACGGTATCTCCCCTAATGGCTCTCACGAAGAAAGGTGCAGATCCTTCATCATGGTCTGAGACCGCCATACGGGCATTTAATCTTCTGAAAAAGGCTTTTGTGTCTGCCCCTATCCTCACCCACCCAGATCCTAAACTTCCATTTACCTTGGAGGTAGATGCTTCTGACATCGGGGCTGGGGCTGTCTTATCCCAAAGGATCTCTCCCTTAGCCAGACTACACCCATGTGCCTTCTTCTCGAAGAAATTCTCGTCCGCAGAACGGAATTACGATGTCGGGAATCGGGAGCTTTTGGCTATCAAGTTGGCATTAGAAGAGTGGAGACACTTCTTAGAGGGTACGGAGACACCTATAACCATACTCACAGACCATAAGAATCTTCTCTACCTAGAAGGGGCACGTCGTTTGAGCTCTCGACAAGCTCGCTGGGCACTTTTTTTTTCACGATTCAATTTTCTCATCTCCTTTATTCCTGGCTCCAAGAACCTTAAGGCAGACGCTCTGTCTCGACAGTTCCTGGCAGAGGACAAGGCTGAAGAACAGCTGGAGACGATTATCCCCTCTAGATGTATTCTGTCCGCCAACTCCTTTGATATTATGGACAAAATTCGATCCGAGCAATCACAAGCTCCAATGGGTCTCAAGGTCCAGGAGGGAAGACTCTACATGGCACCCCAACACCGCAAGAGGGTTCTCGAGTGGTGCCATTCCTCTAAATCGGCAGGACATCCAGGGATACGGAAAACCAACGACCTTGTTCAACGTACCTTCTGGTGGCCAAAGAGGGCTAAGGATGTGGAGGAGTTTGTAAAAGCGTGTGGCACATGCGCTCGCAACAAGGTACCCCGGGTCAAACCAGCAGGCCTTCTCCTTCCTTTACCCATTCCAGACCGGCCCTGGAACCATATTTCTATGGATTTCATCGTAGAGCTCCCAAACTCCAAAGGGATGAATACGATTCTTGTGGTAATTGATCGTTTTTCCAAACAGACGCACCTTGTTCCCTTAAGGGGTCTTCCGAATTCCTCCAGGCTTGCGGATGTTTTCATTCAGGAAATTTTTCGTCTTCACGGAGTGCCTGCAACCATCGTCTCTGATCGGGGGTCCCAATTTGTATCAAGATTTTGGCAAGCTTTTTCCCGAAAATTGGGTATTTCACTACAATTCTCCTCGGGATACCACCCACAGACCAATGGGCAGACGGAGAGGGACAACCAAAACCTGGAACAATACCTCCGATGTTTTATAACCGATACACAGGATGACTGGGTGGATCTGCTTCCTTGGGCCGAGTTTGCTCTTAACTCCCTTCGCAATGACTCCACTCAGGAATCTCCCTTCTTCATAAATTGTGGATTTCATCCTTCCCGTTTACCGTTCTCTTCGCTATCCTCAGGAGTACCAGCGTTTGACAAGCGTATCTCCCGGCTGAAAGACTTATGGACTAGGATCCAGGAGAACATAAAGGTGGCCACAGGGAGACAGAAACTCCAGGCAGATCGCCTTCGACGTCAGGTTCCGGAGTACGTCCCAGGAGACAGGGTTTGGCTTTCTTCCAGGAATATCCGACTAAAGGTTTCTACCATGAAGCTAGCACCCAAGTTCCTTGGTCCCTTCCCCGTGGTTAGGAGGATTAATCCTGTGGCTTATCGCCTGCGTCTTCCACCCTCGATGAAGATACCTTCAGTCTTCCATGTATCTTTGCTTAAACCAGCATTTCAGAGTCCTCGCTTTTCTAAGACGACCTCTCCTCCACTTCCTCTTCTGATCCAAGGTCAACAGGAGTATGAGGTTCAGTATGTCCTGGATTCTAGGATTTTCAGAGGTGAAGTACAATACCTGGTCCACTGGAGGGGGTTCGGACCAGAAGAACGTTCATGGATTCCCCACCGGGATCTTCACGCACCTCGACTCGTCCAGGCTTTCCATCGTAAGAATCCCTCCAAGCCATGTCATGGACGCCCGGAGGTCGCCCCTGAAGGGGGGGGTACTGTCACGACCTGGGAGTCACGCCGCCTTCGGCGTGCTCCTCACTTACCCGCGGCTCCTCCAGACTCTCCCGCGCCTCGCAGCGATCCTTCCTCCAGGATGCCGGTCGCCATCTTGCCTAGACGCGCGCGCACGCCAGCACTCCCCTTCTACTGTCGGGTCTGGGCGTGTGTCCGGTCACGCGCTCACAGGAACGGCCACACGGGGGCGCGCCCACATAGAGGAGCGTCAGCCTCTTAAAGGCATATCGCCCATTTGTAATGCTACAATCAAATACATCCATTCGTCTACTCCCTCCCCCAGGAGTTCCTCTGGACCTATCCCTGACTCAGTCTGGCCCATTCACACACCTCCACCTTGCTACTCAGCCATTGGACCCTCTTGCCTATATATACCCTGCAGCTTCATTAACTCATCGGCTGAGCATAGAACCAGTTGTTCTCATATCTCTCTGCCTCCCTAGTCCTGTCTTATTTTGCAGTCTTCCTCGTGTCCCGAACCGGCTTCCGCTACGTCTACCCGCACCTCTGGCATCCCGAACTCGGCATACGGCAACACGACTCTCCGCACCTCTGGCACCCTGATCTCGGCAAACGGTAAACGATTACGTCCCTCTCCCTAACCCCGGATTTAGCAAACAGCACCCTCTACCATCCGTACCTCTCCTGCCCCGATCCGGACTCCCAGACCACTCTACTCTCAAGACGTGCCCTCGTGGTTGTGGGTGGCGTTATATCCTATCCCACCTCAGCACCGCGGTCCCGTCTTGTTTGTGGTGAGCACGTCCTGACAGTTTTACTGTGTATTGTTGCATGAATAGATCTGCGCAAAACACTGCATTTAAAATAAACAAATCTGTGTTACAACACAGAGAAAATAATCACAGCATGTGTTGTGGTCCAAGACACTTCATCAGGGTTATCATGTGAGTTCACTGATTTTGGCCATGAAAGGCCACAAAATTGTGAATACTTACAGCCTCCAAAGCCTCTTTCTTTGTATTCAGTGAGTCGAGTTCTTGCTGATGAATGTCTAGTTTCTAAGAGAAGAGACCAACAAATCACGTTACGGTTTTAGAATACTACCAATAATCTAACATGTAAAATACACTACCTGTCCATAGTACTTACAGGACAAAGTAAAATAAAAAATAAAAATATTTCAACCACATAAGTGTACTGGGAATTTGTCAGTGTCCCACTGCATATGGTTTCTTTGCTAGTCTTTTTACAGTACGTTGTGAGAGGGTGACAAAAATTAGGGAGATTTGGTGGAGAATATTACAGATTTGGCTGGATTTATGGCAGATTTACACTGACAACTTTTCCTTGTTTTAGAGCAGTGGTTCCCAAACGGTTGTGTATGTTAACCTCGTACGCAAAGTGGCATCGCACAAATACTCAGGCTTATTATATTTTTGAAGAGACCAATGTAAAATGTTTCTTTTAATGCAGCCGTGAGGCTCACAAACCTCACCATCAGAAGCTGCTCATTCCTTGCTTTCATCTCTAGGTATATGGCTTGTTTTTCCTCGGACATGTTTTTGATGATACCATCAGCGGCTTGTTTTTCCCGCTCAATTTCTACTTCTACACCTCGAATAACATCTTCTCTTCTGTAGTGACAAAAAACAACAATGTTTAAATGAGATAAAACATTCAGAAGCCCAGTTGATTGTATTTTGTATGTATAATTAAGCAACTTTGCAGAATTTATCGCAGTTTACTAAAAAAAAATTAGAATTCCAGCGCTTTTCATTCTGTAGGAAATAAATTGGTTGACATGCAGGCAAATCTAGAAAAAATGCTTTGGGATTTAATAATATTACACATTTGTCAATGTCCATGAAATGATGAAAACCCCCCAAAATAAAATAGTTAAAAATAAAGACGGTGCAAAAAGTAGGCAGTATTCACTGAGCACTTCACATCACTTAGACATGGTTGATGTCATTTCGTCTTTCTGAAAAAAAAAAAAAAAAAAACCTACAGTGGTAGTATAAAGTAGACACAACTTAGAGTCCTTGTGAAATTCTTTCAGTTGGCTTATTTAATGCTGTTATATTCTATAGCATACAGGAAAGTAAAAAAATCATAACAAAAAAAGGGCGCAAAAGAGAAAAAACAAAAAGCAAAATCAATTGCAATACAAAATAAGTTTATAAAAATCACAGTAACACTTTACAATAAAAATGAAGAGGGGAGATCACACAGATCTAAAAATCCACTCATCAAATACACACATCCCCAAGAGGAGTGAAAACCTGATGTAATTCAGAAACCCACAAGTTCACAGTCCCAGATGGAAAAGAGAAAAAGGGACCGAGTCCGTGATAGTTATTAATACACAGCTTATCTTTGGGTTAGCATCCTCGTGGTGGTGGGGATGGCAGCTTCCGGGTATCGTCATCACGATCTCGCGTCGCTGCGTGATGACCTCACCACAACGCGTTTCGCGCCTCATTTAGGCTAATAACTATCACAGACTCGGCCCCTTTTTCTCTTTTCCATCTGGGACTGTGAACTTGTGGGTTTCTGAATTACTTCAGGTTTTCACTCCACGTGAGGGTGTGTGTTTGATGAGTGGATTTTTAGATCTATGTGATCTCCCCTCTTCATTATTATTGTAAAGTGTTACTGTGATTTTTATACATTTATTTTGTATTGCAATTGATTTAGCTTTTTGTTTTTTCTCTTTTGCGTCCTTTTTTTGTTTTCCTTGCCTGGATTGACCCCGTTGATCACGGGAGAATAGGAGCAGCAGAGAGAGAAACAACATTGTTTGGGAGATGCTAGGGATAGTGCGCACTGTACTTTCTTTCTAAGTAAAAAATATCAGTTAGTACATATTCTTCAGACACATACTGTTTGTAGCAAACATAGCAACGTTTTAGGGTCCGTGTCTGAGGAAAGGGTCAGGGGACACTGAACTGTTGCTACGTTTGCTACCAACAGTATGTGTCTGAAGAATATGTACTAACTGATTTTTTACTTTTCTGTATGCTGTAGAATATAACAGCATTAAATTAGTCAACTACTCAAAGAAAACCACAAGGACTCCAAGTTTTTTCTACTTTATATTAGTGCCAATCCATTGTTTTTTTTGTGTACATTTTTATGCCAGCAGAGGAGGCATAGGATCAGGGCACCAGCTGACAACATTAATCAAACGGAGGACCTCTTTTTTCAGTATTGTGTCTTTCTGATGCATGACGTCAGACGCCAAGAAAGCAGCCGACTAGGACCTCATTTACACGTGAGTGTCTATTTAAGACTTATACTTATACCACACTCATTCGGGTTGTGGCAAAAGGCATTTTTGTAGCCTGAAACGCTGAATCCCCTACCTAATCTGTATTGGTGAGGTTATCCAAATTTTTCTATTTTTGTCATGTCAAATTTTATACAGGCATACCCCGGTTTAAGGACACTCACTTTAAGTACACTTGTGAGTAAGGACATATCGCCCAATAGACAAACAGCAGCTCGCACATGCGTCTGTCAGCACGTCCCGAACAGCAATACCGGCTCCCTACCTGTACCTAAGCTGTGTGCAAGCGGAGAGACTATAGAGCCTGTTACAAATGCATTATTTACATCAGTTATGCACATATCTGACGATTGCAGTACAGTACATGGATCGATAAGTGGGAAAAAAGGTAGTGCTTCACTTTAAGTACATTTTCGCTTTACATACATGCTCCGGTCCCATGGCATACGTTAATGTGGGGTATGCCTGTATATATGTATTGGCTTGTATGCTTATATTGCACTTTCTCTACTTGTTGTCATTCTGATTTTTTTGCTATGGTTACATTTGGATAATTCATAAAAGAGTCATTGAAATGTATCTCTTTTTGTTTGATTATATTTATTGGTGACTGTAGCTCCATACTGTTTTTTTTGCTGAATACAACACCATATTTTTTTTGCTGTCAACTCCATGTTAACAAGTGACTATATCTTATGAATTTAAATTCATGTCATTCATTTTTTTTCACTGCTGGAGGGCCACTGAAGCCTTGTAGGAATTATGGCCCATATTTACTTACCGGTGCTCTTCCATTAGACAGCCTTCTGCTCTGGAAGACACCTTCCAGACCAGTCATGTGAATGAGCCATACCGTGGCACTGTAGGGTGTCTCATGGGACAGTGCCGCTTAGTAAATATGGCTTACATGTTTAATTAATAAAACTCATGAATCAACTGCCATTATACAGTTTGGTGCAGCTAATCTGATTTGTCCAGTGACGCCAGGAAGCACAAAATCTAATCATGCTGCTCTCATACTTCCTTATTGGCTGAAGATTGGGTTAAGCTCAATATACTGTATGAGTAGAAGAAACTAGTCAATCTTTTGCTAAAGAAGTATTACCACCTGTTGCTGAGTACAAAGGTTAAAGCGGAAGAAGGTGTTGCTACATTACTGCATTACTCCTTGTCCATGTAAAGGGCAAAACTGTAATCCACACAAACAAGATTCGCCCTGAGGCCAGAAATCACCAGAGGTAGGATACGTCTACAGAAAACTTACAGGTATTTAGGTTATGTCTATATATTTTGTACTAGAACTATTTAGCATACTATATACAGTACATGCTAATTTATATTGCCACAGTATTCTTGAAAGTCTATTAAACTTTCCATTATTCTGCATTTAATTCTTCTTTGACAGCAATGCACTCTGGCAATACACACACTTATGTTTAAACTGTTTCTTCCCCTTATCAGTAGAGCTTATCTCTATGAAGAAGTTCTGGCTCCCATTAAACTTGTTTTTTTCCTTTTGTGGGAAGTCCCAAGTACACCCATGGTTTTATGTTGTTATACAGAGAAAATGTATACACATTATGCAACACTTTGTTATATATTGACCAGTAACTTGCTTTAGAGGTTATCTATTTTAGAATAAAGGTGCAAGAATTAAACACTGTAGACTTTTTCCTTGGCTAAAAAAAATACTTCAAATTCCAGTCTCCTATGTTACAATGTTGTCCATATGTGTTGTGCTTTAAAGTGGATGATGTTTGCCCCTATTCTAAACATCATAACTTTTTTATGTCTAGTAATAGAAGGCGACTATATCAATTTTCAGAATGATTTGAACAAAGCTGTCTGAAGGGGAAAGAAAATAAAGTGGTGTAATGTATATGGGAAGTCCGTCTAGTTAAATTCTTTTTACTAAATGCAATTTAGAGAATCTTTTTTTTTTTTAATTGCTTGCAAACGTATCTTTAGTAAAGGCCAACATTAAAGCTACATACACAGAACAGAGGTCACTTAGGAACTGAAAAAAAGGTTTGTCTCAATGGAGTGAGCTACACACCTCCAACACAGAGATAGAATGTTTTTTTTTTTTTTTTTAAAGTAGTCTATCCATGAGATGACATCTAAACATATAGGGGTCATATGTATCCAGGCAAAAATGGAGCAATTCTCAGGCATAAATCACTGCACTGTATGAATCAAAGAAAAAAGTCCCATTAAAATCAATAGGATTCCTCTTTTTTTTGTTTTCAAATTCTTTATTTTGACTTACAGCAAGTGAAAAAAAATCATACAATAATTGTAAAAGAGAGGGACCCTATACAATCCATTGTACGTTTGTAAGGGGAACAAATAAACAATTCTGTAACAGCTGTCAATAATTTTGTGTAAAGTATAACGATAGTATAATAATTAGAAATGATCAATGTAACTGAAAAAGTAAATTAAATTGAGTAAATCAACAATATGATTTCTTTCTTTGATACTGTACATCTGGGCCTGTTTTGCCCAAGAATTGCTCCACGTTTGCCTTCATACATATACCCTGTATACTTGTGGCAGAAGCACATTTGATTCCTTTCTTTGGCTTCCCTCAATCTGATGAATGATATTCAGTCCCCAGCTCAAGGGTTCATTAAACATAACCTTCTTTCTTTTTAGAATAGGATTTTTTTTTCTGGAGAATATGCAGATTCTGTTACCATATATTTTATACATTTATTTTTTGTACCATCAGAAGGAATTATGTTTCACGTGACTGTTGTTATGTTGGACATGGCAGCTCTGTCGCAGTAGATTTTCAGTTTTTATTATTATTCCTTTGGGTTGGAAAAGTGAGAGAATGCTGGTGAAATCCAAAAATGATTTTAGTAAAGCATTAGACCTCTGCATCAAGCAACTGAACAAAACAACTAAAAGATGACTACTGATGTTGCCACCACTTCTGTGAATGAAGCCAGATGGGATACATCCATGGATGCTACAAGACCTCACCATGGTCCTAGACACACATACAGACCTCTTCAACAAGCTGTTATTGGACGATGTGATTTTAGAGAACTAGAGGAGGACTGGAGTGGTCCTACTTTACAAAAGTGCAAGTAGGGAAGATGCTGGTGACAACTTTCCAGTGAGCCTTATTTTAGTAAAGGGGAAGTGAATGCAAACAATTCTGAGGGTAACAATTACTGAATACTTTAATCCAGCAATTTACACAATCCAAGCCAGCCTCTATACACTGTTGGGAAGCTATATCAAACCACTGTAACGGATCTTTTCTGAGTGGATGACAAGTGTAGTAGAAAAGGGGTTCAGCAGTGCACATGGCTTATGTAGGCTTTAGTAAATACTTTCCTAATATTATACTAACAATGGATAACGACGAGAGAAAAGGACCCCAAGGAGAGCACTCGCACACTCAATATGACAAGTGTACACGTGGAAAATGTGGTGTAAGTGAGGATTGGGTAAATTAAAACACTTTAATATGAGTCGTAACTCAGAAAATTAAAATAAAGTGGAACGCTGTGTGTCAAAGTACAATACTTAATGTGAGCCAATATGACAGCGAATTGCTAACAAACCTAGCAGTCGGTTACAAATTGGTTGAAGCACGAAGTTGTGGACTTTTCTTTGCAGAGGTTAGTAATGTACTGCTACAGCTTTCAGTAATGAGACCAGTATATTTCTTATGCCTCTCTGCTGGTGATGTTATACAATGTAACAAGGTGGTGGGAAATCCAATGTTAAGGTTGTTGTGATGTAATGTGAAGTTGCGAGACCTCATATAGAGAAATGTATCCTACTCCAGAGGACATATACAAAGTAAAGTTGGCCTAAACAAAAGCAGCTAAAATGATTTTAAATAGGCATAAAAAAAAAAGACGAGGATCTGGAAAGGGTGAAAACTCAACCAGCACACCCTGGAAGGAAAAAAGAAGATGGAATATAATAGAGAATAGAGGAGTATTTCCCATAGAACATGAGCCACTGGAAAAAGATTGGGGCGAAATGTCTCAGAAATGTGAGAAAATACTTGTACTCTGAAAGTCTAGCAGATGAATGGAACAGCTTCACAGAGTGATGAGGTGATATAAACTACTGTGTATAATAAATTAATGCAGAATGTTTGGAAAAAAACAAATGGAGAAAAAAGAATAAATAGGGTCCCTTTTTTGGAGTGAGAAGAAAAAAATGGGAAACACACACACATATTGCACCATGAGCTCACTTATTTGAATGGATATGTGGTGCAGCAGTTTATTTTCCTCTATATTCACATATAAGCACCTGTTGACTCTCCTAAATGGCTAACCATCCAAATGCAATCCTGCTATGAACTGTTTGGGCACAGTAGACCTATAAGCACTAGTGTGACTCACAAAAAGCTATAACTTCCAACCTGTAAAGTTGTACTATGACTTTCCTGGGCACTTCAAGTTTTGTGAATACTTATATGCTGTCGGGACACTAATCATTGGCATTGCCTGCAAACACAGTTGACTTTTTCTTTTTTTGTGCTGATTGGAAAAAAAACCCTGAATGTTGTTTTTTTCAGGCTATGGAAATGAAAATCCTTATCCTGATGATGTGGATGGGAAGTGTCTGTGCCCAAATAAAAAATGAACAAGTATGTATTTAAATCATGAAAATAAACTATTGATCATCTCTATTATAGAACACATACAGTTTTATTAAACACAATTAATTTACAAGTCATATGTTGTAGTTATACAAGGAACTGATGAGGTTAATCTCAGTTATTTCAGTAATAATCTATCTAATGACTACTAGCTATCGCTATGTCAATAAATATTCAGGTAGTCATAATGGTCCTGTAGAATTGCAGTTTTATTATAAGTTGTGTTACCTTCTAATCTTCACTTCTTAGACAAATACGGGAGTTGTAATATTGGAGAAGAGACCGGTGAGGTTTTGAAAGCACTATACACTAATTCTATCTATGAAAAACTCTAGTAGTGTTGGTCTATTAATAGGGATTTAAATAACAGATCAATAAAGCTGCCCACAAAATGTTCCTTCAAACCTAAAGGTTTTGTTGAAAAACAAAGTTTCGGATATAGGCCAGATTTATTACGCAGTGCTACGCCGTAGGACTCATTATGACCCACTTAGTTACATGTGTTCATGTATTTATGAGTTTAAGTCATATTTTGAGCGTGGAGCTGCGGTTATTGAGCGTGGGGGCGGGGGGGGCAGAGAAGAGGGGCATTGCCAGCATTGTTGAGCTTTGCCCTGCTGTTGGTGGGCTGTGGAAGCGGGGGGGTGGGCTTGGAAGCAGAGGGACAAGCTGAGTCCTCACAGACTGGGTTGACCCGGCCCGGGACACCAGTCATAGCTGTGTCTCCTCTTGGCGGCACTTCTGGTATCTATACAGTATATGGACTGTAAAAAGTATCAGGGATGTGGGAAGCATGTGAGGTTTCAATATACTGTCACCTAGGAGGAATTTTTATGTTTGTCTATTAAAAAGTATCACAGCCTATAAAAAAAATGTACACCCCTCCAGGACCAATCGCGCTACTACAAGTTTCAGGTACATTGTTAATTATGTCTATTCCGGCAAATTATATGAGACAAGAAAACCCCCCAAAACATGGTTCCAGATTCATCAAGCGCCGGTATTCAAGTCAATGGGAGATACCGCTGGATCGAGTGTACTAACTGGTACCGGTGCTTGAGGTATCTGCCCCTTAAAACTCCTGTAGAAGGTTACATTGGAAATAACATAACCCCAAGAAAACAGTTATCGTGGGTGAATAAGATAAATACCGACTCCTCAAAGGTTAGTATCCAGTAAAAGCAATTAACTTGTAATTAAAAATTAGACTTCAAAAAGGAACTGTTAATGACTATGAATTGACACTTAAGGTTTTGGTTTAACCCTTTCAGTGCTGCACTACATAGTTACATCTCTAATACAGGTAGAAAAAAGGGGGGTCCTCCGGCGCGTTGCTCTGCTTATGGCTCCACGGCATTTAAAGCATATAAGTGAGGGAGAGAAGAGAGGGGACCACAGTAAGGGACCAACACAGTGATTATACACAGCTCTTCGTCTGATTAGGGAGGGGGGGGGGGAGTGGGGGTGGTTAGAAGATCAGTAGATGTTGAAAGATAATGCTGAATGAGAGGAGACACACTTACATCAAAATGTCTAATATCTTGAATTCTTCTACTCTTCTCCTTATATAGCTGTATTTTGTTGAGGGTGAGGAAAAGCCTCCTGGTATCCTCATCAAAATGTCTAATATCTTGAATTCTTCTACTCTTCTCCTTATATAGCTGTATTTTGTTGAGGGTGAGGAAAAGCCTCCTGGTATCCTCATGTAACCAAGTAGAGTGAAAAGTTACTTGGTTACATGAGGATACCAGGAGGCTTTTCCTCACCCTCAACAAAATACAGCTATATAAGGAGAAGAGTAGAAGAATTCAAGATATTAGACATTTTGATGTAAGTGTGTCTCCTCTCATTCAGCATTATCTTTCAACATCTACTGATCTTCTAACCACCCCCACTCCCCCCCCCCCTCCCTAATCAGATGAAGAGCTGTGTATAATCACTGTGTTGGTCCCTTACTGTGGTCCCCTCTCTTCTCTCCCTCACTTATATGCTTTAAACGCCGTGGAGCCATAAGCAGAGCAACGCGCCGGAGGACCCCCCTTTTTTCTACCAGTATCCACACAGAGGTTGGTGAATCACCTCTGAGAGACTCAGGCTGCGGAACTGCATTGTGCCAAGGACAGGAGCCATATACTGAACAGTAGGATAACTCTTTTTTGGCGCAACTTTTCTCTCTTTTTAACATCTCTAATACAGCATATAAAGAACAGGTTGGACGCACGCTAGTAATAAGTGCGGGCTATTGACAAACATACCAAATAAAAGTAAATTCGTTATCTTTAGTATGAACTCATATAAAGATTATTCTCTTTAGAAAAGATCAACCAAGAGACATTGGAGTAAATTGCTTAGCAATCCAAACAAACCTTTACTAAGGGGAAGTCTGCTGTTAAACACTCGAGATCTGAGGTAACATTATGAGGAGGTACATTTTCATTGGTGTTACATGTAATTTAAATTAAAGTAGCAATCCGCTCTATTCACTATAAAAAAATAAATATCTCCTTTCTTTTTACGATTGTGATGTCATTTTGTTGCAGTTCTTAACACTTTTACCCTTTTTGTAGTTGCATTCTGGAGATATTAGTTATCAAAAAATTGGTATCTCTGGGAGGTTAAATGGTCACTGCCATTTACACTCATTAAGACAACAGAGGTTGCTATGGTTAACAACAGATGGCAGTGAAATAATAAACATGTTAACACTTGAAAATTGAAGATTTAAAATATATATATATATATATATATATATATATATGAAAAGTTAGAAGTAAATTAGCATAACATGAACCATCAGGTTATTTTATTAATTCATTTTTGTTTTGGGGGGCATTAGAGGCCAATTGCTTTAAGGTATAACACTGAAAATGAGCTTAGGGCAGTTATGTGAACAGATATATTCTGTGATCAATTGAAGTCTATAATGTTTATTTTTATCAACAGGTTTCTAACTTCACTGACTCTAAACTAACATCAGTACCTAATAATTTGAATGGTACTATAACACAGCTCTACTTAGGTAAAAACCGCATTACTTTAAGTGAGTCTGATCGCACAGCCCTACTAAACTATTGTAACTTGACAGTTCTGCACCTCGACAGCAACAACATTACTATGCTACCAAAAGGATTCTTTTCTGGACTTTCCAAACTTGAAGTTTTAAATCTCACAAATAACTATGTCAAGGATATTGATAGGATGGCATTTGAAGGTCTAGAAAACCTGAAGATCTTAGACCTCAGCTACAACCAAATTGCGCAGTTACCGGTCAATATGAGTTTGCCTTCTCGCCATCTAGAAGTCTTTACCCTACAAAACAACAGTCTGACCAGCCTTGATATACCAATGTCGCTGTGGGAATTAAACAATTCGCTAAGCATTGTACTAAGCGGGAATCCGTGGATTTGTAACTGTACCCTTCTGAATTTGAGAAGATGGTTAAATGGCTCAACCATAAAATTGGGTAAGTTGGCGTTTGCTATTCTTGGGAAGATTAAAATATTGTAAAGGGTAAGAATCAGATGAAATCTTTTGAAACATGCTGAGAATTAGGGATACAATTACAGGCTACTTTCATTGTTGCTGCTATCTTTTGTATGGTTGAGGGAATTTAATGGGCTTAAATCTGAGGCTGAAAACAAAAATAAATAAAATAAAAAAATACATTTAGTTTACTTCAGTGAGACTTAATTTAAGAATCCAAGTAGCCAAAAGAGACCTCTTTTTGATGATAAATTTGGTGAACAATGAACCACGCCAGCAACTACAGGTATAAGGCTGCGCTTATAGTGCCGGCAACAGCGACAGCAAAACAAATGCATTGCCGCCGTTGCGTGCACTTATAATAAGCTCGATGCAACGGCATGGTCGCGATCGCTGGAAGTCATCTCTATTTGATTTTTCCAGCGACCGTAGCCTGACGTCACCGTCGTGTCATCGGCACTATAAGCGTAGCCTTATGCTTCTAAGATCAGGTAGCGGTTTAAATCCAACAAAAAATGAATTCGTTTTTAAAAAAATGATAAGCAGGCCCCAAATTCCTGTAGATACTGTATTTAACATGATGGATATCCTGCATTGCAGAAAATGAGAACATCACTCTCTGTGCCGCTCCAAAGAACATGAACCATGTCACAATCAAAGAAGCACCTATATACAAAATAATTTGTGAAGGCAGAAATACAGGTTCACCCACCTCTGTGCCAGTGCTTACCTATGGTGCCACATCAGGTCGTCTGTCTACTGCTTTCAATGAAACTACCAGCACACTTCATCAAGGTATGTACTGTAACTCAACTAAAGTACTCACAGAGATAGCAGGGGTCAACTACACAATATTCACTTTGAGGGTGACAGAAGGTTTAAAGCAGCAGCACTCACTGTGCGCAATTTTGTTGTTGCACTTTTCTATTTTAATTACTATATGTTACTCTTCTTTCCCTTTCCAACGCTGCTTTTGTTTTTTAAATAAATCTGCTCCATTCAGGAGGTATAAGCATTTGAAATATTAAGTGTCCGAGAGGTTAAAATGGAGAACTCCCCTGAGCCCAGTGCAGCCTAAAGGTTATGCTGGTATCTTTAGAAGCTAGAGCTTAAGAAAATCATGATTTTCAACACAGGAAAAAAAAAAATCATTAAAAAACAAAACAAAAAAGAAGAGCAGGACATGGTCCTGGGGCAAGATACTGACATTATAGGGGTTAAACGGATAGGCTTTTGGTGGGAGATCGAGGAGGCAATGCAGCTTTAAATGGACCAAACTAAAAAGGGGAGGATGGCAAATGTACATGTTCTTTGTTATAAAACCTATACAAAAACTATTGTTTAATAATCATTTTAATAAGAACTAGGAGTAAGAATTATAAGGTAGTACTAATTTGAATATGTGAAAAAAAAAGGAAAATGTGTTTATAGCGCTAATGCAATAATATTCAGTGCAATATTCAATGCATAAATACTCAGTGTAATTTAAACACTAAAGGTGAATACCAATAACTCTTATACCAATAACATAGGCTGGCAGGAAAAATGATCAGATCATATACAAGACAAAGACAAAAAATAACCCTGCGCCAAAAGCAAGTCCAAAATAGCAGATAAATAAATCTGACCATATAGAAAGTCCTGTTGATCTGGGTACCTTCAGATGTATCTTGAAGGTAGTCTCACAGTATGTGGAGAAAACCAGAAACACAAAGAACAATATCATAGTGTGCATCTATATAACTGTAGATACAGTATGACTGAACATACAATAACAAATAAGACAAAAACTGACAACCACAATCCAACTAATAACAACACAATAATGAACAACACCTAATGATGAGCTAAAATAAGCTAATTTAATATTATAACATTATATAAAAATAATAATACAGTGTATCATACACACGGATTGATGACATGAATACTCTGCTAGGGAAAAATTAGAATCCTACTTACGACAAGCAGAATGTAAAGGGCATTGTGTCTACCCAGTTGGCAGGTCTCAAGAGGGTGATGTCTGTTGGCAATACCAGCATTTGGGAAGAGTCAAACGGACATCACGCTCTTGAGACCTGCCAACTGGGTAGACACTATCCACAATGCCCTTTACATCCTGCTTGTCGTAGGTAGGTTTCTAATTTTCCCTTACTGGAGCAGAGTATTCACGTCATCAATCCCTGTGTATGATACACTGTATTATTATTTTTATATAATTTTATAATACGGTATTAAATTAGCTTATTTTAGCTCATCATTAGGTGTTGTTCATTATTGTCCGTTTTTGTCTTATTTGTTATTGTATGTTCGGTCATATCTACAGTTATATAGATGCACACTATGATATTGGTCTTTTTGTTTCTGTTTTTCTCCACATACTGTGAGACAACCTTCAAGATACATCTGAAGGCACCCAGATCAACAGGACTGGACTTTCTATATGGTCAGATTTATTTATCTGCTATTTTGGACTATATTTATTTGGATATAAAACTTAATTAAAGAAGGTTAAGGAGTAGTATACAATACATCATACAGAATTACATATCTTTACTTTGGGGCTTAGGAAGTAGTCGTCTATAGTTTATATATTATTAATGACAACTGTTGATTGATGCATGGATTAAAACAGAATTTATTTTAACACTTTCGATAGGAAATATACAGGTCTCTCACCCACCTAATCCAAATAGTAAGCATTATGGCCCATTTGTAACCAGCAGTGCTACTTCATAAGACACCTGGCACCGGAAGACACCCTATGGGTCAAGAGATTGTATATAGAGAAGCACTGCTTAGTAAATATGGCCCTATGTGACAGCTACTATCTGACTTAGTTTGCCATGTGAAATGCAAATGACTGCAATCAAATAACATAAAAGTCAAGGGCAGTGCTTCGTAGAGTTGTCTCTCAAACTTGTGCATGGAGCAAGTATTGTATTGTATGTATTGTATGTCTTTATTTATATAGCGCCATAAATGTACATAGCGCTTCACAGTAGTGATACAAGCAAGTCCTTTTATTTAAGCCTTTTAGTTTTACTGCTGCTGAATGCAGGCCTTTTGTTTTGTCCTTTTATTCTCTTCTTTATCTATGACATGAGTATACCGTTACTTTGAGTAATATGAGGAGATTAATTATGGAAGGGGCTAAACTCTCACCATTACATATTCCCTTTTAATAGAAAGAAAGGTTGTTTTAAAACAGCAATCCTCCCCAAAATGATTTTTTTTTTCAGTTTAACTAAACCGGTGTGGGGGGAGGGGGGATGAGTCAATGGTCCATGAGCAACAAGACTACAAACTTGGCTGCCGCAACCCCCTGTAGAACACCACAACATCATCTCTTGATGACGATGCAGCTTTCTTTTGGCCCTTGAATGCAACGCTGATTCCATGGCCATTTTGTGTCCACTGGGAAAGTATCCTTGCCTGGTGGACAAAAACGTCTCATCGATCAGGGACTAGAGAAAGGGACAAGAAAAACCTTGATGCAGCCATCCGCACTGCTTGACATTTGTTTTGAAGTCCTTTAGGAAGACTACATTTTGCTAACGTCAGCCGTTTCTTTTTCACTTCTCTACAGGCAACAGCTGGGCCTTCCTGGTGGGCGTGGTAGTTGTTGCCATCATCACTTCGTTATTGATCTTATTTGCTGTCAAATTCCCAAGGTGGTACGACTACCTGCTAAGCTACAATCATCATCGTCTGAAGGAAGAAGAGCCGTACATGTTTGAGGAAGAGTTTAATGTAGACTTCGACATGCGCTCTGGTTCAGGATCCAAGGAGGAAGAGGAAACTGTAGTGGTTTTTGAACAATTGCATTCTTTTGTGCCTGAAGAGGATGGTTTTATTGAAGACAAATATATTGATGATCTTGATATAAGGGCAGAGAGCTAACATAAATCGCTTAAAGCAACTTTATAGATATGTGGCAATTTTTTTTACGTTCCATGTTCAAAAATGAGTATATATGATGAATTTACATTAGAGGATCTTGATGCTGTACAAAGAACTCTGTAATCGAGCAGGTTAAATCATTTGCACTGATATCTGAACAAATACGGCAGTTTCTCTAACACGCTGACCAAGAGCATGTCTAGAGTGTATTCTGAAAATGCCCCTTTTATTCAACTGAGATTTTAGGCAGACTTTATTTTATTTTGCTGCTATAAATGAAAAAGATCCTCCCTAGTGACTGCTATCCTTTTTGTGGCCTTGATAAACACTGGGTTACAAAAACAGAAAACCACTAACTCACATATGTAGCCATTTGAAGGAACAATCCCACCTAGGACCAAAGTGAACTAATGGCAGTGATATCTATAATAGGTTTTACAGTACAATACTTGTCTTTTACTCAATATGCTATTGAGGTGGTTTCCCTCTGCTGGAGAAGATATGAATTCCATTCACTTGAATGAAGCGGTTTCCTGCTCTAGCACTTTTTACAGCTTCCTAGCATATTGAATCCAAGTCTTTAACTTATTTTCTGATCAGACTGACTGCAAACATCAGAATGTACAGGTACACTGCAATCTCCTGCTGCTTTCTTAACACTTTCAGTGGTGTGCATTTAAGTGAATCTTTCTTTGGAGCACACTGCTTTATGAGCTCATCATTTTTCTGATTCACTTCAGTTCACAGTTTGCACCCACTCACGAATAATCAATTACTTTTCAATTAATTTAATGGTTTCTAGTTGATCACTTCCAACTCCACCCCTCTTTTTTTTTCTTAACACTTTCTTCATAAAATAAGTATAATGCCATCTTTAGCCGACCTGCTAAATGTGCAGGTATAACAAGAATGAATTTGGTAAAGTCTGCGAAAAAGAAAAATATATTATTTTCCCACCGGATATACATAATTAAAAATGTAACTTTCAAGCTGATTGCTTCTAAGAAAGGCAGTTACATTAATAAGGTCTTATGTGTTTCTTGCCCTCTAGATGGAACTGCCCCTTTCAATATACGTAAGTTGTAAAGCAGACAAGATAACGTTGTTCAGGAAAAAGCACGTAAAGAAAATAGGGTGTATATCGTTTTGAAAATCTACAATAGTTACATTGCGAGGATGACAAAAGGACATACAGTATGTCCATCGTGCTAAGCCTATGTTAAATTTAGACAACAGATACATTACTTATCCTACAGCTTATTCAATCAATCATTGTAGACATTATCCAAATGTTTACACTTCAAGCAAAACTGTTAATTATTAATATAATGTAGGTGTGAAGGGTACTTCTTTTAAACAACAGTTTCCAGACTATGTAAGCAAATGTTTGCAATTATACCAGTTTTGGCCATGCAGTGTATTTATTGAGGACGTGTAAATAATAAATGCTGGACTTCGATACCTTTGAGCTTTGCATCTCTTAGGCTATGGCCCCAGTCCTCCCTGCTGCACGCGCGACTGGTGGCATGTGCAGAGACTAAAGCCACGATCGGTGGTCTGTAGGGGAGCTCTAGGGGACCTTCCAGCCATGGCGGGGCATATCTGCCCTGCCATTGGCTGTGCGCCGACCGCGTAACCAAGTCGCTGCACGGGAAGACAAGCGTACGCGTCACAGAGCTTTACGTGCCCACACGTGCCCACACGCAAACAGCCACTGGGGCCTGCCCCATAGAGGGCTTGTAATAAATTGGCACAGTACCATTACTTTTCTAAACCACTTCCACAACTGTACCCAACTACAGTTGAACCTAACTTATAATTAAATGTTGCAACCAAGGGCAATCATCTTAGTATACAAAATAAATATCGTCAATTATACAGGATTATTCAGTACAGAAATAGTACATTTAAAAGGCATGGCCACCCCTATGACACTGTTAGTTGAATCCTGTATTCTAATGCAAAAAAAATCACCACCTACTGATCCCCATTTTTTTTCTCGGCCAGTTAGCAAAGGAGCAAAATATGTGAGCCAATAACTTACTGATAACATTAACTATTACGACTATCATCTCTGAGAACAAAAAATATATTTATTTTGACAGGGTAAAAGGGGTCTTCTTGTACCTTCTATATTTGCCAATGTAGGGCAGTGGCATAACTACGCCATAAGGGGCCCTCAGGCACAAAATGAAGTGGGCCCTTATACGAGAGATTCATATTGTGAGGCTGCAAAGTGGGAGGTGCAGACATTCCACTTACCTGCCGGCCCTCGTCTCGCCACGTTGTGGCATCACGATGCCACTGCGTCACGTGTCGGTGCTTTGTCATGGCAACACGTCGCTATGTGATGTTGCATCGCCATGATGACACAGCGTCACATGACTCCGCAACATAGATGGAGGAGGGTTGCTCTTGTACAGAGCCCCCGCTTTGTTCCCTACAATGAATTTCATTGCTGTGGGGAAGAGCGCGGTGCCTCTGTAATTCTTGCCGGGCGCTCGTGTTATGATTCATCACGAGTTGAGAGTGTGTCATTTTTTTGACTTTTCAAACCTGATGTGATTCGTAGTATAGCAACAGTAGAATATTGTAGACATCAGACAATAGGGCACTCTTTGCCTGCATAATTTCACCTCTAGTACTTACGCTTCTCGCTCAGTGAAAATAACATCTATACTCTGGGCTTCCCGATCATTCTGAGATTTTAGCTGCAATGATAGAAGAATACTTATTTGCTAAAAAGCTCGCTCAGACATGAGAGATAATAATAATACATTTGTATATTGCTGTATTCCACTGAGACATCTATCCATTAAATATCCATATCACTCTAATGGGGTTCATTATAATAAGCTTTCTGACCAGGTTTGGCCAATGAAAGGAAAATATATATTTTGCCTATTACTAGGAAACAGAAGCCTTTTGGAAAAAACTAGCACCATTTGGGCAAAAAAAATAAAAAAATCACCTGTCAGGAACTGTTGAAA
The DNA here is from genome assembly GCF_040206685.1 of Ascaphus truei. Classification (NCBI taxonomy): domain Eukaryota; kingdom Metazoa; phylum Chordata; class Amphibia; order Anura; family Ascaphidae; genus Ascaphus; species Ascaphus truei. The sequence continues at coordinate 145,608,733 of NC_134483.1, read as the reverse complement.
GAGTGCATAGCTATCATTTCTAACTTTATCCCAAAGGCTATGCTGGAAAAACCAACACGATAAAGCATCCACCCTCCCAAAAAATGCAAATGAAACAGGTGAAAATTCACAATGTGATGATCAATTCACAAGGCACTGCGGTTCTTTCTGTCCCTTGTTCAGTATAGTTTAAAGGTGCATTTCAGCTTGGCTTTTATGTATTAGGTGGGAGGCAGGGGATCCTCTGGGAGCTCAACACGTCTGGAGATACTTACAACACGTCCTGAGATGCCTGGCTGGGCATGCTTTATGGCGGCTCAAATCTCCCCCGACACTGGAGCCCACAGGAAGCTGCAACATCACACGCCTAAACTTACTACTGGCCTGCGTATCTCGAGAAGCACGGGGTCATTGGAGCTGAACAACATTCATTTCAGCTCTGCGGGATTTTCTTTCTTTTTTTATAAAGGACATGTTGCCTAAACTCTTTGGGTGCCCCAAGACATAGCGATTACGTCATCATTTCCTTGCTCATTTTTGTAGAAGAGATCGCGTTCTGCACGCCCTGGGGAGGACAGAACACGATCTTGCAGGGAGAGGACCGGAACTGGACCTATGCGATGCGGTGACAGAGCAATCGCCTCAGAGAAATGGTCACTCGATCACAGGTGCTGTCGGGGTAGTGGCACTCTGTTGTCACAGCTCCTCCGGCACTCAATGGGTGAAAGCTGCTTCTTTATGTCTGGAAAGCTCTGAGCTCCGATGTAGTGGCTTCACAGCATACTGAATATGAAATTCAGTGTTACATTGGCGCCATAGTGAAAAAGATATTGTGCTATTTTGTGTATTCCAGGACATAATAGGGTAGCCAGTCTTCACAGCAACGGGAGCCAAACAGATCATCATGTGGATCAACAATAGCACTAGAGTACTGTGTATTTTGGTGTGAGGCATTATGCTCCTGCAGTACGTCCTTTACTCACCATATTATAGTCATTCAGTACTTCCTCCATGTCAGTGTTGGTATTCAGTTTATCCACAAGCTGGAAAAAAAAAATAATAATATCAGAAACTGTGTTTTTATCCTCAAATTATAAACAAAACAAGATCTTAATCATTTAACCTTCTCTCATTAATCAGTTAACTTATCAATTGCAATTTATGGTCTAACTACTTGATGATTTTATTACTGCTATGTGATGTGTATTTAAGTACTCTTATTTTTACATATATATATTTAGCATTTTCATACATTACCGTAAATCATTATTGCATATGCAGAGACACAGACCGGTGTTGTCTAGTTTTTAAAATAATATTCAAAAATTTTATTTCAAGATCCAGAGTCCGGATTTAAAAACAAAATGTTTGGGTCACTTCATTAGCCTTTTCAATAGGTATCATCTTGAGCTACGGTAATTACTTGTTCTTTTGAAAATGTTTTAAAGATTTTTCATGGAACCTCCTCTTGCACAAACACTATTTATAAGTATAGCTAAAAAAAAAAAAATACCATGTTATAGTCTGCAAGCTGCCCCTGCTGTTCCTTGATTTCAACAGCGAGAGCTTCGGCTCTGAAGATAGAATAAACACCATGTTGGTAATATGGCAAAGCATACAATTAATCAAATAATTTGCAAGCATTCTCAATACTTATAGGATGTAAAAATGTTAAAAGGTTAAAAAAAGAATGCACATTCAGGCTCGCACATAAGTATAGTAATAGGCTTTCTTAACATTTTCAGTGAGAAATTAAACAGTAAAATGCTACATAATCCTCACAAAATGTACTCGGTTTAAATGTTAAAAATCAGTGGGTCATCTACCTGCTGACATGTAAGGCTCTTCAATTTAATTTGAATTTTATGGCAAATATTGCATCAATCACTCCCTGGAAGAACAACCACCTCCCATCTGTCATTAAAGTTTTTGGACCATATTTACTAAGCAGTGCTTTCCCACAAGATACCTTCCAGCGTAGAAGGGCACCTTAGAGCCAATTCACTTGAATGGGCGCCCGGCTCTGTAAGGTGTCTTTTGGAATAGCACCTCATAGTAATTATGGTCCAGTTTTTTTTTTATTAAACTATATATTATATATTATATTTTACATGCTCGAAAAGTATCACGTGGCTTCATTTTGTTACCGTGGCTCCAGTTTTATTTTAAACTTGTATTGTATTCATGTTCAAATAAATTGTGGGGTACAGAAAAAGAAAAAGGTGGGGATGTGGGGGGTAAATAATGAAGACATAGGGGTGCTCCACGTTTATATATTTTAATACACTGAAGTCTAGTAGAGTGCTTTTCAAAAGGCTAAATGAAAGACTCTTCGATTTAGCACTGATAACGAACTACAGCCTGAATAAGTAATTTCATAATTATCTGAACATATTTTGCAGATAATTTCATAGATTTCCAATTTAAAGGTCTGCTTCTGTGGTCCTGGATTAGCATGAATTTGTTGCATAGCTTGTGATCTTTTCTGATGGACCCACTAGAGAGCTCTTCATACTGTAGATGAAATAGTCTGCAGAGCTTTAAGAAATTTAAGTGCCTCTTCTTTGGATTGTCATAAATATAGATTGGCTAATATTTTGCCAAAATTCAAATTGACTGTGAAAATGAAGTGTTTTTGCATTTTTTTTGAACATTGACAATTTCGTTTGAAGTCATGGGGGGGGGGGGCAGGGCAGTCAGAGGGTGCAGGGAAGTCAGAGGGGGCAGGGGAAGTCAGAGGGGTAAATGGGGCAGGGGTCAGAGGATTCAGAGTGGGCAGCGGAGCCAGAGGGGACAGGGAAGTCAGACGGGACAGGGAAGTCAGAGGGGGTAGGGAGGTCAGAGGGGGCAGGGAGGTCAGAGGGGGCAGGGAGGTCAGAGGGGGCAGGAAGTCAGAGGGGACAGGGAGGTCAGAGGGGGCAGGGAAGTCAGAGGGGGCAGAAAGTCACAGAAAACACACACACGCAAACAACAGGACAGTCACAGAAACACACGCACGCACACACCTCACCTTTCTACTGCCCATGCTGCTTCCTCCTCCTCTGCTTGGCCATGCCCCACAGCCTCCTGACACCCCCTCCTGATTGGCTGCTGCTGGGTATTGCAGCCTATCAGGATAGAGGAAACTGCCCAGCTCTCTCCCTGCTCTCAGCGATCAGGGTAATCTAGCGGCACCCCTCTGATCCTCTCACGGAACCGTAGGGTGCCGAGGAAGCCAGGTTGGGAAAACACTTGCTTAGACTCATGGCTACTGTCCCACACCAGCAGTTGCTCCTCCCAATCATTGTGGTCAAACACTGCCACTTACAGCACTTATTCCCTCACCTTTTGTCTTTGTAAGGCTGCGTCCCCACTGGCGCTGACCACGCTCATGCTTGAGAGCGGTGACGTAACCAGCTCTCCAAGAATGAGAGGGGGGAGGGTGTGGGGGCGTTGTGTGCAAGTTGAGCGCGCTTGAAAGTTAAATTTTTTTGTAAACTCAAGCTTGAGTGAGCGTGCGTGCCCGCGCACCGCGTGAGCGGGGACTTGCACATATACATGTATGTAATTAAAAGCTGCAAACACCGCGCTTAGCACGCTCAGCGCCAACAGGGCCGCAGCCTAAGGCTTCGGCCATGGTCAGCGAATCGCAGCCTAAGGCCTCGGGCATGGTCAGCGCATAAGTGCTGAGGTGCGCTGCTGCTCGGCAGTGAGCCCCTGCAGCCGCAATGAGAGCGGCTTTAGCAGTGGCTTGTTTACACTTCCGCAAGCGTGCGGAAGCGTAAGTCTTAGCAAAATTTTAAATTCAAGCGCTCAAGGGAGCGCAGGGCCGGTCACGTGAGCTGTTCGCCCAATGAGGGCGAACCAGCTCCGTGACGTCACAGGCCTCCCCCCCCCGACCCCGGACGGCGCGCGGTCTAAGGCCAGGGAAAGCACCCACTTTCCCTCAGCCTCAGCGCGCCTCCGCCCGGCTCCATTCACCCTGGACGCAGCCTAAGGCTAGGTCCCTGCTGCAGACAGCGGCACAGCTCTCACCAGCCCCTTACCTCCTCCCTATCAGGCCCCGGTGACTCCTCGCTTCCAGGCCCTCTTCGTGCTGTGACGCGTCAGCCAGCAGGGGATACAACTGGATTGTGTTCCTGTGCTGCGACGAGTCACATGGTGCGCCAGGGAACCAATGCAGAGGGGAGATCACCAGCAGCCTGGCATGAACAGGGTAGGGAGGTGGATCCTTCCTCAAGTGCACAACACACACAACATATCACACACACACAGAGCATGTTGATGGTAAGCGGATCCTTCACTTGGAACAGAAAATGTGTGACATGGCCGCGCCCCCCCATCATTGCCACGCCCCATCATTGCCGCGCCCACCCGACCCATTTTGGCCATGCCCCCCGCGCCTAAAAAAACCGCCTACAGACCACAGATCGAGGTGAAGCACTGTGCATATGCCGCAAGGACGTCAGGCGCGTGTGCAGACGTGTGCAGCGTGACCTTAGCCTTAGTCTCCCAACATACCACTTAGATTGTAAGCTCTCTGGGGCAGGGATTTCCTTTCCTGTTGTCTGATTTTATTTGTTGCACTTATTGTACTATAATACCCTGAACTGTATTGCCTCTCTTGTAAAGCGCTAAGTACAGCTGTACGTGCTATATAAATAAAGATATACATACATACATCTCATAGGTAAAGCAGCGTATCATCAAAATAATTATAATAGTTTACAGTGGTAAGTTACTATATCTCCCTAAGGGAGCGAAAATGATGAGTATACAGAATGATAATGACTTGCCTCTTCTCGTAGGACAGATAGACAGAGTTCTCCTGGTTATAAGAGTCAATCTCCTTTTTCAATTTGACCATTTCCGTAGTAAGCTCACTTACTTTGCTCCTGTAAGATGACACAAAACAAGCCCAGACGGAAAAGAAATTCATGCATTTGTAATACATTTGTGCTTTTGTGAAACCCTCCCGTGGTAGTGGCATATTCTGCAGACCGGAAAGCCATTTCATACCCCATCGATCTTCACACTTGGCAACCGTTTTCAAACGTATCACCGGTGGCTAAAGGAAGTGACAGCAGAGGAGTGTCTTATCACTCAGTGGGGAAGTGTGAAGATGTAATTGCTTTTTTGACAATGGCGCACCATCAACCCATTAATGCGATAGAAAGAAGCAAAAAAAAGAAATAAAAAGTCCTGAGTTTCATGTCGGCTTTCTTGTTTTTAGCACAGATTAGATCTCCCAATCAAATTGGTTGAAACTTGCAAACTCACAACCTTCCGCTACTTGGCACATGCGAGATTAATTACACACTTTCCATATGTATTATGTAATCAATTCTACTTCTTGCACATACACGGCACAGGGGGACAAATACATACTATTCATTGCTGTCTGTTTATTATTTGTAAAGGTTTTCAAGTTCTGAAACTTGCTTTACTGGAGCAGAATTTTCTTTATACACATTGAGAATAAAATGTACATTAGCCCCATGCTTGTCGGGAAGTGAAAATTCTTATTGCGGGTTTAATGTGATTTGGATTTAAGATCTTTGACCCAGGGATTCCCTTTTAACAATAATAGCTTCTACATCTAGTGCTCCCATTTGTATAATCTATTTTACATGGTCTATATAGTTATAAAGTAGGGAAAAGCAGGAAATGCAATATAGAAATATGGTAAAAATAATTATTTCTCCTAGACGGTGTAATATATTTAACATGTGGTTGTGACAGGCAAGGGTAACCAGGCTTCATAATAAAGGTTAAGCCCTCTGGTTGGGTCCCCGTGGGTCCCTGGCAGCTACCCAGCACTATAAGCCAGGGGCCAGGTATATGTACATGTAAAGTTAAAGTGACACCTGCATTTCCACTTTCCCTGTTCCCTGTACCCAAGACTCATGAAACTTGCTGTGTGTAAGTTTTAGGTGGGATATTTGGGTAAGAATGCAATAGTTTTGTTTGCAGGAGTTCGAGGTCCGGAGCTACCGGTAGTACCTTCATTCTACCCGGCGTGCAGGCACTATTTGCCGGTACACAAGTAGAATCACACCGGGGCTTTCCAGCATCCCCCAGACTCCCGAGTTTAGAGCCCCGATATCCAGTCCTAAGTCCCTTACAGTCATAAGTCTCCCCAAGGTCCTCATGTATTAAAGCAGGGGAGCGCAAACTTTTCCTGTTGCGCACCCCTGTTGCCTGCTCCGGAGCTCACGCCCCCTATTACCTGGCAGCGGCATCAAATGACGCTCAGGGGTCACGTGACCTGCGTCATCATTTGACACCGGTGATGTCACGTTACATGACCTCACTGCGTCATTTGACGCCGTGTTGTCATGAAGACGCGTCACAGCGTCTGAATCTCTGTAAGTTTTATTGTTGCAGAGGCCCCACGTGATCCCCCGGCATTTAATTTAAAAGCCTTGGGGAAGAGCACAGGACCTCTGCAACTGCCCACGGCCCCCCAGTTTGCGCACCTTTGTATTAAAGTATGGTTTATTATGTTTTATAAATTTCTTATAAGGCTTTATGCAGCTTGCCCGGGCATCCAGTTAAGGTGCCAGCAAATCTGCATAGGGTCCGTAGTTGAAAGGGGAGAGGATGTCCAGAGGTGTGAAAACGTTTGGTGGGCGAGGGAAGGGCGAATGGCCAGGTCCGGACTACAAAGGGCACCCTGCGGTGGCAATGAGTTAGCCAGGGAGGATGTGCCATATAGTCTGCTCTCCTTTTGGCTAAAATCATATTTCCCGTTCACTCGGCTTTCGAGCATGCTGGGCACGTGCACTCCGCTGACGTCAGCCAGGGACAAGCCCCTCCTTCTTTTGGCTGATGGGGAGGAATTCCCACGCTCCGATTGGCTGCTCCTTCCCCCTCCGTTCTGGGGATAGCCCAACGGAGTGTATGTTAAGTGCTGACCAAGAGAGGGAGCAAGTCCAACCAAGCCAACCAATGAGGTGAGTCGATGAAGCTAAGGCAGGCTTTTCAAAGTTGCTCTGTTCAAAGTAACCAACTTCATTTGGAAGCCTGAAAAGTTTGCTTCGCAGAGACAAAGTCCAGTCTTTTGCGCCCAAGTTCTCAAATTCGAACTGAGCGGTCGCCGCTAGGAATTGAAGCCGAAAAGAGGACCAGGAGAACAAAGGGTATATCCCGGTCATGGATAGCCCATCCAAGCAGACGCCCTGTGTCACAGGAGACTAGGTTATTTACACCTTTTTACTGGGATCATACATTGAGCAAAACAAAGTAATGAAATAAATTGTAGTTTATTCGCATAAATTCGCTTACACACAATGATACACAAAATACAGACAAAAAGACACACTTACTTTGGGACTGGGGTTGAAAACTAGACTTTTCTAGGTGCAGGGAACTCTTTGGGCGAGTTTTACCCTGACGAGACTTTGCCCGGAATCTCCTGGAACCCAAATCGGCATAAAATTCCACACACCACTGCTACGTTCTCTTCTGAGAACTTGGTCCCTCCTGACCGCGAGTTACTCAAAATCTCCTGGAACTGAAATCGGCATAAAATCCCAGCCGCGTCCGCTACGATTGTTTGTGAGAACTTGGGAGCAAAAGTCGGGACATAGACTCTATGTTCAGTGTTTGTATATGTATACTATGCATCTTTAGTCACATTCACCATTGGGAATTATTTTAAAAGTATGGTTTGACACATGTATTTTGTGTTGGTTAATTAGGTGGTGACCTATATAAGACCACCTCCTGCAATACCCTAATACCTCCTGACGAAGCGCTATACTGCGCGAAACGCGTAGAGGGTTGTTTGAATACTTTTATGTTGCACTCCTGGGTAGGAGTGCATTCTTTAGCACAGTAGAATCTCCCTATTTTCTGTATTTGCTGGGAAATCCCCCCGTCAGTCTGGAGTGGCTGTTGCTATTGCTATAGCTTTTGCCACGACCTGAGAGAGCCCGCCTATCACTCGGTTGCTACACTTCCGGTTCCGGGTCCCTGTGTGACTGAAGCAGTGTGTCGTAGTCAGGACGGGGGCAACCAAATAGACGCAGACCAGATTTCTGTGGGAGTATCTACATGCTGCTGTTTTACCAATTGTAAGTAATTCTGTGTTTTGTTGTTACAATAAATTGACCCTATCTCACCCTGGTATTTTCTTTCTCTGCGCTCCACCTCCCATCTCTTTTTTGCATTTTGGACTGTTATCTGGCCGGCTGATCACCGGAGGGAGAGGGAGCAGCGGGAGAGGAGACCTTCCTGAGGAATTTCCCTAAAGATCCCAGACGAGCGCAATCTCCATCTCCAGGAACTGGGACATAGACTCTGCAGGCAGGCTTTTCAGATTTGAAATTGAAGCTTGGTGCTCTGGTTTTTGCGCAGAAGCAACTTTGAAAAGCCTGCCTGAGAACTACAATCTGATTGGCTCACAGATTGTAATAGTAGTCTGAGTTGCATTCACAAAACTCAGCAGCCAATCAACGCGTGGGGAAATTCCCAAGCAACCAATCAGAGCCAAGTCGGCTAGAAAGCCGGGTCAGCGGGAAATCTGAAATAGCCAAGGGACATGTGCAAGCTTGCCACCTTTCTCCCTGGCTATCGCAATGCCACCCGCTGGGCAGGCTCCACCAGGTCTGGCAGAGCAAGTGGCATCTTGGAGAACTTCCATTGATCTCTGGACCTGGTCCTCCACCTTTCCCCGCTGACCAAATGCTATTCTCACCTCTGGCATCCTCGGACAGCTTTGAACTCCGATGTCCAGCAGACTTACCGGCACCTATGGGTTAGCTCGGCCAGCCTGTTTGGACATCGGTTCTGAATGTAAAAAGCACATTACATTTTAATAAAGTATATTTTACTATGCTTCTGAGTCTTGGGGAACAGGGGACAGAAAGGGAAAAATGTTTTAGGTTTATTTCTATCTGCCTCATTCCCCACATACTTTCTCTTGGACTCAGACTGGACTCTCAGGGTCCCCCCGCAACCTTATATACAGTTGGGGCACCCACAAACCTCAACCTTATATACAGTTGGGGCACCCACAAACCCTATGCTGGTTTTGGATCATCTGGGCACTAGCTGGGGTACCCCCCTTAACATAGGGATTCCCTCAGCAACAGGAATAGAGGTGTGATCCCTGTGCCCCATTCTCCTGTCTGGGCTGTGCTGAAACAGGGTACCCTAGTGATGAGTCGCGCTTGCGTTTTCAAGGGGAGGTATTGCCGGGACAATGTGCCTACATGTATCTGAGAATCAGGCATGATTCCCGGGTACATTTATGGGGGAACTGACAACTCCGGACCCCAACCTCCTAGACACATTCTGACAGCAATTCCTCCGCAAAACCCTCCTTGAAACTCATCCCCTAGCAATCCCTGCTTGATTCCATGCCCGGAAAGGGAAATACACACAAAAATTCTTTTATTACATACAATAAATTGGCATGATACAATGTTACTGGGCCCAAGAGCTAACTCTCTTGGACCCTTATACACAGATAAGGGGTAACCAAAACGGGCTTAACCTTTGAGAGCCTGGTTACCCCTACCGTCACACCCTGCACCTAAGAAAGCCTAGTTTCCACACCCCCAGACTCCCAGTAAGTGTATTTGTAACTTCCTTGTATATTTCTTCTTGTAGGTTTACGATCACGGTAATCTATAAATGGTGTAAAAAGTACCTGGTCTCCCGTGACAGTGGTCATATTACATAATGTGTAATATAAATATTAATATTATAATACTTAAAATGATAAATGCCATCAAATATTTCCACAACATACCTAAGAAGCCCAAGAAAGTAAGATTTGTCCATAACCTGCCTCTGCGGACCTGGAAAAAAAGATATGCCTGTTAAAAGACAGAAATGGCACATTTTGATAAAAATAGCTTGTAAAAATAATATAGAGTACACAAGAGTCTGAAGAATAAAGATTTGACATGTGAAGGCAACATTTAACTTTGTCATAAGCATTGTGGTAAGAGAAGTCCGCAACAATTCTATGTATTCACTTCCATGGACAGTGGCAAAGTCAAAAAGAAACGCAGAAAGGCACTTTGCTTTGATTGTATACCACAGGTGTCAATCAGCATTAAGAGGAGAAGAGGATAACTGGAGCATTAGTGGGACACACATGTTAATGACTTCCTTAAAACAACTGTACTCCTCCATAATGCAAACATCTGGTTGTTCTGTCACATGTCCACTAACCTCCGTTCCTGTTAGCACATGGGAATTACATTACAATAATGAGATCACATCAAAACCTCTTGTTACTCATATCTAGACCATGATTATCATAGCGTTATTTCAGATAATAGCCTACAAGCAAAAAAGGCAGGTCTAAGGTGCTACCCAAAGGGTTGTACTGAGTATAGGACTTAACGCTTTCATTACATGTGTCAAACAAAGACATTGTAAGAGACGTGTGCAGAGGCACATTTTATGGAGACTGATTAGGGTGAAATTAAATCCCGGCTTTATTGCGCCTGTTCCTTTAAAAGGCAAAACAAACAAAAACAAACAAAATAAAGGCCTACTCTACTCTTTGAAGAATAACTAAACCTTTACTCCAGCCCTTTCTAACTTGGTGGGTAGCTAAGCTGGTTACCACCCTAAATATATATAGGTAAGCGAGTGAAAGGGCTCAGCTGGTTAAAATCAGGCTGGAGCCATCGTGCAGTAGAAAAAACTTTTATTGCGGCATGACAGCCAAGTTAAAAAGACTTAGAAATCCTCTGACGCGTTTCGTCTTGCGACTTTATCAAAGAGTGATATGTGGCAGCTAGGTCTGACTTTAAATAGCCTAAAAAACCTTACATTTGAGTAAATAGTCCTTCCCTAATTGTTAAAATAGTCCCTACAGCTGATAGAGACGACGTCATGAAGCTCTCAACTAACACGGAAACTCTTAACCCTTACACTGCTGTAGATGAAAGGTGGGACCATGGGTATTCATATTAAACATATGTGCTTGTTAAATTTGGACTAGGATATTAGAAAAAATGTATTACATACAGATACATCTTTGTAACCATAATGTTTCAAGCCAATGGTGACATAAAGGCTAAAAAGATGATCCAGCTGCCACAGAAACTGACATATGGAGAACGCATATATATATAAAGACACAAAATAAAATAAAGATAAAAATAATAAACAAACTGCATGACTCAACTGAAGCATACTTAACAGACCTATGTAAAAAAAACATATAAACAAAATGATATAACATATGCATAAGGATGGATTCAGCATATATATTATATCTGATGGATATATACACCTATGAAACAAATATAGATGAAATGTAATGAAACATATAGACATCTACAATAATATTAAAAAAAAGAAGAAAAAACCACCTAACAAGTGATCAAACACTAAGTAAACTTAATTACTAAAAAATACAGACATTCAATCTATCTATCATACACATGAAGACAATACAAATTAGAAACATAGTGAGCTGAATCCCAAATCCATTAAAAACAAGAACTACATAATAGGATTGTAGTAATATGAACTATATTAGATCATAATGCGGAAAAAACGTACATAACTAAATACAAAGAGGGGTAGATATATGTAACCATTTAAATCACTGATGCTATATTGCATATCATAAATGCTATAAATATATTATACTTCTATTCACATTTATCAATAGCATCCTGGACAGGAAATCCTGAACTTTCTAGGTTTGAATAGCCTCATTTTATTACGAATAATCGCTTAACATTATTAAGAATGGTAACAATGATGCAATAAACATGATGGGAATGAAGTCACCTAATGGTATATACTTAGGCAGTGAATACTGATATATTTATTTCGGGAACTCTACAAAAAGTGGGCCAATTCCCAATCGATATTGATGCCTGATGGATGGAGACTATCTGTACAGAAAATCCAAGACATTTCTTTCTGGTTTAAAAGTTTAAGTCTGTCTCCACCTCTTTTAGTGATAAGCACATGTTCAAGGCCTGTAAAGGAGAAACCATCAACTCCCCCCATTGGAAACATAGCAAAATGCCTAGGGACCGGATGTAGTGTGTCTTTCCTCTTTATTAGGCGCACATGTTCTTGAATTCTGCGCTTTAAAGGCCTAATTGTGCGCCCAATATAAGTCTTGTTACACCCACATCTGATCATGTAGACTACGTGGCTGGTGTTACAATTGATGAATGTCTGTATGTTTTTTGTTATATTTGGTTTAAGACATTCAATCTTTTTTAATGGTCTTGCATATTGGCAAATATTGCAATGTCCACACTGAAAAAAAGCCTCTAGGTATGTTACTTATGACTCCGGCTTGTTGTGACGAGAAAAGGCTAGGTGACAAATATGTCGCCAGTGATTTGGCCCTGCGAAATACCAATTTGGGCCTATTATCTGTGATGATCTAATAGTGCCCACCAGTAGACAGACAAACACAAATAAGGAACTTTGACACAGCATTTTTAACGACCTTTAATAAAGAAGCAAATAAGATTAGTAAAATAATCAATAAACACTGGCATGTCTTGCAAAATGACCCTGTTCTAAAAAGTGAAATCCCTAAAAATCCACAAGTGATTTTTAAAAAAGCAAGAAATTTGAAGAATATGATTGCCCCTAGTGCACTAAAAAAATCAGAAACTCAAAATAATGGATGGTTCCAAAAACAAGAAGGATTTTTCGGTTGCTCAACCTGTAAAGCCTGCGAATATAAACAATCAGACAAAAGGGGTTTTAAGTGTAACAACCGTAATGAGGACTTCAAAATAAAACAGTATATGAGTAGTTACACTGAATACATAATATATGTCCTAGAATGCCCATGCGGGCTACAGTATGTGGGAAAAACAAAAAGGGCTATTAAAACCCGCATTTTAGAACATTTGAGCAACATTAGACGTGGTGTCCAGACACACAGTGTTTCAAAACATTTTTCAAACTTCCACAACTCCAGCACTAAAGGTTTGCTGTTTACTGCAATTGAGCATGTAACTCAGCACTGGAGAGGTCGCAGTAGGGATTTGGATCTAAGCAAAAGGGAGATGTACTGGATATATAGATTGAACACCCTTATGCCCAATGGCCTAAATGCAGATTTTGAAATTACACCATTCCTCAAGCCATAGTCTTTTGCTTGAGATCCAAATATACTGTACAATACTATTAGTATATACATGTGTCATTTTAGAATGTCTTCTATAGATTTATTTTATCCCTCACCTTGTGTGTCTTTTTATGTTATACCATTAACTATAAGTTTTGATGCTGCTATACGACAATCCACTAATTAATGTTTTTTCTCATCTTCTCTCTCTCCCATGAATTGAGTTAACTAACTTTGATTGTATTATATATTATGTTTTATGGTAAAAATATCACTATATCTTAATCTGTTTAAGTACTATTCATTTTAGTGCGTCGTTTGTGTTTGACCACAGAGTTATGTACCCCTTAACGGGGAGAACCTGTGTATAACTGACTAGCTTATTGATTTGTTTATTTTTTAATTAATTAATTAATTGCATGTACTATTTATATTGTGAGCCCACTGGGGGTGTGATTATGCTCCTGAGGAAGCTGTTGCATACAGCGAAACGCGTAGAGCCTCTTTGTAGCACAGCTGTACCACAGTCTGATAGCTGCTCCACCATTGAAGGCACCAAGTTTGCATTGCGATCCTGCCGCCCACTTCCCTGTTTGCTCCAGCCGGAAGTCGTCAGTCCGGGACGCTCTCCATCCGCGATCCGACGAGGGGGCACTCTCGTGGAGGGACACTGAAGTGGCTGCAGATTTAACATCTCGATTGCTGACTTACCAACTGCCTCAAGTAAAACCTTATGTGTATTCGTTTTATGTACACAATGTGAGTACATTTCTTATGTGTTTTTAAAGTATAAAACTTGTTACTTTTTGGTCCACACTATAGTCTCTCCCTGTTTTTTATGACATTCAATGCGAGTGGAAGCCTCCATGAATCATCTCCCATCCGAATTCCAGTTCTTGCTGTTTTAATACCTACTTGTTGTAAGTAGGCATTTTATTAGAGCCAAGACTCATCTACACTATTTTTGTGTTAACTTGCTGCACCATTATTTTTCTGTGTGTTTTTTTTTTTTGGGTGTTCCTGATACCATCGCTCCCTTCCTACCCTGGATTCAATCTAGCCAAAGACTGTTTCTTTCCTGTGGCTATTTTCATTGTGAGGAATATGGCTTTGGCCATGGGGCACTACAATGTAATACGGGAAATGCTGCACACCTATAACAATAAAAAATCAATGCAACTACCGGTGCTCCTGGTCCAGGGATCTCTGAGTGGTATTCCAACTGACTATAGATAGGTAGAAGAAGCAAAGCATTACGGATTTTATGTTATTAGATCGACTTTTCGGCCACACTAGGCCTTTTTCAAGAGTCAATTGCATAAAGTAAAAAGTCCAAAATGTTTGAATAAATAGACCCATCACCAGGCACCCTGGTCCTGGTATAAGGGTTCAGGGGGAACTCCAGCTAAGTGATAAAGCTGAGAGTGCTTTCTTGTGGGTAAAAGTTTTAAAAGTCATTTCTAAAGTGTGCCAAGAATGAGGCTAGTGAGTGTAGGAAATATATACACTCACTCCATCCCTGACATCAGAACAGGGACTTATATATTTTACCACACATAAGACAGGACACAGTACATTTTATTAAAGAGTCATATTTAGTAGGTATATGTACTGATAACCTGTAAATGAACAGTGGGATTTCCAAGTCATGAATTCCGAGAGACCAGATGGCTACCAAGCCTGGTGCCTATGGGCCTATGCGGAGTCAGGACTTGAAAGCCTCAGGGATGCCAAGGTGCTAGAACAGGAGGGGTACTGCAGTTCTGCTTGAGTATCAACATCCTGGGCTAACACAGGGCTATCCGGCCACCATTTGTCAGAACCCAGACTCTGTGGAGCCTGGACAGCGGGTGGGCTCAGTATGCAAAGAGGCAGAGGTGCCAGGGAAGAAAGGTGCCCTCCCGGCTTTACAATACCAGCAAATCAGTGATTGTCTGGCAGGAGAATTCCCACGCTCTGAAAGGCTGTAGATGTTGGTGAAGGAAACCCTGAAACCCATAAGGGGACTTGCAGCCAATCAGGAGCGCAGATTCCAAGCGCCAAACCAACAGCGGAAAATTCAAAGATGCTCTATACTGAATAGATGCGAGCCGGCTTCAAGAATTTTCAACTCAGAAAAGTTTCTAAGTCCCGCTTTTGAGAACGTAGCGGTTGCAGCTGACATTGCATGCCGAAATCAGTTCCAGGATTTTCATGAGTACCTACCGGTCAAGGAAAAGGGCTCCTACAGAGGCCATTTTTGTGAATTTCGTTTGGAGGATAGATGTATTTGTTAGCCCTGTTCCCAGTAAATAAATGTATTATTTGTGGGATGGTGCTCTGAAAGTGCTGGGACCGTGTATGATGGAAGGGAGCATAAGCTGGGTATAAAAAATAAAAGTAGCAGTACTAAGCCTTAAGAGGGCATAAGGTACCCTGAAGGTTGGGGTGGGTTGTCCAAAGACACCCCCCCCTTCCTCATTGGGTTAGCCCCAGGTAGTGTACTCACGATATTGCTTCTTCCCAGAGTCTCCCTTCCAAAGCGTGCTGCTGAAGTGGGGTAAAGGTTCCAAAAGCCAGGGTATGCAGCGCACAGCAAAGATGAAAAGAGCAGGTCTTGCAATAACAGTCCTTTATTATTGAATCATATGGATGTGGGACAGCAGCAAACTTCAACGCGTTTCGTTCAGAGAACTTTATCAAGAAGTGCTGTACATTGTAAAATCAACAATTTAAATGCAGCGGACTGCCTTGTTTTCGCGCCAATAGTGACGTCATTACGCGTCATCAACCAATAAGAATTGTGTACTCCGCGCATGCGCCGCGCGCCAGAGCACCCTGGGACTCCCTGCTAATTTCAGCCGAGCTCAATCATGAGCGGCACGCCTCTCTGGGCGGCCTCCCCACTGAGAGCACACCTCTGACAACCGCAGAGGATCACCTCCTACTCCCCGCTCGGCGCATGCGCAGGCAGACTACTATGTATTTCCCCAGTCACAATGAGAACCGCAGCAGCAGCCCATAACTGATTAGGGGGCATATATTGCAATGTGTGCTGGTATACACACACATGGATGTTGCTGAAAATCACTAGGCAGGCAGCTACATTATATATTACATAAACGAATGCAATCAAATATAAGACCATTGTATAAATCAATAACTAAACACAGAAAAAGGAACTAATGAAAAAGGAAATAATTATATAAATTTTGTTGAATTTAAAGAAAAGATATAAGAAAAAAATATATAAGAAAAAAATATATAAAAAAGAATACATATATCTATACATAAATCAACACAATTATATAGAAAACTATTAAATCAAAATAGGTTTATTACTTAAAAATGCTAAAAGAGCAATGTTAAAACAAATTAAAAAGGTGTAAACATATCTTATACCTATATCTAGAGAACAGCAAATTGCATGCCCCTATTGATGAAATGGAGTTTATATTATATATAACATCAAATGCAATTGTACATTTATATAATGTGAAGTGCCATATATTAGGCATATAAGTTTATATATGAAGAGATTTCTTAGACAATATTTCTATACCGTGGTTGTGTCTATGTCTTTTCCTTAAATAAATTACAATTTATTGTACCTCCTTGCTTTGCTCAATCGATGATCCTGGTATAAAAAGGTGTTAATAAATCTGGTCTCCCGTGACACCCACAAATAATAAAGTGCTCTTTTTATCTCTAAAGATAAATATAATGATGAATAACAATAGAAAATTATGTAGTCCTATCCTACAAGCACTCTTTATAATTTTATAGAAAATGCAATAAACATAGTAAAAATAAATAAAAAATCAGAAATACAGAGCCCATGACTTCAGACAGATAACATCAACAGCAGCAAGGTGGAATCTAAGGATGACATTATAAAGTCTATCTACATCATATGTAAACGCTCTGTCAGAAAACATCACAAGGCTAGGTTGTCGTTAAGCCCCTTTGGGAAAACTGTGTCTAAACTAAAGATCCAATAGGCTTTACGTTGCAGAAGCGTAACATCTTTATCAGATTCTGCTATTAATCTTTTTATATGCTCTATACCCATTAGTTTTCAATGAAGATACGGAGTGTCTATAGGTTGCACAATGTTTAATTCATTCAGTCTCTTTTTTTGAATGATTAATTTTGCTTTTGTGCTCTATGTAACGAGCTTTGAGCATCCTAGTTGTTTTTCATAGCGTAAGCCACACGGGCAGGCAATCATATAAAACAACAAAGGTTGAAACACATGTTATTCTCTCCTTAATGGTATACCTTTTCCCACTTATTGGGTGCGAGAATTCTGAATAAAATTAATTTATTTTGAACATTTTTATTGAATTTTCTATAAAATTATAAAGAGTTCTTTTATGATAGGACTACATACTTTTATATTTTTATTCATCATTATATTTATTTTTAGAGCTAAAAAGAGCATGTTATTATTTGTGGGTATAAGGTATATGTTGATCCCTAGATCGCCTAAATACCTCTATGCTAATTATTGTGGAAGAACTACAGTGACGGTGAAACTATAAGGCTATGTCAGCTTATTATGAGGATATGAATAAAGTGTTTAAAACCAGAGACAGAACATGAAACACAAACAGAGCTCAGTGCTACATCCAAAGACACTAATACACGCTACAGTGCCTAAATATATATATATATAGATATCTTTTGAATAAAATGGTCGTGTATTAGTGTCTTTGGATATAGCACTGAGCTCTGTTTGTGTTTCATGTTCTGTCTCTGGTTGTAAACACTTTATTCATATCCTCATAAGAATACACGGAGGAATCAGGATGCTGGGCATGGATGTCTGAAGTGGTGACGTCACATACTCGCAAGAGCGTCGCGAGAATATGCAAATTCCCCTCAAGACATAGGATCACTAAGCAACAGAGGAAGCAGGACGCCCGGCACGGACGCCAACCATGATGACATCACGCACTTCGCAAGAACATGGTGGGAGTCTGCAGGGAAACCCCTATGGGGAGGACAGAACCCTAGGAAGGATCCCTTATTACGCTGCCGCCTGACTGGAGTGACGTGGCAATCAGAAGGAGATGAGCGGCGCAGGATGGTGATGAAACTAAGGATCAACGAGGGACACCCGGTGAGGGGTCTATTTATTCAGACATTTTGGACATTTTACTTTATGCCATTTACTCTTGAAAAAGGCCTAGTGTGGCCGAAACGTCGATCTATGGGCAATAAATTTGCATTAACATAAAATCCATAGTGCCTTGCTTCTTCTACCTATCTTGGGCCATGGGTATTGGTATTGCG
Organism: Ascaphus truei; assembly: GCF_040206685.1. NCBI lineage: Eukaryota > Metazoa > Chordata > Amphibia > Anura > Ascaphidae > Ascaphus > Ascaphus truei. The sequence goes on along the minus strand of NC_134483.1, from coordinate 145,590,417 downwards.
CTTCTCAGTCGTAATTCGGTTCTTCTTTCCTGACTTGTGTGGAAAGCCTATCGTAGTACTGAGATGGCATTGCGGGGGCGCTTATAGCAAAGCACAGCTTGCTTGGTTGTGATGTGGACCCTATATCTGAATTGAATCACACCAGCAGCTTCCTTCATTTATTTGTAGTATCTTTGCTGCAGACACTTCCTAACATTTGACTGGAGTAAGATTTCACACTGCTTCAAATGTTCATAATTCTTTCTTTGACGTTGCATTCTCCATATAGATTGGAGAAGGTAGGCTGCTTTACTCTGGCAATTTAGCCGACAAGTTTTCATTCCTCTGTAGGCAGCCTGTATGGTGAGCGCTGCAGAGCGTTTGCGCAGATACATTTCTCTTTCCAACCTTGCTTGAACAAGAACTTTGTAGTACTTCTGAATTACTCTGCTGCTTTTCTCCCTTCTTTCTTGCCTCAGTTTCTGGACCTTCTTGTGCTCCCTCTTGTACCTAGTCACCTGGCCTCAAAGCTTGGCCTCCAGCAATGCTCTGGTGATTCTCAGGGTATCCTTCAGTTTCTCATGCTTCTTTGCGGGGACACACTGGGTAATTGGACGTTCCTGCAGCACTTATACTTCTTTAGCAGCCTGTAGATTTTCTTCCTGCAGAGATCGCTGCTCCTCTTCGGCATTCTGTAGGTGCGCACGCAGACCTTGCAGTTGGTTCTGCAGTAGGTGCTCTGCTTGAGTGCGTTGCTCCAATGCTTCTAACTTTTCATATTCAAATAGTTTCATCATTTTTTCTAACTCATGAAGCTTTTCATTGACATGGTCAGACAAATCAGAATTTTCTGCTTTCAGCCTTGTATTTTCTCTTCTTACAGTCTCTGCAATATTCAGGGCCTCCTTGTAGTCCCCCTTCCATTTACGCACTTCTGAGTTGAGACTCCTAGTGTCCTGGCGTGAGACTTTTATCTCTAGGTTAAGGGTGTGAAGCTCCGACGTCCACGCGGCTTGTGGAGAAGGCACGATCAGTCCCGATCACTTCCTGGAACTGCAGCCGCTGACACGCTTACGATCAGGTTGTATCTCACCTAACCGAGGAGTTTTTGATACTCCATTACCTACTGCAGCATACCATTGCTTTATTTAACTTTGGTCACGCAACCACACATACCTACTGTGTGGATTTATGCAGTATTGTGTCAGCCTATCCCTAGGCTCTGGACATTGAGAGTCCTTTGCCTGCTTCTGTGCCTACACACATTTGGGGATTTTAATATGCATTGTGTATGCATTTTTATGGTGTCTCGTCGTTTTTAAACATTACTGATTAAAAGTTTTTTTATTTTCATTTGAGTGTGACCTTCGCGGCTTACCCTAATAAGGGAATAGGCCATTTAGTGGCCCCTTGACAGATGACGTTGTACTATCAATGTCACCTATCTAGAGTGCAATTATAGGGGGCTTTATGTAATCATCTGATTATTTATGTGTTGTTACTAATAAAAGTGCCCATTGTCAGAACTGATCCACCCAATCCTTAAGTAGCTGAAGTAACTATTGATTATTCCTCCTGTGAATAATTACCAACTGATTGTTTTGGTAGTTCAGCAGCAACGCACAACACGCAATTGATGATACGTTTCATTTGTATGCCCCACTTATTTGTACAATAACATTTTCCTGCAGGTTGGTATTATACATGTATCTATAGTGCACACAAGTACCTTTCATTCCAGTTTTCATTCCGCTTAGGCCTTGCTGGGTCACTGGACGGTCTGTTACTTTTATCTGAGCCGACAGAACTCCTCCTACACCCAGCGGCCCGCCACGAGTCCCAGGTCTGCCAGTGCCAGGTAGCATCTCAAGGGAAATAAACAGAACAAGATTTATATTAAAGCTAGTGTTGCCTTTATTCCTAATGCCTCATCAAGAAAAATGCCTAAACATGATAACACAGATTCTTCAAATTTGACATTACTTTCTTATAGTCGGTGCAATGACACGTTGTCCACTGTACAGTCATAATAAGTATTCACGATTCACGTACATTATAAAAGTCCTAATTGATAGTCAGATAGAGCTCTCTGTCAAAGTGAGCCATTTAAGGGTCACCCCTGACGATGTGCTCTCAGTTTGGATGTAGATTTTATTTAGTGTGGAAAAAATAAGAGATATCTTTTTTCGATCTCTGCCGTTTGTTCCATGGTCCTTGGTGAACTGTTGTATTTTGAGACTGTCTAGTGAATTCGTAAATAAGGACACACAGATAAGTAATAGTAAGATAGCAGTGCACCGCTTAGTAAATATGGGCCTATATCATTGCCATTAGTTCTATTTATTCCTCCATGGGATTGCACCTACCTGTATAAGTCGACATCCCTTACTTTATTAGTGGCGTTTTCCACGTGTTAATATTAGTAGAATACTCCACAATTTCCACATGGATCTGAGATTAATGTTTGAAAACATTACTTAGTGTTCATTTACTGCTACTGACCTGTAGCAGGGTAAAAGTTAGTCCCACATCTATACTGTGATGATTTATAAAGTCAACCTGTGCGGAATGTATCATTTAAAGTTAATATGGACCACCTTTATTAAGCAGTGCTATGCAATAAGTAACCTTCACCAGAAGGTGCGGGAAGCTATCATATGGAGTTGTCGTACTTAGTAAATATGCCCCATGTCTTAACTCTATGCAATAAGTATTTTATTAATAGTAAACAAATTGGGATAGGCAGGGGTGGGGGAAAGGAAAGGGGCTCTTGCTACAGTCTAGTTAGAGATAAGGTGATAGTATGAGTGTAAATGAACATGGAATACAAATCCTTGCAAGTGCAAGGGAAGAGTTGCTTTTGAATAGCACTCAATCAAAAATGTGGTGAAATGATAATCTAATTAAAAATGTAGCTTTTAATATAAAGTCTGTATTAGAAAAATAAGTGATAAGCGATGATGTTTAGACAACACTTAATATATTCTAAAATAAGTGAATCATAACACACATAGCTATATGAGATTAGTAATTCCCCTCCAATGCCTCGCTTTGTTAAATGTTGGGTGGTAGGTATGTGAGAATGATACACAAGGGATAATCCCTAAATTGATGAGCAGTGTAATATGAAAGGCAAAACTGAGCTATAGCAGAGGTCACTCCTGTCTCAGATATACAAGGGACTCTGGTTTGCTGGCATTAGCCACACTACTTCTGATCAAATGGGAGAAACATGACAGGTTTTGGCTGTGTGTAAACTGAGATGATCACAGCCCTATCAATCGTACATCTATATATATAAGTCTCAAATAATGTTTGTGTATGTATGTCTGCTGGACAGCTCATTGGCCTGCGGGCTAGGCAGGGAGGAGCCAGGCAGGGAGAAGAGACACACACGCTCACTCTCCTCACACCGTGACCACGTGCGCCTCTGACCAACACCGCACACACACACATACACACACACACACCCTCCCCCTCCTGGTGGCCGTCACTCTCCCCCGTCAGCCGGACCACAGCTCACCTTCCCCCCACCTGGTGGCCGTCACTCTCCCCCCTCAGCCGGACAGGCCCCGCACCTTCCCTGCTGCAAGCTTCCCGGTGGCTCGCGCTCACAGGTGCAGAGAGGGGGCGCATGCGCAGCGCTCCCCAGACGGGAGGAGGGAGAGCAGAGAAGGGCTAGGCGCCTTCCCTGCTGAAGCTTCCCGGTGGTTCGCGCTCACAGGTGCAGAGAGGGGGCGCATGCGCAGCTCTCCCCGGACGGGAGGAGGGAGAGCAGAGAAGGGCTAGGCGTGCGACAATCGGAGGAGCGTGGGAGAGAGGAGCGGTGCTGTGAGTCCTGGCAGAGGGGAGGGGGCTTTGTGGTCCTGTAACAGGGGAGGGGGCTTTGTGTGTGTGGGGGGGGGAGGGGCACAGTGTGTGTGTGTGTGTGGGGGGGGGGGGGGGACAGTGTGTGTGTGTGGGGGGGGGCAGTGTGTGTGTGTGGGGGAACGACAGTGTGTGTGGGGGGCAGTGAGTATGTGGGGGGGGACCACAGTGTGTGTGTGGGGGGGAAATGTGTGTGTGGGGGAAGGGACAGTGTGTGTGTGGGGGGGACAGTGTGTGTGTGTGGGGGGGGGGGGGGACAGTGTGGGAGAGAGGAGCGGTGCTGTGAGTCCTGGCAGAGGGGAGGGGGCTTTGTGGTCCGTACCTTCGGAAGAATACAGTGGAGGGGGCTTTGTAGTCCTGTAACAGGGGAGGGGGCTTTGTGTGTGTGTGGGGGGGGGGGGGACACAGTGTGTGTGTGTGTGTGGGGGGGGGGGACAGTGTGTGTGTGTGTGGGGGAGAGACAGTGTGTGTGTGGGGGGGGGGGCAGTGTGTGTGTGTGGGGGAACGACAGTGTGTGTGGGGGGCAGTGAGTATGTGGGGGGGGACCACAGTGTGTGTGTGGGGGGAGAAATGTGTGTGTGGGGGAAGGGACAGTGTGTGTGGGGGGGACAGTGTGTGTGTGTGGGGGGGGGACAGTGTGTGTGTGGGGGGACGACAGTGTGTGGGGGGGACAGTGTGTCTATGGGACCCTGTGTGTGTGTGTGTGTAGAACACTGTAGGGGGGGGGGGAACGGAGCTGTGCAGGGGGTGGGGGAGCGGAGAAACAGACAGGGGGAGTGGAGAGAGAGGGGGGAGCGGGAAATTGTACTCCCGGGCAACGCCGGGTCTCTCAGCTAGTAGCTAAATATAGTGAGTTGAGATGCCAGGGGTGTCGGGGGTGGTGTTGATAATGTCATATAGTAAGTTATGTACTGTATGACATATTAGCTCCCCACTGATATCAATCTGTCCACAACAGTAGGAAGATAACAGGATAGGATTTAGCTATCAACTTTCTTTGTTAAGTAATGGATCACAGGTTTGTGATCATTTACTGTTCTAATAAACAATTAATGGTATAGATCTTGTCCCACTGCAGACTTGGTGGGTAGATATTTGCTGCAAACACTTTCTGCAAGCTCATTAGAGAACAAAATAAACTCTGGTAGTCTCTCCGTAGTGAGAATAACACTTGTTCCGTGATTCACGCATTTTTAGAAGAATAGTGAAAGCAAATTCAGCTGATAAAAACAGAATCAGCAGATAATATTAATAATAGCCATTAAAGCTGCAGTTCAATTTTTTTTTTAAATATGTACATCAATACAATATACACACTAACAAGTGATTAGCTAAGTTGCTGATCGATCCGTTCTCCTGTAATCGATCGTTGAAGATTTGACTCTGGGTTCACTAAATGCATCTTGGGTCCTCTTCTGCTGCACTGACAGCCAAAGTTCTGTAAGGAAGCTCATGGGACCAGGCAGGCACTAGATTCAACTGGTTAACTCAGTGGTTCCCAATCTGTGCGCCGCAGCGCCCTGGTGTGCCGTGGCTTGCCTAGAGGGGCGCCGCAATTATCCCTCCCCATCATCCCTCCTTAATGCCAGCCGGGCCGCAGGGGATTGGCTGCAGGTCAGAGGAAGCCGGGGGCGGGGCTTCCGCTTTGTGCAGAGCACACGGTGAGTGTGTGTGTCTGCCTTCCCGCTCCTGGCGGCTGCGCGGTGTCCCGTCCCCTTCTGCCCCGGGTGATAGGAGAAGGTAGCAGGGGGTGCTGGGGGGGAGTTGTACATTTGTCTGTCCTGGCGGTGGGTGCAGGGGGAGGCATGGAGACGCCTGCACGGATCTCCTGCCTTCCTCCCTCCCCCCCAGTCATTCACATCCGTTGCTGCCTCTGCTCTCCACTCTTCTCCAATGTGTATGTGTGTGTGTGTGTGTGTCTATGTGTGTGTGAATCAGTGACTGTGTGTGTGTAACAGTGACTGTGTGCAGGGAGCCGCCTGCACGGATCTCCTGCCTTTCCCCCCCCCTTCCTTCCCCCTCAGTCACTCACATCCGTCGCTGCCTCTGCTCTCCACAGTGTGTTTGTGTGTGTGTGTGTGTGTGTATATATCAGTGACTGTGTGTGTGTGTATGAGTGACTGTGTGTGTGTGTATGAGTGACTGTGTGTGTGTGTGTGTGTGTGTGTAACAGTGACTGTGTGTGTGTGTATCAGTGACTGTGTGTGTGTGTGTGTGTAACAGTGACTGTGTGCAGGGAGCCGCCTGCACGGATCTCCTGCCTTTCCTCCTCCCCACCCTCCCCCCCAGTCACTCACATCCGTAGCTGCCTCTGCTCTTCACTGCTCTCCACTGTGTGTGTATCAGTGTGTGTGTGTGTGTGTGTGTGTGTATCAGTGACTGTGTGTGTGTGTATCAGTGACTGTGTGTGTGTGTGTGTGTATCAGTGAGAGTTTGGGAGAGTGTGTGTCTGAGAGAGTGTGTGTCTGAGAGAGTGTGGGAGAGTGTGAGAGAGTGTGTGTCTGAGAGAGTGTGGGAGAGTGTGGGAGAGTGTGAGAGAGTGTGTGTCTGAGAGTGTGGGAGAGAGTGTGTCTGAGAGAGTGAGAGAGAGTGTGTCTGAGACAGTGTGTGTCTGAGAGAGTGTGTGTCTGAGAGAGTGTGTGTCTGAGAGAGTGTGAGTGTGTCTGAGAGAGTGAGAGTGTGTCTGAGAGAGTGTGTATCTGAGAGAGTGAGAGTGTGTCTGAGAGAGTGACAGTGTGTCTGAGTGAGTGAGTGTGTCTGAGAGAGTGAGAGAGTGTCTGAGAGAGTGTGTGAGAGTGAGTGTCTGAAAGATAGTGTGTCTGAGAGTGAGAGAGTGTGTCTGAGAGAGTGAGAGAGTGTGTCTGAGAGAGTGAGAGAGTGTGTCAAATGAAATTGAGAGTGTGTGTCTAAGAGAGTGAGAGTGTGTGTCTAAGAGAGTGAGAGTGTGTGTCTGAGAGAGTGAGTGTGTGTGTCTGAGAGAGTGATTGTGTGTGTCTGAGAAAGTGTGTGCCTGAGAGAGACACCAACTGCGCACTGCAACTGTTAGGTATGTATATACAACTTTATTTTTACTTTGGGCGCCGCGGAAAAATCCTTATCGCTTTGGGGAGCCTTGAACCGAAAACGTTTGGGAACCACTGGGTTAACTGCTAGAGAGGGCAGGGCTCAAAAAGGTGATGCGACTTTGTATATGGTTGCTATAGGAACAAAAATGTTTGTTACACTAGAATACATTAAAAATGTCTTTAAAATGGTTTATTTTTTTAAATGCTACAAGTATTTTCACATAGTACAGAACAGATTTATTTAAAAAACACACATGTAGGATATTGCTTGAATTGCAGCTTTAAAGAGGCTACAGAGTGGAGCTGTCAGATGGCTGGACGCAACAAATCTAACAATTTGTAAGCGTCCAGCCATATTGTATGTTTATAATCGGAGCTCAGAGCAAATAAAGAAATGTGTTGAATAAGGTGTAGGGACAAATTAGAAAATCTGAGAGGGATGAGAACAATCCTACATGACCCCCCCCCTCCCCTCAGGAGGGTTATAAGAGATGGGGTACCACCAACTAGAACGCCTGAGCTTTCACATCCCTGATAGTAACAATGTTACTTTACAAGCCTTTGGAGACGTGGCACATTTCCCTCTCAGCACTAGTTTCACGTCTGCATGCTGGAAAAACAAACACATTACCAGTAGCACTTACCACGGTTGACAGCCTGCTTGCCGTTAGGAGAGGTCGGACTCCACTCAGGGGCCTGTTTGCTAAAGAGCTAACGCTTCCCCTTGTGCCGGGACGAGCTGACGGGGGACGTTGATTGCTCGACATGTTTGTTATCGACTCTGCGGGGAAAATTGGCAAATGATCAAGAAGGGAAGAGAGAAATGATAAAACATAAAATTGTATTAATGACAATAAAAGTTCTGCGTACATCAGGTTAAAAACAAACAGGCATGGTATTGGGCATGTATGGGTTACCTGAAGAAGTAGCGTTCCGCTACGAAACGCGTTGGATTGTGCCAAAGAGCTTTCTAGTGTTTCTCTACCAGTGGGTCCTCTATTACATGGCTCCCGCTTTGGTTTAACATTCCCTGTACCATTGCCACTCCATGAGTAACATCGTGAGGCTGTGCATTGCGAGTGACATCATCACTGTGCGTCTTGGATCCCGTGTCACGTGACTCGACGTTCCTACGGACGGAAGACGGAAGACGCCAAGTGTGCTAAACTCCATTGTGGGACTATAGCCTCGTTTTTTTCTACACGCACTGAACCGGTTGACGCTGAACAGTGTATACTCGAGACTGCCTCTACGGAGGATTAGATGTGATGTGGTACAAGAGACTTTTCCTTAAATATACATCGGGAGGGCTGAGTCACCTTGCCACTGAAGGAGTGTGACCCAGATGCTGACATCTCTACCTGTGGTTCCAGTTCCAGTGTGCGGTAACCCATACCATGCCCAATACCATGACTGTTTGTTTTTAACCTGATGTACGCAGAACCTTTATTGTCATTCATACAATTTTATGTTTCATTTTTCACGATGAGCGTTGTTTGTGCTGTTAATAATGGTTTGTGTCTGATTTTTGGTCATTTTAAACTTAGTAAACAATGGAGCAAAGCTCTTTGTATCAAAACAAAAGATATGTAATATTGAGGCAAAACTATTGCTTCAAATGTATCAAACATTTAAAGATTTTTGTTTGATATGCATATGGCTTCCTGTTTCATTCCAGATCAAAGTTCTGCTCCTTACCTTTAAGGCTCTATCCGGTCATCTGCTCTTTCCTACATATCAGCTTTGCTCGTCTCCTGCGCTCTACCCATAACTGTCTCTTTTCCATCCCTTTTTCTCCTACTGCTCTGTCTCGTCAAACCTTTTACCCGCACGCTCAGTATACACCAAGCATGTTCTCTCCCCACCAATAAATCAAACCTTAAAACTCACCTCCTAAAGAAGCATTTCAATAGCCCAGACTCATGGCTACTGTCCCACACCCAAAGCCGCTCCGACCAAGCATTATGGCCAAACACTGCCACCAATTGCACTTATTCCCTCACCTCCTGTCACTGTAAGGCTGCGGTCAGGGTTAAGAGAAGCGGGCGCGCTCGCGCTTAGAGGGTTCAGAGTGGTAACTCTGAATGCGCTTGTCCAGGGTGCGAGTGCACCTGCCCGTGAGCTTGCTGCTTGCCGTGACAGCCAATGAAGGCGAACCAGCTCCGTGACCGCAGCGCCCCGGCGCAACTAACAGGACACAAATGGCAGGGGCAAAATGAACGCCAAGCACTCTCATTCACCCTGGCTGCAGCCTAAGGCTGAGTCCATAGAGACTTCAGCCGTGCGGAGGCGCGCGGAGGCTGAGGGAAAGCAAGTGCTTTCCCTGGCCTTAGTTCACGCGCCGTCCGGGGGGCGTGTCGGGGGGCGGGCCAGTGATGTCACAGAGCTGGTTCACCCTCATTGGGCGAACCGCTCACGTGACCGGCCCTGCGCTCCCGTGAGCACTTAAACTAAAAAAAATTGCCGGCTACGCTTCCGCACGCCTGCGGACGCGTGCGAGAGCCCCTGCTAAAGCCGCTCTCACTGCGGCTGCAGGGGCTCATTGCCAAGCGTGAGCGTGGATCAGCACGAGTCAGCGCCTAAGCACTGACCATGCCCGCGGCCTAAGGCTGCGGTCCCAGTAGCACGTGCGCCCGGCGGGGGGAGCGGAGCGTGCACGCGCTTCACCGCGATCCTGGGAAAGATTGCGACAGGGGGGGGGCATGGCGGGATTTTGCAGGGGCGTGGTCATGATCTCACTGAGCTGGTTCGCACCCATTGTCTGAACCACCGGCGGGGGCATGGCCACGCCTGTCGCAAACTGTAAACTCAATTTCACTGTCTCACTGAAAACCTGTCGCGCACCGCTGAGGAATTTGCGTGACAAGGTAGTAACTGGGACCAGACTGATAGGGTAATGCCTTGCCATTTTTTCCCTCCATGACCATTAAATCTTTTTATGGATAACGCACTTTCCTCCTAATTATTTTTTGGGATATTTTCAGTTGTGCTCTGCCATTTCTTTTGACTGACTGGGAGGGCGGTGCTTGAATACACAGCATACGTGTAGAAGGTACTGGGGTCGCGGCCTAAGCCTCCCAACATATTGTAAACTCTTCACGGCAGTCCTCGTTATCCGTTTCACTTTACAACGAATGGCATATCCAACGCTTTACAATGCAACCCTATGGGCCGTTTTTCAACACCGGAAAGCGTTATCCGACGCCTGAATGCGTTATCCGAAACCTGAATGCATTATCCGAAACCTGAATGCGTTATTCGAAACCTGAATGCGTTATCCGAAACCTGAATGCATTATCCGACGCCTGAATGCGTTATCCAACACTCACCACCACTGATTAACATGGGACTCAGTTTACAAAGGTTTCACTATCCAACGCTACTTCCAGAACGGATTCCGTGCATAACCGAGGACTGCATGTATTTATTTATAACATGTTTTACCAGGAAGTAATACATAGAGAGTTACCTCTCGTTTTCAAGTATGTCCTGGGCACAGAGTTATGATAACAATACATGGTTACAAATACAGTTAGCAGGGTTATACATTATATACATCTTATCACGTGTGTGTGTGTGTGTACAATTACACTGATTTCCCTCTCACATATATATGTCACAGTTATATTACACACGTTACACAGTTGTACATATACATACACTGTCACCCTCTTGTTATCCTCCGCTTCGCTCCGTCTCTTGTCTCTTAGCAACCGTGTCACGAGCTTCTCAGCCAACCAACTGCCTGGGCAAAGCCTTCGGAACGCTCGCGAGCTTGGCCGCTGGTACGTCATCAACCACCGGCTGCACGCGCAGAGATGTATCGATTTGAGCTGAGTGTGTTGGTGCCGCCTCGCGCACAGTCACAAGCTTAACCGCAGACGCATTGCACCGTGCTAACACCAGAGATATCCCCCCTGACATAACGCAGGGGGATTTGGCGGTTGATGTTTTGATATGGTGCTTGTTGGTCGAAAAGTAATGACCTCTGTGTGTGTGAGAGACTCCGCCCAAAGCAGCCATTGTATTGGTCTGTCCCCGCAGTGTTTCTGTGAGGGTATGGACGCTTTATTGCCACCCTCCCCCTGCACCTCACGCCTTGGTATGAATGGGCCGCTCAGTGAGATGTGAAGTACAAGCCCCATAGAAAATCCGAATCACAAACGGTGAATATAGGGCTGTTATTATTACAATGCATGTTGCTTAGGAGCCCACCTATGTCATTTCTCATGCCTGGCCCCTATCATCACTCAGTCTGTTACGTTATTACAATTTGACACAAACCGACCACTTTATTATTAAAGTTTAAAAAAATGACCATTCTACGACACAAATAAAATCTGGTATTCCATCGCCACGTCTTCACACGACAAACGTCACTTCCGATCAGTGTTCGACTTCGCTGCCTCACTTCCGGCGCGGTGTCATGACGCGGTCCCTGCTGGTTGCTGTGTCAGTCTCTGCGCGGTTGCTTCCTGCTTCCCCGGCTTGCGGACAGTGCCGGGTTCCAGTGCCCGCGGGTGCCGGTGCGTTTAGTCCCCTCGCGCTCACGTCATGTCAGGGGGTGGAGGAGGCGGCGGTTACAAGCTGCGCTGCTCCCTGCCCGGGCACGAGCTTGATGTCAGGGGGCTCGCGCGCTGCCAGCTCCCCGCCGAGGGGTTCGTGTCTGTGTCACGTGACAGGAGCGCGCGCCTCTGGGTACCGGACAGGTGAGCGAACGAGACTGCAATGACGGCATCACTCTGACTGTACCGGGATATATAAACACGTGATCGCCACTCCGACTCTCCCAGGGGAACATCAATATCACCACTCCTACTGTGAGGATTACATACACCTGTTCTCCCCACTCCTACTGTACGTGGGGTAAATATGCACACACAGTATCACCACTCCTACTGTGAGGATTACATACACCTGTACTCCCCACTCCTACTGTACGTGGGGTAAATATGCACACACAGTATCACCACTCCTACTGTACGTGGGGTAAATATGCACAAATAGTATCACTACTCCTACTGTACGTGGGGTAAATATGCACAAATAGTATCACCACTCCTACTGTACGTGGGGTACATACACACACACACACATCACCACTCCTGCTGTACAGGGACTACATATACATGTTATTACCACTCCTTATATACATGGTTACATCTATTCAATATAGTGATGAGCAGAATCATGCACAATTAAGAATCCAGCTTTTGTGTAAATGAAAGGATATTACTGCTTTGCTAACTGTGCATATCCCCACCACACACTAGAGTACTTAAAGTGAATATTAACGTTCTCACTACTTGCACTCAAAGGGTGTATAGACCTGTTAATGTCACTCCTATGTGTGGGGCATATAAACATACACCTACAGCTCTTCCTGTTCCTACATTTAGTGTTGACAGATCCAGTGTAATGCACAGTTAACAATCTTCCCTTCCACCAAAGGGAATCCATTGTTTAGTGAATCCATTACATTGTTAACTGTGCATGCCACGTGTCGTTATCATGTATAGTCATGTATATTAGAACATACAATCATGTTATTAGCACTCTTATGGGATTGGGGAAGAAGTTTGAATCACTTTGCAATAAGATGGGTATAACAGATGTTGGTCTCATTAATCTGATGGACTCTTATAGAGTCTTGCTGATTAAAAATCAGTACTTTTACCATTGAAATACAAATTTTCAGCTTCGGTTCCCCAAGTCTCACTGATTCCAGTCTTTGGATGTTGACCTCTGGTTTAGTGTGTTAGTGAGATTTATATACGTTATCAACATTTCTATACACTGAGTTCATGTATGTGTTACCCTCACTCCTACATGGAGAGGATGCACATATGTCATCACCACTCTTCTTGTCGGGGTAATTTAATATACTCTGTTAGCCGAAAATTCCCATAGAAGTCAACAGAAGTTCTTGCACGATACCAGCGATGTCGGATCATATTGAATAAGGCCCTATGCGAGAAGGATACACTAACAGTTACAAAAATAGGCAGATAAGTGGAGGGGGGGTGTGAGATTCATTAAGGTCTGTTATGGGATAACTCACCCGAGCCTGTGTTACCTGCTATTCAAGTTTAATATTAGTTAACAACACCGATTGGGTGCTCTATTTCACAGCGGACTTGAGTGAATAATCCCCGTGATAGATTAACAGGTTCTTATCTCCTGTCAAATTCTACGTTTCTATCTATCACCATTCTTTTTACGTGAGGGGTGTAAACCTTTTTTTTGTTTTTTTTAACTCTAAACTTGTGCAGTGTGAGGGGCATTTATTCTGGTATTACAACACCTTCTCCTTTGGGAGGGCAAGGATAAAATCAGAGGCAATGAGACAGTATACACATTAGTATGTTGGCACCACTCATCCTTCAGTAAAGTCATGTTAGCGTGTTGCTAAAAATAATTGCCTTAAGAAGAGACCTTTGTGGTCTTGAAAATTTGCTACTTTAGCTCGTGGTTAAAAACAGTGCAATCAAAGGTATCGCAGAAAGTGGGTAACCGGTGCATCAAAGCATAAGAGTCCCAATAATATTGTAATAATTCTTCTGTGAGGAGCACTCCAAAATGATGGTGAGCAATGATAACATACCCTAATAGGGCAAGGGACTAGTACCTAGTGCTAACCAGCACAATGAACAGTACAAAGATTGTCCCAACCATGATAACTAGGCATAGTATGTAAGAAAAAACTCACTCTTAGATCCAGAGGAGCAGTCCCATCAGGTATCCTGAACAGCGTGCAATCCACCAAACAGGGAAAGTAGAACAGGTGAAAAAAGGCAGTGCACTGCCTGTAATGAATGGAGGAGGCTAATGGTAGCAAAAACAACCTTTTAATGAATAAAACGATCAAACATCACCCCTGGTTCATCCAGAAATGCACACCTACGCGTTTCGGGCCGTGCGCCCTTTATCAAGGTGTAACACCAAACACCTTGATAAAGGGCGCACGGCCCGAAACGCGTAGGTGTGCGTTTTCTGGATGACCCAGGGGTGATGTTTGATCCTTTTAATCATTAAAAGGTTGTTTTTGCTACCATTAGCCTCCCCCATTCATTACAGGCAGTGCACTGCCGTTTTTCACCCAATCAAAGGTATCACTTCTACCTTAGGTTACGCTTATAGTGCCGGCAATGGTGACGTCAGGCTGCGGTCGCTGGAAAAATCAAATTGAGATGACTTCCAGCGATCGCGACCAAGCCGCCGCGTCGTGCTTACTATAAGCGCACGCGACAGCGGCAATGCATTTGTTTTGACGAGGCGTTGCCATTGCCGGCACTATAAGTGCAGCCTTACTTTCCTTTTTATAAACATTAGGATGACTACATTTCTCTTTACAAACACGTTATGTATAAATAGATAAACACATCATCCCTCAAATGTACATTATGTATTGTGACTGTTACTGCTGTATTAAACCTCAGTCACCAGTTCTGTTTTGTTTGACTTATCTTTTAATGATTGTGTATGAACATGTAGACAACGGGTTTTGTGGTATGCTGCTATGCATTGCTACATTCATTTTCTCTTTAAATGTTTAGTCCCAACAGGGGTTTCGTTGAATTGCATCGCATGAGCGGACACTCCAACTTTGTCTCTTCTGTGTGCATCATACCTTCGAGTGACACCTACCCACGGGGACTGGTCGCCACTGGGGGCAATGACCACAACATCTGTGTCTTTAGCCTGGATAATCCGACCCCCCTCTATGTGTTGAAAGGTCACAAGAACACAGGTAGGTGAAATGAGAGGTTTTCTGGCTTCAACTTGCAGTATTCAGCACTCGCTGCTCAGCATGGGTCACATTGATTCGACCTGCATCACTAAAACGAGACAGGTCTCAATCAAGTCCAGTTTTCAGCGCTGTAATGGATAATTTTAAGGTTGTGACCTGTAAATAGAATTGAATAGAAGGTGTACGAGCAGAAGCTCGGTGGTAATAACACTACCTTGTCACTGTCTTTAAATCAGTGTCAGCTGTCCTTGTGATTTTAGACAAGTCACTGCCTCCCTGTGCCTCTGCCAAAAATTAGATTGTAAGCTCTATGGGTCAGGGACTCCTTGTGCCTGAAAATTTCTATGTACAGTGCTGCGTCCCCTCTTAAAGCTACTTAAGAAAAAATATAATTATCATGATTTTCTAACTATCTCGATGTCTTGCATAGAGCATACACAGAGCGAGCTCTGCTCCTAATACGTTGTAAAGATTTTAACACACTGAGAATACCATACAAATCTCATGTGAGTGATGGACAAGGACAAGTTAATGTGGAGTCTGTAGCGGGCACCGTTGTGATATCTCTGTGACATGTTTAAAATTTAAGAATGGCCCAAGAAAAAGGTAAACAAAAAATCCCAGGCCAGCGTTTTTTAATTCTATTTTAGTTCTGCGTCACAGGGAGGGAAAGAGCTATCTTTTCTGACTGCAGGTGATCAGAATCTGAGGTCTCCCTGGATCAATAATCTGATGTATGTTGATACATTTCTTTTTAAGAATAAAAGATCAAACTCCTTTTCCTTGGTAACTGTAAACCATAATCTTTGGATTTGGTCGCAACTATTTTTTGGTTGTCTTATCTGTCCTGAGCATTATTGAATTTTGTTTACTGTGTTTCTTACCACCACCTCTAACAGAGTACTTGCTACACCACCCCTTTGGTGAGGAACTATTTTCTTCCAATCTACCAACTATCGGCTGCATATGTTTTCCATTTCATAAAAGCATTGTACGACATACTCCTTAGTAGTAGTTGGGACTAGTGCTAGCATCGTCTATGTTTCGGCCTCGTGCTTTCTTATCACATTGAAAAAAACATTTGTTTCAGGAATCTGGGGTTTTCTAAATAGTTTATTGGTGGAAGGTTAATGAACCTGAAATGTAGTTCTGCATTATTATTGAAGTCATAGACAGAGCCTTGTCAGATATCATAGACGCTAACCAGAAACACTCCCACATATACCAATATCAGAGGTTGTGAAGGTCGGTTTGATGGACTCTCCTTTCAAAATGTGTTTTTATTTTTTAAACTTGGCACTGCAACAGGATTATGCGATAAGGTCTTTGTTCAAGATTCAGTGTTAATAAACCTCAGTCAGCTAGAAAATGGTGGAAGGACCAGACAAACTATTGTTGTCATAAAACCCTTGTCTGTACAGTTGAACTAGTTTACCACTTGTAATATGTCTGTGGCAATCCCTGAGAGGGATAAGTCTGCTGATGGCCCTATGGACATAGGAATGATACAAGCATTTCAAGCTTCATCTGTTTTTTATTAATTGGAAGGTTGAAGTTGTCAATATTAAGTTTTATGACCGTATAGAACTTGTATAAAAAGTCTCATGATCCCTGAGAGGTTCAAATGTTTGCACATATTATAACATTGTAGTCTAATAAAATGTATCATACTACCCTTTTTATATTTAGTTTTTTTCCCGTCCCGTGAAATGTTTCTTATTCAACCTTTTTTTTGCCATTATAAGATGCCATAAAGGCCTGCATCACTGGGCTTGAAATCAATTACTAGCCATCAATTAAGAGTAGGTTAGAGTTACAGAAGTAAATGGCACTTAGGACAGAGTATGTATCCAAAGCAAACATGGGACATTCTCCTCTAGAATGTTCTGATACAATGCAGAATTCATGGTTGTGTCAATGATGTCAAGCTGTCCTGAGGCAGCAAAGCAGTCACAACCCATAACACTCCCAGCACCATGCTTAACGGTTGGGATGAGGTTCTTCTGTTTGAATGCAGTGTTTGGTTTTCGCCAAATATAACGTTTGTCATCGAGGCCAAAAAGTTTTTTACCTTTGACTCGTCTGTCCAGAGAACATTGTTCCAGAAGTGGATCATCTATGTGCTCTTTGGCGAACTTCAGATGGGCAGCAATGTTCTTTTTAGAGAGCACTGGTTTCCTCCTGGCTATCGTTTCACGAACACGATTCTTGTTCAGTCTTTTTCTGATAGTTGAGTCATGAACACTCACATTAGCCAAGGCGAGAGTGGCCTAGATGTTACCCTAGTGTTGCCGATTCTTGGAGAGGTTGGAGAGTTTTTGGTAGAATAACTGCTCCTGGGTAGAGTGACTGTGTGGTCTTGAGCTTTCTCAATTTTTAGACTGTCTGACAGTGGATTGGTGAAGCCCCAAAACCTTCGAAATAGTTTTGTAACCTGTTCTAGACTGTTGAGTATCAATAACTGTTTTTCTGAGGTCCTCAGATTTCTTTTGATTGTGGCACAACGTGTTTCCACACACCTGTATGGTGAAGACCAAACTCACAAAGTTTCTGATCTTTATATAGGGTGGGGCCTCCCAAACTCAACCCTGAAGATCTACTTAATTATTTAAACACCTGATTCTAATTATCCCCTTTAATTTAGCTGATAAATCCAGGGTTTCACTTTTTCACATACTCTGACTCTTAATTACGCAATGTTTATCTAATTCATATATAATTTTGTTTCAAAAGTCACGCAATTGGTTAATATAAACCCTATTGGATATTTAAGAAAAGACACTGGTTTTCATTCAAGAAGGTTATCGTGAAAAAAAAATGATGGAATTTCTGTAATTCAAAACACAAATGTTTCTCGCCACTGTAGCTTGCATAGTACAGGCATACCCCGCTTTAAGTACACTCACTTTAAGTACACTCGCGAGTAAGTACATATGACCCAATAGGCAAACGGCAGCTCACGCATGTGCCTGTCATCACGTCCTGAACAGCAATACCGGCTCCCTACCTGTACCAAAGCTGTGCGTAAGCGGGGAGACTATAGAGCCTGTTACAAATGCGTTATTTACATCAGTTATGCACGTATATGATGATTGCAGTACAGTACATGCATCGATAAATGGGAAAAGGGAGTGCTTCACTTTAAGTACATTTTCGCTTTACATACATGCTCCGGTCCCATTGCGTACGTTAATGCGGGGTATGCCTGTATATAGTTGCATCGTACAGAATATAGTAGTAAGGATAGCACCTAATAGGTGTTTGACAACAATCTCCTGTACTCCTTCAAAGGCATAAGTGATGTGGGGGGAGGTTAGTTGATCTGACACGCCTATAAGTGGTGTCTTTAGCAATATATACTTGTCCTTTCCTGCACTCACGTAGAACAATATTAGCCAACCCTTGCTGTTATGTGTTATGTTTTTGGTCTAGTGTGCAGTCTTTCTACTGGGAAGTTTGGCACCTTGTTGAGCGGATCATGGGATACAACAGCGAAGGTGTGGCTGAATGAGAAGTGTATGATGACCTTGCAGGTAAGAGCCCCAATGTATGATCTTGTCTAATGTATTAGGCCGCTCTGCCAGTAAGCTGCATACAGCATAAATATTTATTTTCTCAGCTGCATGTGGACCTTTGTGGAGCATTGAAATATGAGAATAGAAATATTTGAATATGTATTTTTTGCCATTGGGTTCTCTGATGAGGGTTAATTCCACAGTTGTACCAATTATTGGCAATCATGAAAGCTTTTTGGCTTTTGCATCAGTGTGTATATATTAAGTTATAAATAATACTCAGAAGCTCGTGCAGAGTTTCACAAGCGGGGACTGTATTGGTGACGTTGGTTTGTACACCACATTTGCTTTGATGAGGAGAGAGCAGAGTGATTTGTTAAAGGTATTTTGGACTAATAAAATAAAGTTTCGAATGAAGATTGCTGGCACAATTGCACAATTCAATTAGACACTCCACAATGGGTTTTTCTTGTACTGCACACTTCCCCATGACATTTTCAAGGGATTTAAATGCAGGAAGAAGCAGCGGGAGTTTGGTTACTACCAAATAATCACTTTGTTAGTTGCCACTTGATAAAAAGTTGAATAATTTGAGGTTAAAAAAAAAGACCTTGTACAAAGCCTTTAAGCTAAACTCCTAAAAGCTTCCTACAATCTCAGATCAGCTCCAATCCTCACTGGAAAAGTAACACACATCAGTTTCAGTGATTTGGGTTGTTTAATCATGCAGGGTCACACAGCTGCAGTCTGGGCAGTGAAGATTTTGCCTGAGCAGGGCTTGATGTTGACTGGATCAGCTGACAAATCTATCAAGCTTTGGAAGGCAGGCCACTGTGAGAAGACCTTCACCGGTATGTAGCCTGTCCCAGCCTCTTAAACATCCTGACGTGTTTAGGCTGCAAATGTCAAGATAGCGGGTGGTCTTAAAAAAGGGGTCTCAACCAAAGATTGTTTTGCCTCTAAAACGAAATTAGACAAAGGACGTGGGCATTGTTTTGTTTTTTAATGCTGTGAACACTGAATTACAGTTTCCTTTTCTTGCTGGTTAAAGGGCATGAGGACTGTGTTCGAGGGCTGGCTACTATAAGCAATACTGAATTTCTCTCTTGCTCCAATGATGCAACTGTGAGAAGGTGGCTGATCACCGGAGAGTGCCTGCAGATCTATTACGGCCACACCAACTACATCTACAGTATATGCATCTTTGCAAATTGTCAAGGTAAACACGTGGCCCTCTGTGTATCTATGTATGTATGTATTTTTATTTATTTTTTATATCGTGTATAGACAGGAGTGGTGCAGCACTAAATAGCTTAGCAGACAAATTAAATAATTTGTAGTCTTCATGAGCCATTTTGGTCCCGCTCAATTAGCACTTGCTGCAAGAAATCATGCTGTGAAACTTGAAATTAAGAGTGAATGCAGGAAAAGTATTCTTCACTTAAAGGATGGTAGATTGATGAAATAACCTGTTATTTTGTTGGGTCTATTAGTGCTGTGAAGACTTACATCCATAAGATGGCCCTTTACAAATAAAGATATCCATCTAGATATCTCAGGTGCTTGGGTTATACACAGTAACTGTGTTTAAAAGATACATTGGAACAAACATAACAGAATAAGGGGAAGAAAATGAAAGCAGAGGTTATTTGCATGTTTCCCAGTATGTTTTATATAGGCTGATTAGGCAGCAGAGTTAACAGGTTTCTATAAGTAAATGTGATTGCACCCTGTTAATTTCTCTTGTGTCTGAAGCCGTGTGTAGTTGAGCTCACATGATACATCCTCTTTAGATTTTGTGACCACGGGAGAGGACAGATCAGTGCGGATCTGGAGAAAAGGGGAGTGCACTCAGACAATTACCCTCCCAGCCCAATCCGTGTGGTGCTGCTGTGTGTTGGATGGCGATGACCTTGTTGTCGGCTCAAGGTACCAGCTTCTTGGGTGTCCTTTTTATAGTGCGGATTATAATCCTTCTGCTATATACTGTATTCTTAAATTGTGTATTTATCTCATTGTGGCAGTAATATTTCAAGGTCTAGGACACATTTCTCGGGAATGTAAGCCATCATCAACTTAATAGCTCACGTAGAAACTCCATTATATTGCTGAAAACCTGCTAGTATATTTTATTTAAAGCTGCAGTTCAAGCTGCCGTTAATTTAAAAAAAAAAAAAATCCATTCAAGATGGGCATCAATACAGTCTGCACACTGACATGTGATTAGCTAAGTTGCCGATTGATCCGTTCTCCTGTAATAGATTGCCGAATCAGGGGTTATTTAATTCACTGTTCGGACAGCACGAGTACCCAGGATACAAAGTTCTGTGTGGAAGATCATGTGACCAGGCAGTTACTAGGTACAATTGGTGAACTGCAAGAGAGAGGGCAGGCCCGAGCCAGAGCCAGTCTCAGAAGGGGATGTGACTTTGTAAATGGTTTCTATAGAAATCAAAAAAAATGCTTGCTACATTAAAATACATAAAAAATGACGAAAAATTTTTTTGGGGTGTATATATACTTATTAAATATATATATTTATATTGTAATAAGTGCTGTCTTCGGCCTCGAATTTAACCTAGTACCTTTTTGAAGAGATGAATTGCATTTTTGGACACATTTTGCTACATTGGGTTTTGGTGATAATTTATATATTTTACTAGTAAACGGGAGACCAAGGACTCCTGAGCGTAAGACCTTGATTTATTCTTGGTGGTGGGAGCATAATAGTGTGTGATGGTTTTGGGGGGAGACATTGCTCATTTTTAGTGCCCTGCAGGGAGGTATATGAGTACGCTCGATAGCTGGAGGGTTTAACCCTTTTCACATACGCAGTCGTGCACACAGGTGTGATGTTCACGACAGGATCTTTTAAACAAATTAAGAGACAGTAAAGGAATTCTCAAAACCTAAGTAAAATCTGTTTATTAACAAGTTTTAGGGTAGATTATGTAGACACGAATAACCATGTGAGTAAATTGCACTAGTAGGATTATGCATATATTTTATGTTTATGTTCTATTTATTTCTATTTGTTTATTTTAAGTCCAATTATCATTATTTCAAAGAATACAGTTTAACTTTCCCATTAATTTCTCTTATTATTCTGCTATTACTGGTCATTGTAAGTATCTAATTTTTGTTCTTGAATACTGTTTGCTGGATTTTTTTATTTGTCAATAAACCCTCAGAGTTGTTTAAAAAGAAATGCTGATTTCTATAAGAATAACAATTAATACTATTACATTTCCTGTCCTTAAACAAGTAAAGGCATTTGATAATGACATAAAGATGTCTTATTTTTGGTTTTCCAATTACGTTGTCTCAAAAAATGTAGTGTGTGTGTGTGTGTGTGTGTGTGTGTGTGTGTGTGTGTGTGTGTGTGTGTGTGTGTGTGTGTGTGTGTGTGTGTGTGTGTGTGTGTGTGTGTGTGTGTGTGTGTGTGTGTGTGTGTGTGTGTGTGTGTGTGTGTGTGTGGTAAAAAAGTGACTAAAACCCTCCACAGTAAAGCCTAAAGCAACTGTCAATATTCCTGTATATTCATTTGCATGTCTTAGACAGGTCTGCAACCCTGTCTTTCACCATAATCACCCAGCACAGAGCACTTCCACTGCAGCAAGGGATTCTGGGAAATGGCATGCAAATGAGCACACAGTGCCACTTTTTATCTCATGCTCACATTACATGAGCAACCCTTAGCCAATGCATGCTGCTTTAGACACAGCTTTTAAGCAAGGCCTTGGGAGATGCAAAGCCAGTAAACCCACTCACTGGGTTTACTGGCTTTGCATCTCCCAAGCCATTGCTTAAAAGCTGTGTCTAAAGCAGCATGCATTGGCTAAGGGTTGCTCATGTAATGTGAGCATGAGATAAAAGGTGGCACTGTGTGCTCATTTGCATGCCATTTCCCAGAATCCCTTGCTGCAGTGGAAGTGCTCTGTGCTGGGTGATAATGGTGAAAGACAGGGTTGCAGACATTTCTAAGACATGCAAATGAATATACAGGAATATTTACAGTTGCTATATAGATAGATATATAGATAGATATATCGCAAATAGCTGTGGAGGGTTTTTGTCACTTTTTGTACCCACCATAACTGTGTGTGGCAATAAATAAATACTTTGTTTATCGTGACTACAATCTTTCATTGCTTTGCTATGTATTTCTTTTCTGGAAAGTCTGATATTTAAATAGACATTAAATATGATATAAATAATAAAGCATACTTTATTTCCTGTACTTCTGTGCAAAGGAAGAAGGAACACGAGTCATGCTTAGAGCTGCATCAGAAACGTTCCCTTCTTTTTCTTTTAGTGATGGCATTATTCGGGTGTTTACAGAATCCCCGGACCGCATGGCAAGCACTGAGGAAATTCAGGCTTTTGAAGATGAACTTTCTCAAGCTACAATTGACCCTAAAACTGGAGACCTGGGAGACATTAAGATAGAAGAGCTTCCTGGAAAAGAACACTTGGATGAACCTGGTAAATGCCTTTAGGCTGTGCCCATTACATTTTATTTGGAAACCATAAATAATGCATACTGTGCATCTCTTATGCACCCTCCTTCTGTCTGTGTAATTTCTCCCCATTTACCGCTTAGATTCTAAGCTCTTTGGAGCAGGGACTCCTTTTTTTTTTTTTTTTTTTTTTTTTAAATGTCTGAAGCTCTTATTCCCATCATGTGTAATAAATTACTATTATTTTATTATTATTATTAGTGTATTTCTGCTGTAAAGCACTATGTACATGGATAGTGCTATATAGATATACATTTAAAGCAAACAAAAACAGGTATAATAAAACCAGGTGTGGTACCAGTAGACAGCAGACATGTCGCTTACTCGTACTTGTGAGTTCCTGCTGTCCGTCAAAGGGCTGTTGAGTGGAAGGTTTCAGAAAGGTGCTATAAAAAGATCATTTATTTTTTATTTTTACGACCATTGTCTTTGAGCCTCAGAAAGTATAGCAGCTTTGGTTTCTATTGGCGCTTTGACATTAAACTTACAGCTTTGTGTGCTATAGCAAATAAGTATAGGTTGAGATAATAAAAGTATACGCATACATACAAGAATACAGTTGAAAAGTCGTGTCTGACGGCGTAACACTAATCCCTGCTGTTACCTTGATCTTCAAGGTACAAAGGAAGGACAGACGCGGCTGATCAATGATGGGGGTAAAGTTGAAGCCTACCAGTGGAACATGAGTGAGGCGCGCTGGATGAAGATTGGGGATGTAGTTGGCTCCTCAGGAGCAACACAGCAAACCTCTGGAAAAGTCCTGTTTGAAGGCAAAGTATGTGAACTATATTAATTTGCTGTCAACCAATTACAATAATCCTAGCTGAATAATAGGTTAATACTATGGTAACTTGTTGTATAACACTGCGGTTTACTTGTGTTGCACAGCGGTACAAATCATTACCTTGTGGAATTTACAATCTAACTTTTGGAGCCTGAAATACAGGGAGATTGAAAGGACTTGACCAAGTATATGGGAATTAACATTATTTGCGTTTTAAATGTATGATTCCACCGAGAGGATTTTGCACTTAGTGGGAAACGGGGTCTCCGGAGCTAAACCGTGGTCACTTCATCTCTGGGGACCCCCCTACTCCCCGAGATACAAACCTTATAAGTTGCCCCGGGACTTGTGCCATCTAGGTTGAACAATATCGCAGTTTAAAGCCCCTGTGGAACCTTTAAAGCTGCATGAATAACCGGGCCACCTTCTGAGGTAAGTACCCCTCGCGAAGCGGGGGGTCCCCTGAAGTTGAAATCCCTGCGGTTCAGACCTGCTGCATCCCCCCCCCAATGAAATGCTCATTTTAACTTCTTGTAGCTGACTAGTACAGTAGTTAAAGCAATATTTAATGCATAAGTAATATGTATATTGATGTCATGTTGAACCAAACCATTATAGAAGTGAATTTTTGTAGCTGTAGCGTCCCACATATGGATTAACCTGACCCAGCCTTCTCTCGTTTTTAACTTTTTTTTTTTTTCGTTCAAAGGAATATGATTATGTGTTCACAATTGATGTGAATGAAAGTGGGCCTTCTCACAAGCTGCCATATAACCTTGCAGATGACCCTTGGCTTGTTGCATACAATTTCCTGCAGAAGAATGATCTGAATCCCAGCTTCCTAGATCAGGTAGCCAAATTTATAATAGAAAACACAGTTGGACTGGTACCTGCCTCTACAAACTCTGGCCTTGCAGATCCTTTCACAGGTAAACTAATAGAAAAACAACGCTGCTGCTCATTCTTATTTTCTCTGCAAGACATCATTTCATTTGTAGTGCTGGTTTTCTGATGAACTGATCCTTGTCTGTAGCATTTTGTGGCGGTTGAGTTGCTTTTATTGTCTGTGCCATAGCAGTAATGATAATCTACAGACTATTATCAGAAAGTGGCTGAAAGCAAATGCTTGGTCTACAAATCCATTAAACGGGAGGGATCGGTTCTAAATTCTAGAACTGGTAAATGCTGAATGTGGTCCACTACATTGACACTACACTAAATTTGTGTTAGCTAATAGATTAGAAAAGCTTGCAACATATTGTAAAGAAACTAATTGCAATCCTTTTCAGAACCTACGACTAGATATGTGTTCGGTTTCAGTTCAGGGATTCTAACATCTATTACCTTGTAGGTGGTGGTCGTTATATCCCAGGAGACTCATCTGGGTCTGCATCTGGGGCGGATCCATTTACAGGTACATATTGTCAAAAGTTACTAGGCATTTGCATTTCAATACACCAAATCTGTTTTGTCATTATTCTCCTTTCTAATTTGTTATCTTTTTTTCTGTATGTATGTATGTCTTTATTTATATAGCGCCATTAATGTACATAGCGCTTCACAGCAGTAATGGTTACAATCATATAAATAATAAAATATAAATAACACAAAGGGAAGAAGTGCTTTAGACATAAAAGTAACTTTTAGGAAAAGGAGTCCCTGCCCCGAAGAGCTTACAATCTAATTGTACTACTTGTGTTTTTCTGAGGTTGCCGTTAACCAAATCGTAGATCTGACCTCCAGGGCCAGTGACGTGTACACTCGTTTTTGGAAGAAATGAATGCTTACGGTTGTTTGTTGTTGGAAGAACATGCTTGAAACGATTTTTGTATATTCCTCCACAAATCACAAATGATGGAGCTGCAATATCATAATGAACTGAATTCATAACGTAGGTTTAATTCTCCCATCTTAAAGATCTTCTTTGGATAAGTTTCTGGTGCTCCTGAATGAAAGGTTCTGTTTTTAGTTGTCATTCGTACATTTGTAGAGAATAGCCTTGTTCTGAACGTAGAACAACAATATCATCACCAACAATGGAGTTACCAGTATTTCTAGGTTTTAAAGGGGATTTAAATGACTGTCCAATAGGAAGTCGCGATGAAAGACATTGCAGCTTCCTTTTTGGCTCAGTAGACCTGTATAAGATTTGGTGGCCATTTAGTTTTCAATTGGAGGGAGATTTAAAACTGAACTTAACTGCTAAGTATCTCGGGTACCGGCAGGGCCACCAGAGCTGAAAAAAGGTGTGGGTGACCCCTGTTTTTTCATCCTGTAAAAACAAATGACATCTGAAACAGAATATGTTGTATGGTTGCAAGTTCATTCGCTTGGTGTCTATCATAAATGGGAGTTAATTGTAGTAAACTGTACGTGGTTAGTGGATCACTATAAACATATGTTCTGAATGTTGGAGAAATGATCCTTGTCTGCAAATGAGGATCCAAAGAATACGTACAGGCAAAGAACAGTGGAGCATTTTGAATGATCACACAAGTGCTCTTTATAATGAACGATTGCCTGCACGGGAGCTATCTCACTGGAAACCTCTATTTGCATTCATATTGGCTGTATTGGTCATTTTGTTCACATTTATCTGGAACGTCCATCTTGCAGGTGGTAATCGCTACGTACCTGGCTCAACATCGCAGCCTATTTATCCAGGAGCGGCAGCGGATCCGTTCACAGGTAACAAACAGAAACTGGGAGGCACTACAAATCTGCCAGTACAGTATCTGCTAAACATTGCAAGTAGAAAGCGCAGTCTGTGTAAGAGCCGTTCTATAGTGTGTGTGTGTGTGTGTGTGTGTGTTGAAATAAATAAATAAAGAAATACTTTAACAAATTGTTTATTAACATTGTACACACACACACACATACAGACATATACACACACATACATTTCAGCGGCGGTAGCAGCGCAAATTCTTTATTTTCTTCATGTTCCCCCGTCGGCCGGTTCCACACACACTGCCGCGCGCGGCACCATTATAGAAAGGCTGACTACCTCAGCCAACTAAAACTGCCGCGCGCGCACGGCGTAGCAAGCGCACGCAGTATAGAACAGCCCTAAAGCTTCATACTACTACAGACGTAACTGATGTTATTGCACGAGCTGGCACGCCCACAACGCAGTGGCCCCGCACCCTTTTTTGCATGCGTCTTTAAAATGGAGTCTGCTTTCACTGGCACATTGTGTCCCCTGCTGCAACGCTCCAGCGGGAGCAATAAGGTCCGGTGCATCTGTTAGTGCCCTATTATTTCAGGTCGCATGGTGTTTTACATTGTAGAACTGCAACCTCTAATTGTAGGTCTCTGTTTTTTCAGCTTAAATGCAGTCTTTTTCTATAGGAAGCATGCACGAACATGGGCAAGAGATTTTAATGGGGAAGACATACAGTAATGTTACATTATAACACTGCTTCACTGCTTTGAAATGAATGTGATTACCATTGCCTTCCGAGCAGTGATATTTCTGTAATCCTCTGTAGGAAGGAACGCTTACCGATCAGCATCTGCTCAAGTACCAAACCTTTATTTCCCCAAGAAAGAACCTGTCACTTTTGACCAGGCAAATCCAGCACAGATTTTGGGTGAGTATTTCTTGTGCATCACGGCAATCATTTCAGGATTTGTGCATCATAAAAAAAACTTTTTCTCCCCGTAATTTATCAAGTATGGCAGGCCTGCACAACTCCAGTCCTCGAGGGCTGCAAACAGGCCAGATTTTCAGGATATCCCTAAATCAGCACAGCTGGCTCAATGAGTGGCTCAGTCATACTGAGCCACTCATTGAGCCAGTTGTGCTGAAGTAGGGCTATCCTGAAAACCTGGCCTGTTTGCGGCCCTTGAGGACTAGAGTTGTGCAGGCCTGAAGTATGGCCACCAAGGGTATCCAAATAACACACTAGGTGTAATAGGCAAAAAAGAATGAGGGAGGCATTATTAACCATTGTTCATTGATACTAGTGGTGTTAACAGCGGTTGTGTGTTTATTTTGCTGCCTTGTGGCTGAAATATTTCCAGTTGCTAGACTGTTTGCACGTATTGCAGGGTAATTTCAGCTCTGTTATTTGCTTTTATAAGGGAGTTCTTGCTCTATAGGGGTAAGGGAAGTACCAGGATCATCTTTCGTCTTTGGGAACGAGCCAGAAGCAGGGGCTAGGAGCCCTGAAACGTTGCCCCCCTTATTCCCCTGTTTTTTTATTCCCCCTCCCCTCCCTTATTCTTTTTTGCCTCTTACACTTAGTGTGTTATTTGGATACCCTTGGTGGCCATACTTTCAATTAGAACATTATCATTGTCTATTGCAAATTGTTTGCCAGTTTTGTACTTATTTCTTTATAGTAAAATGTACACCTTTTTGCATATTAATCAGTGTCATTTACATTGATATTTTCTATTGAGTGCTGGGAACATTTTCTATGTTCTTTATTGCCAATATAAAGGGAATAAGGGTCCCTCTTTTGTTCCTGTGCACCACACTTTCATTTGTTAGTTATTTATTTCTATTGAGGTGCTGTTAATACCATATACTGTCAGTTGCTCTTTATTGTAAATACTAATTTGTAAGAAGGTAAAATGCAAAGGGCTTTGTATCATGACACGAACAGCTGTAGGCTCACAGAAACAATAAATATTACTACGGATAGTGCACTATTTGGCGACAAGGACATTGAACCACCTGCCAAAGATACATCGATCTGAGCTTTCCCATTTCAAAGGCCAGCGTATTCACCATGCAGGTTACTCGTGATTAATGCTTTCAGAATGGGGAGTATTTTTGTGTTCAGTAATTTGATATGATTTTTTTGTGCACATTGGAGGCTCTTAAAACAAGGCATTAAAGCATTCTTGTACAGTAAAAGCATAATGCAGATGGACTCTTCTAGAAATCGATTTTGACTCTTAAATTGACATCTACTATATGATTGCTCATTATTAAATCTTTATTTTATTAATAAGTTTTGTATTTTGTTTAATGTGCAAATCCCGTTTTAGGTAAACTAAAGGAACTTAATAACGCTGCTCCTGAAGAACAAAAGATGCCTGAAGAAGATTTAATGCAACTTGACAAGTTATTGTCTGTGGCTGCTAATCCCTCAGGGGAAACGGCCACGGCCCAACAACTGGATACTTTATGGAAGGCTATCAATTGGCCTGAAGGTGAGAATAGTTTTTTTTTGTTTTTTTAATGTAGCTTTGACTTGAAATTGTTCATTTGTGATGGTCTCTGAAAATGGATGTTTAGAAGAAAAAAAATCTTTAGGTTTTATTATTTTCTTTGTAAGGCAAAAAAATAAAATAAAATGCTTTTTTTGTGGAGCACCCACAAGTTCTTCTAAATTTAGAATGTTTGTCGATTTTGTGTAATAAGTATTTTTAAATGTTTACATGAGGAATCAAAGAAAGACCAGAATAAAATATTTGGAATTCATTAGTCTTTAGTAATGATTGCAGTTGGCCAAGGTTATGACTTGGTGCATTGGCACTCCTAGACCTCTGTTCAATAATAACTCGGATATTTGCAGAAGAATAAAACTAACTACCACACATACCCAGGGTAATAATGAAACTTCATAAATGTTTGAGGCGTCTACATTACCCTAATGGGTGTATCGGAGCACCACATTTGCACCGAAGCAATTCACAAACCTCACTCGTATACTCCACTGTATTCAGTATGTCTTTAGCAGATTGTTGCAGTGCTCTGTAACATGTTGTTGGCTCTATAGCATATTTAAGATTGTATTGCTGAGAACTGACTTGACCAAAACGTACTCTTATGTTTTTTTTTTTTGCCTCCATACAGAAATTGTTTTTCCAGCCTTGGATGTTCTTCGTCTGTCCATCAAGAATCCGACAGTAAATGAAACCTTCTGCAGTGAAAAGGAAGGCAGTCAGTTCAGCAGCTACCTCCTGCGACTAATGCGCCCTAGCGGCAAACAAGCCAACCAGCTGCTTGCGCTTCGGACCTTATGCAATTGCTTTTCCCAAGAGCCAGGCAAACGACTCATGATGTCACAAAGAGACACTGTGATCTCACAAGCAGTAGGACTCAAAGGAGTTAGCAATAAGAATATGCACATTGCCCTGGCCACACTGACACTTAACTACGCAATCTGTTTACATAGTGTGAGTGACTTAGAAGGGAAGGCCCAGTGTTTATCAGTCATCAGTACAGTTATAGAAAATGTTCAAGATCTCGAGGCTGCTTTCAGACTACTAGTGGCTCTTGGAACAGTAATCAGCGATGACGCAAACGCTGCGCAGTTAGCCAAGTCACTAGGTGTTGATTCTCAGATCAAAAAATACATGTCTGTCTCAGAACCAGCCAAAGTGAATGAGTGCTGCAGGCTCATTTTAAATTTACTGTAAAACTATTTTTTTCCCCCTTCCACTCGGGGGATAAACTTCCTGGGGTGTAGTGTTGTTTTTTTTTTTTTTTTTTCTACACTTTACTATAAATAGATTGTGGATGACATGCTGTGGACTGAATACTGACTTAATGAAGGTTAGTCTAGTCTTAAAAAAAGTTACAATTGGCTTAAATAAAAATGTTTGCATTGATTGTATGTTTCGTGTGAAGCGTTATTATGGGATGGGATGGACTACCTGCATCGTTAGAGGTGTTCTGATTGTCTCATATCAAACCACATTGATGGGATCTACCTTTTTAAAAGTAGAAGAGCTCACTTATAAGTAAATGAATAAGGTGAACGTTATGTCCTTCCCTGTCTTCCTTGGTGCTAGTCAGCACGGAAGAGCAGGAAGCTCATTTTGTAGATGCTAGAGCTGGGTTGCTGGAGGCTCACCAAAGAAGCATGAGAGATCATTACCGGCATAGTTACCAGTGTTAAAGCTCCATGAAGGGAAATCGAAATGTGCTGCAGGAGACATGCGGTGGTGGGGGTGTGTCATAAGTAGAGGAGGTGGGCATGAGGATGCAGAATAGAATTCATCGTGAAATAGTGTAGTAAGTGCATTGGGCTGAGGGAAGGAGGCATACATGTAAAAGGGAGAATTGTATAATGATTAAGAAGGAAGTATCTGGGGCTTGTGGAATGTATGGGAAGAAGGGAGGTGACATCATGAAGAAAGGAAAATTAAAGTGCGTCAAGTCAAGAACGAAGAAGGAAAAGGTAACAGAATAAGGTAATAAAGGGTTTGAGGGATTGAGTTATGTCCGTATAAACGGGAGGAGGTAAAAGCTGGATCCGTTGGATTTAATAATGTATTTTTTTTTCCCTTTCTAATTATGAAGGTACAGTAAAAGAAAATAATCATTAAATTACTTAAACCAAACATTTGTGTACATTATACATGGATCCAGCAGGCTCTGGTGGTTGTGTGAATATCACCTACAGTACATACGCATGGATCCTACAACGTTTCTGTAAATTAGGCAAAGAACTGTCAGGTTTTTGTGCGAATTTCACATGGATCTGGTAATGTTTTGTGTGAATTATTCATGGATCCAACAGTGGTTTATGTCAATTACACATCTATCCGTCCATGTTTGTGTGAATCACACATGGATCTGGCATGTCCCAGCAATGTTTGTGATTCTCATTTGGATCCAGCAGGGTTTGTGTGAATTACGTGTGGATCCAGCAGGGTTTGTGTGAATTACGCGTGGATCCAGCAGGGTTTGTGTGAATTACGCGTGGATCCAGCAGGGTTTGTGTGAATTACGCGTGGATCCAGCAGGGTTTGTGTGAATTACGCGTGGATCCAGCAGGGTTTGTATGAATTACGCGTGGATCCAGCAGGGTTTGTATGAATTACGCGTGGATCCAGCAGGGTTTGTGTGAATTACGCGTGGATCCAGCAGGGTTTGTGTGAATTACACGTGGATCCAGCAGGGTTTGTGTGAATTACGCGTGGATCCAGCAGGGTTTGTGTGAATTACGCGTGGATCCAGCAGGGTTTGTATGAATTACGCGTGGATCCAGCAGGGTTTGTATGAATTACGCGTGGATCCAGCAGGGTTTGTATGAATTACGCGTGGATCCAGCAGGGTTTGTATGAATTACGCGTGGATCCAGCAGGGTTTGTGTGAATTACGCGTGGATCCAGCAGGGTTTGTGTGAATTACGCGTGGATCCAGCAGGGTTTGTGTGAATTACACGTGGATCCAGCAGGGTCTGTGTGAATTACGTGTGGATCCAGCAGGGTTTGTGTGAATTACACGTGGATCCAGCAGGGTTTGTATGAATTACACGTGGATCCAGCAGGGTTTGTGTGAATTACACGTGGATCCAGCAGGGTCTGTGTGAATTACGCGTGGATCCAGCAGCGTTTGTATGAATTACGCGTGGATCCAGCAGTGTTTGTGTGAATTACGCGTGGATCCAGCAGGGTTTGTGTGAATTACGCGTGGATCCAGCAGGGTTTGTATGAATTACGCGTGGATCCAGCAGGGTCTGTGTGAATTACGCGTGGATCCAGCAGGGTTTGTGTGAATTACACGTGGATCCGGCAGTGTTTGTGTGAATTACACGTGGATCCGGCAGTGTTTGTGTGAATTACACGTGGATCCAGCAGGGTTTGTGTGAATTACGCGTGGATCCAGCAGGGTTTGTGTGAATTACACGTGGATCCAGCAGGGTTTGTGTGAATTACACGTGGATCCAGCAGGGTTTGTATGAATTACGCGTGGATCCAGCAGGGTTTGTGTGAATTACACGTGGATCCAGCAGTGTTTGTGTGAATTACACGTGGATCCAGCAGGGTCTGTGTGAATTACGTGTGGATCCAGCAGGGTTTGTGTGAATTACACGTGGATCCAGCAGGGTTTGTGTGAATTACACGTGGATCCGGCAGTGTTTGTGTGAATTACGCGTGGATCCAGCAGGGTTTGTGTGAATTACGCGTGGATCCAGCAGGGTCTGTGTGAATTACACGTGGATTCAGCAGGGTTTGTGTGAATTACACGTGGATCCGGCAGTGTTTGTGTGAATTACGTGTGGATCCATCAGGGTCTGTGTGAATTACACGTGGATCCAGCAGGGTTTGTGTGAATTACACGTGGATCCAGCAGGGTTTGTGTGAATTACGCGTGGATCCAGCAGGGTTTGTGTGAATTACACGTGGATCCAGCAGGGTTTGTGTGAATTACACGTGGATCCAGCAGGGTCTGTGTGAATTACGCGTGGATCCAGCAGGGTTTGTATGAATTACGCGTGGATCCAGCAGGTTTTGTATGAATTACGCGTGGATCCAGCAGGGTTTGTATGAATTACGCGTGGATCCAGCAGGGTTTGTATGAATTACGCGTGGATCCAGCAGGGTTTGTGTGAATTACGCGTGGATCCAGCAGGGTTTGTGTGAATTACGCGTGGATCCAGCAGGGTTTGTGTGAATTACGCGTGGATCCAGCAGGGTTTGTGTGAATTACGCTTGGATCCAGCAGGGTTTGTGTGAATTACGCGTGGATCCAGCAGGGTTTGTGTGAATTACACGTGGATCCAGCAGGGTCTGTGTGAATTACGCGTGGATCCAGCAGGGTTTATATGAATTACGCGTGGATCCAGCAGGGTTTGTGTGAATTACGCGTGGATCCAGCAGGGTTTGTGTGAATTACACGTGGATCCAGCAGGGTTTGTGTGAATTACACGTGGATCCAGCAGGGTTTGTGTGAATTACACGTGGATCCAGCAGGGTTTGTGTGAATTACGCGTGGATCCAGCAGGGTCTGTATGAATTACACGTGGATCCAGCAGGGTTTGTGTGAATTACACGTGGATCCAGCAGGGTCTGTGTGAATTACACGTGGATCCAGCAGGGTCTGTGTGAATTACACGTGGATCCAGCAGGGTTTGTGTGAATTACACGTGGATCCAGCAGGGTCTGTATGAATTACACGTGGATCCAGCAGGGTCTGTATGAATTACACGTGGATCCAGCAGGGTTTGTGTGAATTACACGTGGATCCAGCAGGGTTTGTGTGAATTACACGTGGATCCAGCAGGGTTTGTGTGAATTACGCGTGGATCCAGCAGGGTTTGTGTGAATTACGTGTGGATCCAGCAGGGTTTGTGTGAATTACGCGTGGATCCAGCAGGGTTTGTGTGAATTACGTGTGGATCCAGCAGGGTTTGTGTGAATTACACGTGGATCCAGCAGGGTTTGTATGAATTACGCGTGGATCCAGCAGGGTTTGTGTGAATTACACGTGGATCCAGCAGGGTTTGTATGAATTACACGTGGATCCAGCAGGGTTTGTGTGAATTACGTGTGGATCCAGCAGGGTTTGTGTGAATTACACGTGGATCCGGCAGTGTTTGTGTGAATTACGCGTGGATCCGGCAGGGTTTGTGTGAATTACGCGTGGATCCTGCAGGGTTTGTGTGAATTACGTGTGGATCCAGCAGGGTCTGTGTGAATTACACGTGGATCCAGCAGGGTTTGTGTGAATTACGTGTGGATCCAGCAGGGTTTGTGTGAATTACGCGTGGATCCAGCAGGGTTTGTGTGAATTACGCGTGGATCCAGCAGGGTTTGTGTGAATTACACGTGGATCCAGCAGGGTTTGTGTGAATTACGCGTGGATCCAGCAGTGTTTGTGTGAATTACGCGTGGATCCAGCAGGGTTTGTGTGAATTACGTGTGGATCCAGCAGGGTTTGTGTGAATTACACGTGGATCCAGCAGTGTTTGTGTGAATTACGCGTGGATCCAGCAGGGTTTGTGTGAATTACGCGTGGATCCAGCAGGGTTTGTGTGAATTACGTGTGGATCCAGCAGGGTTTGTGTGAATTACGTGTGGATCCAGCAGGGTTTGTGTGAATTACGTGTGGATCCAGCAGGGTTTGTGTGAATTACGTGTGGATCCAGCAGTGTTTGTGTGAATTACGCGTGGATCCAGCAGGGTTTGTGTGAATTACACGTGGATCCAGCAGGGTTTGTGTGAATTACACGTGGATCCAGCAGGGTTTGTGTGAATTACACGTGGATCCAGCAGGGTTTGTGTGAATTACGCGTGGATCCAGCAGGGTTTGTGTGAATTACGTGTGGATCCAGCAGGGTTTGTGTGAATTACGCGTGGATCCAGCAGTGTTTGTGTGAATTACGCGTGGATCCAGCAGGGTTTGTGTGAATTACGTGTGGATCCAATGCAATATGGGTTGGTGCAACGCACAGCAAAAGAAGGGGGTGATGGCAGGTCTGGCAAAAAAGTTTCTTTATTGTGTGGACATAAAAACAGAAGGTTGCAGCCTTCTGTTTTTATGTCCACACAATAAAGAAACTTTTTTGCCAGACCTGCCATCACCCCCTTCTTTTGCTGTGCGTTGCACCAACCCATATTGCATTGGACTTCTCCCCACTGGCAACAGCACGCAGATTGAGAGGGACCACTGGTGACACATTCGTGAGTACTTACCTGGGGCCAGCCCAATGAGGTTAGGGGGGGTGTTTTTGTGCATTTACCCCTGCTTTCAGGGCATCTGGAGCTCTTGATTAGGTTGAATATCTTATGTCCCAGAAGTGTTCCTTTCACAATACTTTGCAATAGGATTCCATGCTTGAGCACCAAATCACCTCCACTGTATATCTACGTGTGGATCCAGCAGGGTTTGTGTGAATTACACGTGGATCCAGCAGGGTTTGTGTGAATTACGCGTGGATCCAGCAGGGTTTGTGTGAATTACGCGTGGATCCAGCAGGGTTTGTATGAATTACGCGTGGATCCAGCAGGGTTTGTATGAATTACGCGTGGATCCAGCAGGGTTTGTGTGAATTACGCGTGGATCCAGCAGGGTTTGTGTGAATTACACGTGGATCCAGCAGGGTTTGTGTGAATTACGCGTGGATCCAGCAGGGTTTGTGTGAATTACGCGTGGATCCAGCAGGGTTTGTATGAATTACGCGTGGATCCAGCAGGGTTTGTATGAATTACGCGTGGATCCAGCAGGGTTTGTGTGAATTACACGTGGATCCAGCAGGGTCTGTGTGAATTACGCGTGGATCCAGCAGCGTTTGTATGAATTACGCGTGGATCCAGCAGGGTTTGTATGAATTACACGTGGATCCAGCAGGGTTTGTGTGAATTACACGTGGATCCAGCAGGGTTTGTATGAATTACGCGTGGATCCAGCAGGGTCTGTGTGAATTACGCGTGGATCCAGCAGGGTTTGTGTGAATTACACGTGGATCCGGCAGTGTTTGTGTGAATTACACGTGGATCCGGCAGTGTTTGTGTGAATTACACGTGGATCCAGCAGGGTTTGTGTGAATTACGCGTGGATCCAGCAGGGTTTGTGTGAATTACACGTGGATCCAGCAGGGTTTGTGTGAATTACACGTGGATCCGGCAGTGTTTGTGTGAATTACGCGTGGATCCAGCAGTGTTTGTGTGAATTACGCGTGGATCCAGCAGGGTTTGTGTGAATTACGCGTGGATCCAGCAGGGTCTGTATGAATTACACGTGGATCCGGCAGGGTTTGTGTGAATTACACGTGGATCCAGCAGGGTTTGTATGAATTACGCGTGGATCCAGCAGGGTCTGTGTGAATTACGCGTGGATCCAGCAGGGTTTGTGTGAATTACACGTGGATCCGGCAGTGTTTGTGTGAATTACACGTGGATCCGGCAGTGTTTGTGTGAATTACACGTGGATCCAGCAGGGTTTGTGTGAATTACGCGTGGATCCAGCAGGGTTTGTGTGAATTACATGTGGATCCAGCAGGGTTTGTGTGAATTACACGTGGATCCAGCAGGGTTTGTATGAATTACGCGTGGATCCAGCAGGGTTTGTGTGAATTACACGTGGATCCAGCAGTGTTTGTGTGAATTACACGTGGATCCAGCAGGGTCTGTGTGAATTACGTGTGGATCCAGCAGGGTTTGTGTGAATTACGCGTGGATCCAGCAGGGTTTGTGTGAATTACGTGTGGATCCAGCAGGGTTTGTGTGAATTACGTGTGGATCCAGCAGGGTTTGTGTGAATTACGTGTGGATCCAGCAGGGTTTGTGTGAATTACGTGTGGATCCAGCAGTGTTTGTGTGAATTACGCGTGGATCCAGCAGGGTTTGTGTGAATTACACGTGGATCCAGCAGGGTTTGTGTGAATTACACGTGGATCCAGCAGGGTTTGTGTGAATTACACGTGGATCCAGCAGGGTTTGTGTGAATTACGCGTGGATCCAGCAGGGTTTGTGTGAATTACGTGTGGATCCAGCAGGGTTTGTGTGAATTACGCGTGGATCCAGCAGTGTTTGTGTGAATTACGCGTGGATCCAGCAGGGTTTGTGTGAATTACGTGTGGATCCAATGCAATATGGGTTGGTGCAACGCACAGCAAAAGAAGGGGGTGATGGCAGGTCTGGCAAAAAAGTTTCTTTATTGTGTGGACATAAAAACAGAAGGTTGCAGCCTTCTGTTTTTATGTCCACACAATAAAGAAACTTTTTTGCCAGACCTGCCATCACCCCCTTCTTTTGCTGTGCGTTGCACCAACCCATATTGCATTGGACTTCTCCCCACTGGCAACAGCACGCAGATTGAGAGGGACCACTGGTGACACATTCGTGAGTACTTACCTGGGGCCAGCCCAATGAGGTTAGGGGGGGTGTTTTTGTGCATTTACCCCTGCCTTCAGGGCATCTGGAGCTCTTGATTAGGTTGAATATCTTATGTCCCAGAAGTGTTCCTTTCACAATACTTTGCAATAGGATTCCATGCTTGAGCACCAAATCACCTCCACTGTATATCTACGTGTGGATCCAGCAGGGTTTGTGTGAATTACACGTGGATCCAGCAGGGTTTGTGTGAATTACGCGTGGATCCAGCAGGGTTTGTGTGAATTACGCGTGGATCCAGCAGGGTTTGTATGAATTACGCGTGGATCCAGCAGGGTTTGTATGAATTACGCGTGGATCCAGCAGGGTTTGTGTGAATTACGCGTGGATCCAGCAGGGTTTGTGTGAATTACACGTGGATCCAGCAGGGTTTGTGTGAATTACGCGTGGATCCAGCAGGGTTTGTGTGAATTACGCGTGGATCCAGCAGGGTTTGTATGAATTACGCGTGGATCCAGCAGGGTTTGTATGAATTACGCGTGGATCCAGCAGGGTTTGTATGAATTACGCGTGGATCCAGCAGGGTTTGTATGAATTACGCGTGGATCCAGCAGGGTTTGTGTGAATTACACGTGGATCCAGCAGTGTTTGTGTGAATTACACGTGGATCCAGTAGGGTCTGTGTGAATTACGTGTGGATCCAGCAGGGTTTGTGTGAATTACACGTGGATCCAGCAGGGTTTGTATGAATTACACGTGGATCCAGCAGGGTTTGTGTGAATTACACGTGGATCCAGCAGGGTCTGTGTGAATTACGCGTGGATCCAACAGCGTTTGTATGAATTACGCGTGGATCCAGCAGGGTTTGTATGAATTACACGTGGATCCAGCAGGGTTTGTGTGAATTACACGTGGATCCAGCAGGGTTTGTATGAATTACGCGTGGATCCAGCAGGGTCTGTGTGAATTACGCGTGGATCCAGCAGGGTTTGTGTGAATTACACGTGGATCCGGCAGTGTTTGTGTGAATTACACGTGGATCCGGCAGGGTTTGTGTGAATTACACGTGGATCCAGCAGGGTTTGTGTGAATTACGCGTGGATCCAGCAGGGTTTGTGTGAATTACACGTGGATCCAGCAGGGTTTGTATGAATTACGCGTGGATCCAGCAGGGTTTGTGTGAATTACACGTGGATCCAGCAGTGTTTGTGTGAATTACACGTGGATCCAGCAGGGTCTGTGTGAATTACGTGTGGATCCAGCAGGGTTTGTGTGAATTACACGTGGATCCAGCAGGGTTTGTGTGAATTACGCGTGGATCCAGCAGGGTTTGTGTGAATTACGCGTGGATCCAGCAGGGTCTGTGTGAATTACACGTGGATTCAGCAGGGTTTGTGTGAATTACACGTGGATCCGGCAGTGTTTGTGTGAATTACGTGTGGATCCATCAGGGTCTGTGTGAATTACACGTGGATCCAGCAGGGTTTGTGTGAATTACACGTGGATCCAGCAGGGTTTGTGTGAATTACGCGTGGATCCAGCAGGGTTTGTGTGAATTACACGTGGATCCAGCAGGGTTTGTGTGAATTACACGTGGATCCAGCAGGGTCTGTGTGAATTACGCGTGGATCCAGCAGGGTTTGTATGAATTACGCGTGGATCCAGCAGGGTTTGTATGAATTACGCGTGGATCCAGCAGGGTTTGTATGAATTACGCGTGGATCCAGCAGGGTTTGTGTGAATTACGCGTGGATCCAGCAGGGTTTGTGTGAATTACGCGTGGATCCAGCAGGGTTTGTGTGAATTACGCGTGGATCCAGCAGGGTTTGTGTGAATTACACGTGGATCCAGCAGGGTTTGTGTGAATTACACGTGGATCCAGCAGGGTCTGTGTGAATTACGCGTGGATCCAGCAGGGTTTATATGAATTACGCGTGGATCCAGCAGGGTTTGTGTGAATTACGCGTGGATCCAGCAGGGTTTGTGTGAATTACACGTGGATCCAGCAGGGTTTGTGTGAATTACACGTGGATCCAGCAGGGTTTGTGTGAATTACACGTGGATCCAGCAGGGTTTGTGTGAATTACGCGTGGATCCAGCAGGGTCTGTATGAATTACACGTGGATCCAGCAGGGTTTGTGTGAATTACACGTGGATCCAGCAGGGTCTGTGTGAATTACACGTGGATCCAGCAGGGTCTGTGTGAATTACACGTGGATCCAGCAGGGTTTGTGTGAATTACACGTGGATCCAGCAGGGTTTGTGTGAATTACACGTGGATCCAGCAGGGTTTGTGTGAATTACACGTGGATCCAGCAGGGTCTGTATGAATTACACGTGGATCCAGCAGGGTCTGTATGAATTACACGTGGATCCAGCAGGGTTTGTGTGAATTACACGTGGATCCAGCAGGGTTTGTGTGAATTACGCGTGGATCCAGCAGGGTTTGTGTGAATTACGTGTGGATCCAGCAGGGTTTGTGTGAATTACACGTGGATCCAGCAGGGTTTGTATGAATTACGCGTGGATCCAGCAGGGTTTGTGTGAATTACACGTGGATCCAGCAGTGTTTGTATGAATTACACGTGGATCCAGCAGGGTTTGTGTGAATTACGCGTGGATCCAGCAGGGTTTGTGTGAATTACGTGTGGATCCAGCAGGGTTTGTGTGAATTACGTGTGGATCCAGCAGGGTCTGTGTGAATTACACGTTGATCCAGCAGGGTTTGTGTGAATTACGTGTGGATCCAGCAGGGTTTGTGTGAATTACGCGTGGATCCAGCAGGGTTTCTGTGAATTACACGTGGATCCAGCAGGGTTTGTGTGAATTACGCGTGGATCCAGCAGTGTTTGTGTGAATTACGCGTGGATCCAGCAGGGTTTGTGTGAATTACGTGTGGATCCAGCAGGGTTTGTGTGAATTACGTGTGGATCCAGCAGGGTCTGTGTGAATTACACGTTGATCCAGCAGGGTTTGTGTGAATTACGTGTGGATCCAGCAGGGTTTGTGTGAATTACGCGTGGATCCAGCAGGGTTTCTGTGAATTACACGTGGATCCAGCAGGGTTTGTGTGAATTACGCGTGGATCCAGCAGTGTTTGTGTGAATTAAGCGTGGATCCAGCAGGGTTTGTGTGAATTACGTGTGGATCCAGCAGGGTTTGTGTGAATTACACGTGGATCCAGCAGTGTTTGTGTGAATTACGCGTGGATCCAGCAGGGTTTGTGTGAATTACGTGTGGATCCAGCAGGGTTTGTGTGAATTACGTGTGGATCCAGCAGGGTTTGTGTGAATTACGTGTGGATCCAGCAGGGTTTGTGTGAATTACGCGTGGATCCAGCAGGGTTTGTGTGAATTACGCGTGGATCCAGCAGGGTCTGTGTGAATTACGCGTGGATCCAGCAGGGTTTGTGTGAATTACACGTGGATCCAGCAGGGTTTGTGTGAATTACACGTGGATCCAGCAGGGTTTGTGTGAATTACGCGTGGATCCAGCAGGGTTTGTGTGAATTACGCGTGGATCCAGCAGTGTTTGTGTGAATTACGTGTGGATCCAGCAGGGTTTGTGTGAATTACACGTGGATCCAGCAGGGTTTGTGTGAATTACACGTGGATCCAGCAGTGTTTGTGTGAATTACACGTGGATCCAGCAGGGTTTGTGTGAATTACGCGTGGATCCGGCAGGGTTTGTGTGAATTACGCGTGGATCCTGCAGGGTTTGTGTGAATTACACGTGGATCCAGCAGGGTTTGTGTGAATTACACGTGGATCCAGCA
The DNA here is from genome assembly GCF_040206685.1 of Ascaphus truei. Classification (NCBI taxonomy): domain Eukaryota; kingdom Metazoa; phylum Chordata; class Amphibia; order Anura; family Ascaphidae; genus Ascaphus; species Ascaphus truei. The sequence goes on along the minus strand of NC_134483.1, from coordinate 145,549,638 downwards.
GGGTTTGTGTGAATTACGCGTGGATCCAGCAGGGTTTGTGTGAATTACGTGTGGATCCAGCAGGGTTTGTGTGAATTACGCGTGGATCCAGCAGTGTTTGTGTGAATTACGCGTGGATCCAGCAGGGTTTGTGTGAATTACGTGTGGATCCAATGCAATATGGGTTGGTGCAACGCACAGCAAAAGAAGGGGGTGATGGCAGGTCTGGCAAAAAAGTTTCTTTATTGTGTGGACATAAAAACAGAAGGTTGCAGCCTTCTGTTTTTATGTCCACACAATAAAGAAACTTTTTTGCCAGACCTGCCATCACCCCCTTCTTTTGCTGTGCGTTGCACCAACCCATATTGCATTGGACTTCTCCCCACTGACAACAGCACGCAGATTGAGAGGGACCACTGGTGACACATTCGTGAGTACTTACCTGGGGCCAGCCCAATGAGGTTAGGGGGGGTGTTTTTGTGCATTTACCCCTGCCTTCAGGGCATCTGGAGCTCTTGATTAGGTTGAATATCTTATGTCCCAGAAGTGTTCCTTTCACAATACTTTGCAATAGGATTCCATGCTTGAGCACCAAATCACCTCCACTGTATATCTACGTGTGGATCCAGCAGGGTTTGTGTGAATTACACGTGGATCCAGCAGGGTTTGTGTGAATTACGCGTGGATCCAGCAGTGTTTGTGTGAATTACGCGTGGATCCAGCAGGGTTTGTGTGAATTACGTGTGGATCCAGCAGGGTTTGTGTGAATTACACGTGGATCCAGCAGGGTTTGTATGAATTACACGTGGATCCAGCAGTGTTTGTGTGAATTACACGTGGATCCAGCAGGGTTTGTGTGAATTACGCGTGGATCCAGCAGTGTTTGTGTGAATTACACGTGGATCCAGCAGGGTTTGTGTGAATTACACGTGGATCCAGCAGGGTTTGTGTGAATTACACGTGGATCCAGCAGGGTTTGTGTGAATTACGCGTGGATCCAGCAGGGTTTGTGTGAATTACACGTGGATCCAGCAGGGTTTGTATGAATTACACGTGGATCCAGCAGGGTTTGTGTGAATTACGCGTGGATCCAGCAGGGTTTGTGTGAATTACAGGTGGATCCAGCAGGGTTTGTATGAATTACGCGTGGATCCAGCAGTGTTTGTGTGAATTACACGTGGATCCAGCAGGGTTTGTGTGAATTACGCGTGGATCCAGCAGGGTTTGTGTGAATTACACGTGGATCCAGCAGGGTTTGTATGAATTACACGTGGATCCAGCAGGGTTTGTGTGAATTACGCGTGGATCCAGCAGGGTTTGTGTGAATTACAGGTGGATCCAGCAGGGTTTGTATGAATTACACGTGGATCCAGCAGGGTTTGTGTGAATTACGCGTGGATCCAGCAGGGTTTGTGTGAATTACGCGTGGATCCAGCAGGGTTTGTGTGAATTACACGTGGATCCAGCAGGGTTTGTATGAATTACACGTGGATCCAGCAGTGTTTGTGTGAATTACACGTGGATCCAGCAGGGTTTGTGTGAATTACACGTGGATCCAGCAGTGTTTGTGTGAATTACACGTGGATCCAGCAGGGTTTGTGTGAATTACACGTGGATCCAGCAGGGTTTGTGTGAATTACGCGTGGATCCAGCAGGGTTTGTATGAATTACACGTGGATCCAGCAGGGTTTGTGTGAATTACACGTGGATCCAGCAGGGTTTGTGTGAATTACACGTGGATCCAGCAGTGTTTGTGTGAATTACGCGTGGATCCAGCAGGGTTTGTGTGAATTACACGTGGATCCAGCAGTGTTTGTGTGAATTACACGTGGATCCAGCAGGGTTTGTGTGAATTACGCGTGGATCCGGCAGGGTTTGTGTGAATTATACGTGGATCCAGCAGGGTTTGTGTGAATTACGCGTGGATCCAGCAGTGTTTGTGTGAATTGCGCGTGGATCCAGCAGGGTTTGTGTGAATTACACGTGGATCCAGCAGGGTTTGTGTGAATTACACGTGGATCCAGCAGTGTTTGTGTGAATTACACGTGGATCCAGCAGGGTTTGTGTGAATTACGCGTGGATCCGGCAGGGTTTGTGTGAATTACGCGTGGATCCTGCAGGGTTTGTGTGAATTACACGTGGATCCAGCAGGGTTTGTGTGAATTACACGTGGATCCAGCAGGGTTTGTGTGAATTACGCGTGGATCCAGCAGGGTTTGTGTGAATTACGTGTGGATCCAGCAGGGTTTGTGTGAATTACGCGTGGATCCAGCAGTGTTTGTGTGAATTACGCGTGGATCCAGCAGGGTTTGTGTGAATTACGTGTGGATCCAATGCAATATGGGTTGGTGCAACGCACAGCAAAAGAAGGGGGTGATGGCAGGTCTGGCAAAAAAGTTTCTTTATTGTGTGGACATAAAAACAGAAGGTTGCAGCCTTCTGTTTTTATGTCCACACAATAAAGAAACTTTTTTGCCAGACCTGCCATCACCCCCTTCTTTTGCTGTGCGTTGCACCAACCCATATTGCATTGGACTTCTCCCCACTGACAACAGCACGCAGATTGAGAGGGACCACTGGTGACACATTCGTGAGTACTTACCTGGGGCCAGCCCAATGAGGTTAGGGGGGGTGTTTTTGTGCATTTACCCCTGCCTTCAGGGCATCTGGAGCTCTTGATTAGGTTGAATATCTTATGTCCCAGAAGTGTTCCTTTCACAATACTTTGCAATAGGATTCCATGCTTGAGCACCAAATCACCTCCACTGTATATCTACGTGTGGATCCAGCAGGGTTTGTGTGAATTACACGTGGATCCAGCAGGGTTTGTGTGAATTACGCGTGGATCCAGCAGTGTTTGTGTGAATTACGCGTGGATCCAGCAGGGTTTGTGTGAATTACGTGTGGATCCAGCAGGGTTTGTGTGAATTACACGTGGATCCAGCAGGGTTTGTATGAATTACACGTGGATCCAGCAGTGTTTGTGTGAATTACACGTGGATCCAGCAGGGTTTGTGTGAATTACGCGTGGATCCAGCAGTGTTTGTGTGAATTACACGTGGATCCAGCAGGGTTTGTGTGAATTACACGTGGATCCAGCAGGGTTTGTGTGAATTACGCGTGGATCCAGCAGGGTTTGTGTGAATTACGCGTGGATCCAGCAGGGTTTGTGTGAATTACACGTGGATCCAGCAGGGTTTGTATGAATTACACGTGGATCCAGCAGGGTTTGTGTGAATTACGCGTGGATCCAGCAGGGTTTGTGTGAATTACAGGTGGATCCAGCAGGGTTTGTATGAATTACGCGTGGATCCAGCAGTGTTTGTGTGAATTACACGTGGATCCAGCAGGGTTTGTGTGAATTACACGTGGATCCAGCAGGGTTTGTGTGAATTACGCGTGGATCCAGCAGGGTTTGTGTGAATTACGCGTGGATCCAGCAGGGTTTGTGTGAATTACACGTGGATCCAGCAGGGTTTGTATGAATTACACGTGGATCCAGCAGGGTTTGTGTGAATTACGCGTGGATCCAGCAGGGTTTGTGTGAATTACAGGTGGATCCAGCAGGGTTTGTATGAATTACACGTGGATCCAGCAGGGTTTGTGTGAATTACGCGTGGATCCAGCAGGGTTTGTGTGAATTAAACGTGGATCCAGCAGGGTTTGTATGAATTACACGTGGATCCAGCAGTGTTTGTGTGAATTACACGTGGATCCAGCAGGGTTTGTGTGAATTACGCGTGGATCCAGCAGTGTTTGTGTGAATTACACGTGGATCCAGCAGGGTTTGTGTGAATTACACGTGGATCCAGCAGGGTTTGTGTGAATTACGCGTGGATCCAGCAGGGTTTGTATGAATTACACGTGGATCCAGCAGGGTTTGTGTGAATTACACGTGGATCCAGCAGGGTTTGTGTGAATTACACGTGGATCCAGCAGGGTTTGTGTGAATTACACGTGGATCCAGCAGGGTTTGTGTGAATTACACGTGGATCCAGCAGGGTTTGTGTGAATTACACGTGGATCCAGCAGGGTTTGTGTGAATTACACGTGGATCCAGCAGGGTTTGTGTGAATTACGCGTGGATCCAGCAGGGTTTGTGTGAATTACACGTGGATCCAGCAGGGTTTGTATGAATTACGCGTGGATCCAGCAGGGTTTGTATGAATTACACGTGGATCCGGCAGTGTTTGTGTGAATTACACGTGGATCCAGCAGGGTTTGTGTGAATTACGCGTGGATCCAGCAGGGTTTGTGTGAATTACGTGTGGATCCAGCAGGGTTTGTGTGAATTACACGTGGATCCAGCAGGGTTTGTGTGAATTACGTGTGGATCCAGCAGGGTTTGTGTGAATTACGTGTGGATCCAGCAGGGTTTGTGTGAATTACGCGTGGATCCAGCAGGGTTTGTGTGAATTACGCGTGGATCCAGCAGGGTTTGTGTGAATTACGTGTGGATCCAGCAGGGTTTGTGTGAATTACGCGTGGATCCAGCAGGGTTTGTATGAATTACACGTGGATCCAGCAGTGTTTGTGTGAATTACACGTGGATCCAGCAGGGTTTGTGTGAATTACGCGTGGATCCAGCAGTGTTTGTGTGAATTACACGTGGATCCAGCAGGGTTTGTGTGAATTACACGTGGATCCAGCAGGGTTTGTGTGAATTACGCGTGGATCCAGCAGGGTTTGTGTGAATTACGCGTGGATCCAGCAGGGTTTGTGTGAATTACACGTGGATCCAGCAGGGTTTGTGTGAATTACACGTGGATCCAGCAGGGTTTGTATGAATTACACGTGGATCCAGCAGGGTTTGTGTGAATTACAGGTGGATCCAGCAGGGTTTGTATGAATTACACGTGGATTCAGCAGGGTTTGTGTGAATTACGCGTGGATCCAGCAGGGTTTGTGTGAATTACACGTGGATCCAGCAGGGTTTGTATGAATTACACGTGGATCCAGCAGTGTTTGTGTGAATTACACGTGGATCCAGCAGGGTTTGTGTGAATTACGCGTGGATCCAGCAGTGTTTGTGTGAATTACACGTGGATCCAGCAGGGTTTGTGTGAATTACACGTGGATCCAGCAGGGTTTGTGTGAATTACGCGTGGATCCAGCAGGGTTTGTATAAATTACACGTGGATCCAGCAGGGTTTGTGTGAATTACGCGTGGATCCAGCAGGGTTTGTGTGAATTACACGTGGATCCAGCAGGGTTTGTGTGAATTACACGTGGATCCAGCAGGGTTTGTGTGAATTACGCGTGGATCCAGCAGGGTTTGTGTGAATTACACGTGGATCCAGCAGGGTTTGTGTGAATTACGTGTGGATCCAGCAGGGTTTGTGTGAATTACACGTGGATCCAGCAGGGTTTGTGTGAATTACACGTGGATCCAGCAGGGTTTGTGTGAATTACGCGTGGATCCAGCAGGGTTTGTGTGAATTACACGTGGATCCAGCAGGGTTTGTGTGAATTACGCGTGGATCCAGCAGGGTTTGTGTGAATTACACGTGGATCCAGCAGGGGTTGTATGAATTACACGTGGATCCAGCAGGGTTTGTATGAATTACGCGTGGATCCAGCAGGGTTTGTATGAATTACACGTGGATCCAGCAGGGTCTGTGTGAATTACACGTGGATCCGGCAGTGTTTGTGTGAATTACACGTGGATCCAGCAGGGTTTGTGTGAATTACGCGTGGATCCAGCAGGGTTTGTGTGAATTACGTGTGGATCCAGCAGGGTTTGTGTGAATTACACGTGGATCCAGCAGGGTTTGTGTGAATTACGTGTGGATCCAGCAGGGTTTGTGTGAATTACGTGTGGATCCAGCAGGGTTTGTGTGAATTACGCGTCGATCCTGCAGGGTTTGTGTGAATTACGCGTGGATCCAGCAGGGTTTGTGTGAATTACGTGTGGATCCAGCAGGGTTTGTGTGAATTACGCGTGGATCCAGCAGGGTTTGTGTGAATTACACGTGGATCCAGCAGGGTTTGTGTGAATTACGCGTGGATCCAGCAGGGTTTGTGTGAATTACGCGTGGATCCAGCAGGGTTTGTGTGAATTACGCGTGGATCCAGCAGGGTTTGTATGAATTACACGTGGATCCGGGAGTGTTTATTATCTTTAATTTGTTTGGTATCAACATATTCTGCAGTAAAATGGAGGGAGGACAACCACATTGTATGACAAGAGTGCATATGTTAACACAAACTGAGACAATAGAAAGGAGGTCCCTGCCCCACGGAGCATACAATCTAGGAGTGGAGACACGAGTGTGAATTAAGCATGGATTCAACATTGTTTGTATGAATTACACAAAGCTCTGGCAGTATTTGTGTGAACGTGGATCTGGCAGGACCCTGGCGAATCTAGTAAATTCTTCTTACACTGCAAACTAGTGATTAGCACTCATTAGGCAGCAGGGAGATGCTATGATCTACTCCAGCAATATCTCAACTTCCTCTACATTGTGGAGCGCGGGTTTCTGGGGTGGTTGGTGGTCACAAGCAAAACTCTTATAGTTGTGATTTTCTTCTACAGCATTGTAACCAGGGAGTATGCCGAAGTGGACCACATTATTTTTAACTCCAGGGAACCCCTGTTTCCCAAGATAATTACCGGTGTAATTACCAGTGTTTATAACGCCCATGAAGGAAAATCAAAATGGCTGCCAAATCTTGCGGGTTCCGTCGGTCAATAGGAAGCTGCAACGACCAGCTGTTTAAATGTCCATGGAGAAAAGCAGTAACTACAGTGTTAAATATCTGGGGAACCTGGGGCTAAAAACAAATAATGCGGTTACACTCCAGAGAATCCTTTTGGTTCCAATGTTGGAAAAAAAATTAAACAAATTTGGTTAATTCAGCAGGATTGCTGCTTTAATATCAAGATGGTAAAATGGGGATCATCTCAGATTATTCTCAACAAGATTGACCCCAGAGTTGTGTGAATTCTGAACCAAAGAAGTGCAATATGTACCATACCTACTTTATGTCCTAAATGTACCTCCCGAAACTGAGAATGTTCTCTTACAATGCATTTTAATAACACTGTTTTCTGCTATCTGCAAACTACTGGACATCTCTCTTGCCAGCTTGGCTACCATGTGTTTAAATGTGGGTTACGTTTAGATTAACCTTCATGTGTCCCTGTCTTACTTGGCACCAAAGTGTCCACATGGAAATGATGAGGAAGGAAAATGATTGATTTAAAGAAAGCATTTGTAGTTTAAATACCTAATTAAAAGACAGTGGGAGACCAAACTATTCTGCTTTCACGTCAGTTTTTAGTTCAGTGAGTGCACCTTTACAGAGAATAAATCTGCATTTCCACGTCAATCCTTCCATGGGATCCCTGATCTATTAACTAGGAAAACGCTATATTTTATACCGTGTCGTTAGATGAGCAAGTAAACCTAATTCCTTCCTAACACAGAATGAAACACGGGCCAAATAAACTTTGAAACACCATCAAATTGTCTTAGTATTATCAAACTTCAGTTAAAAAACGGTAATGTCTGACCAACTTTATTCTCACATTATTTTGTGCTATTATACAAACCTATAAATAAGTCTAGTTTCCACTGACCGTCCTGGCAATAACGATGAAGTTGTCCAGAATGGTGGCTATTGTCTGTCACGACGATCAAGCAATATCTTGAAGTCAAATGCAAGTGGAAAAAAGTTGCACTAGTGAGTGACACTCACAGGTGCAAAAGGGGGTGCGCTGATGTATACACAAGCTATTGAGTGTCCATAAATTCTGGGATGTATGATCTATGGAGAGGGAGGGGGGGAAGTTTCCCCGTGGTGTCTGATTGGTAAATGGTTAACCTATTAAAACAACTATGGATAGTAACCTAAAATAATGAACTGATTGCTAAACACAAAATTTGAAAATAAAAGTAACAAACCACTGATACTTAGATGCAATCCCTTGAAACAGCTCAGCAGAGTTCTACTCACAAATTGAATGCAATGTTTACATTACCAGTATTAATGTCCATTGATTATAGTCCAAAAATGGATTGATCCTCACAGTATGGTGAATAAAGGATTCTTGTGGTTGTTGACTATTGCACACAAGAGGATACCACTCCTCGTATGTACCTCAAACAGGAAAGAAAAAGAAATTAAGTGGAGGCGCAATGGAAAAATGGAATCAACTTTATATTCACCTTCAAAGTGAGTGGTCAATAGTAATTAAAATATACATATATGGTGCACTGCTAATGCAAAAACATACATTAAATACATAAACAATTGTTAAAAGTGATATTGCTAAATATCATATATGTGAACTGGTAAAAGTGTGTAAAGGTCAGAGTTGCCTGTGAGTTAGGTGGTAGCCTTAAATGCTGCTGGCTGTCAGATTCTGCATGCTCCTTCTTCTCTGGGGTTAACGCCTGGACCGTCCTGCCACAGAGCTGGATCGGGCGCTCACACTGCTGGGACTCACAACCTCTGTGAGTAGGCGGGGGCCGTGGGTAACCTTGGTGTGCGCTGTCAGATGGGACCGTCCTGGGCGTCTTCCAATTTTCTCCTCTGGTTCACCTCCAGAGTCGCCGTATTGCAGCTTCGAAGGGTAGCAGGGTAGCAGGCTGATCAGCTTACTTTGCAGCAAATGTCAAGAGGAGAAATTCTGAATGAACCTGCGGTAGTAGTTCGCAAACCCCAGGAAGCACTGCACAGCTTTGAGGGTAGTGGGACAAGGCCAATCCAGAACCGCCTTTACCTTAGCAGGATCCATAGAGAGACCTGGGTCAGAAATTATGTATCCTAGGAATGCTGTGGAAGTTTGGTGGAACTGACATTTTTCCAGCTTGGCAAACAAATGGTTTTCACGTAGGCGTAGAAGTACCTGTTTGACATGTTTGATATGCTCCTGTGAGGACTTAGAAAAGATCATTATATCATCCAGATAGATGGTGATAAATTGATTGAGCAGATCTCTGAAGATTTCATTAACGAAGTCTTGGAAGACGGTAGGGGCATTACAGAGACTCAAGGGCATGACTAGTTATTTATAGTGGCTGTCACGGGTATTGAAAACCGTTTTCCATTCGTCGCCTTGGCGGATCCTTACCAAATTGTAGGCCCCACGAAGCTCCAATTTAGTGAAGATGTCTCCTTGGAGGCAATAGAAAAGTTCCGAAATCAGTGGTAAGGGATAACGTTTTTTGATGGTGATCTTGTTAAGACCTCTGTAATCAATACATGGTCGTAGCAACCCGTCCTTTTCCTTCACAAAGAAGAAGCCTGCGCCGGCTGAAGATTTTCTAATAAAGCCCCTTTGTAAATTTTCATGGATATACTCCTTCAAAGCTTTAGTGTCAGGAAGGGAAAGTGGGTAAGAAGTTCCCCTGGGAAGTAAAGAGCCGGGAAGCAAATCAATAGGACAATCGAAAGAACGATGCGGTGGTAAGACTTCAGATCTGGCTTTATCAAAAACGTTGCGAAATTTGGCGTAGACCTTGGGCAATTTTACCTTCTCTTCTTTGGGAGCAGTAACCCTACAAATACTTTTGATGGTCCAGGGGAGTTCTTGGAACAAAAGGGGCTTCACAGGACAGGTTCCTTGTCAGACAAATTGATTCGTGGATTGTGAAGTTGCAGCCATGGGAGGCCAAGAATCACATCCACCAAAGGGGCGTGGATGGCATCCAGCTGGATCTCTTTGGTGTGGTCCTCACCTGTATGAAGACGAAAGAGAACGGTCTGTAAAGAGATATATGCTGGTTGCAGAGGTCGACCATCAATGGCTACCAACCCCACAGGGCATTTCTTGCGAACGAGGGGAATGTTATTCCTCCGGCGAAGCCATGATCGACAAAATTGCCTCCCGACCCGGAATCCAGAAAGGCCAGCGCAAAGTTTGGAAGCCCTCACCGGTAAGCGTAACAGGAAGCAAGATCCTGGTTGGCAGCAGTTTTGCTGTGATAGGGGATGTAGAAAGTGTTCCCAACGTGATTCTCCTGGACCTAATTGGGAGTTGGCGTTTCCCGACTTTTGGGGGCAAAATAGTACCTGATGTACGGGATTGCTACAGTACAGACAGAGACCGGCGTTGCGTCGACGCTGTTTCTCGCTGGAAGAAAACTTGGTACTCCCAAGTTGCATAGGCTCTGGAATATCTGGAAGAAGGGGTTCAGCTGTACCGGCATGGGAGGAAGGAACCCTCTGAATAAGCTGCCAATGACGGGATCTTTCAGTTCTCCTCTCTTGCAGATGTTGATCAACGCGAATACATATGTCGATTAGTTCTTTGAGATCAGTGGGACGTTCATGTGCAGCGAGCTCATCTTTTAAAATCACCATAAGACCTTGCCAGAAGGCGGCTGCTACCGCCTCATTATCCCATCCAGTTTCGGCGGCAATAGTGCGGAACTCCGGAGCGTATCTGGCTACGGATCGACTTCATAGAGAAACGTGAAAAAGAGAGGAAGAGGCAGTTACCTTGTGGCCAGGCATATCAAAGACTCTGCGAAATTTCTGGGTAAATTGTCCGATATCCTGGGTGATATCCGATCTTCATTCCCAGATGGGAGAAGCCCAGGTCAGGGCATCCTCGGTGAGAAGCAATATAATGTACGCCACCTTGGATCTTTGAGAAATTAATCGAAAAGGCATAAGTTCAAACTGTATGAAACATTGATTCGGAAAACCCCTGCACCCATGTGGGTTGCCACCATATCGATTGGGTATGGGAAGTCGGGGTTCAGATGAGGGGAACATAGACATAGAAGCAATAGTTGCAGCAGAAGGCCCCGAAGGGACAGGACTAGGAGGAGGGGTTTGTACCCGGTCAGAAGGGGATATGAGATTCTGATGCAATAATTCCATGCAATGGTCATTTTGTTCAATTTTGTAAAACATGCTGGCGTGCGTGCTCAAGACTCACCCCACCTCAGCGGGGTCCATGTTTGTTGGGCTGGGCATACTGTAACGGAGTGTGCTCACCACAAACAAGGCGTGAACACGAGGCCGAGGTGGGGATTTGATATTGCACCAACCCACAACCATGTGGGTGCGTCTGGAGTGTAGATTGGTCGAGGTAGCTGGGTCGGGGTAGGTGAGGTCAGGATGGTCAGTGATACTTGCCAAGGTCAGTGTTGGAGAGAAGCGGATCGTAGCAGGTACTTAGCCGTGGTCTGGATTGGAGAGAGGCGGATCGTCGTGGTACTTAGCCGAGGTCAGTATTAGAGAGGAGCGGATCGTCGAGGTCCTTTGCAGGGGTCAGGATGGAGAGGTGCGGATGGTCATATGTAGCTGAGGTCAGGAGAACAGAAGGAAAGTCCAGAGGAAAAGCTAAGGTCAGGAGCAAGGATCAGGAAGTACGAAAAGACTGTGGAGGCAAGCCAGCAGTGAACACTTCGCTCGTAGGAAGGTTTATGCTCAACCGGCTGAACATATAAGGCATACTAGGACCAATGAGGACAAGATGAGAGGGGACACGTCAGGAGCACCTGCTGAGAATGGTTGACGAGGTGCAGGAGACAGATGTGGGAGGGCTTACAGGCGGAGGCTGGTGACGCGGTACCTGTGCACGTGATGTGCCGATGATGCCCCCACGCAGGCACAACCCGGAGGCGGGACCAGAGGAGCCCGTATTAAAACACGCGCGTGACGCGCGCGTACCCGTAGACCGGCGGCTGGTAGATGGCCCAGGTGACGCACCGCAGGAGGCGGGGGAAGCGAAGCACCCGATAGCGGGCCGAGGTAAGCGAGAAGCGCGCACAGGGTAATGAGACTTACGGATCCTTACAATTGGATGGTGACACAGACACACTAAATACTTTTTTTGACACTTTAAATATTAATGATGTCAACCTAAAATTCACTTTGGAAACGGATATACATCACATTAATTTCCTTGATGTGACGTTCTATGTGAATTTGAACAGTTCGATACAGACTGATGTTTTTAAGAAATTGCATTCCAGAAATTCATTTCTCCATGCGAGAAGCAGTCATCCTAGATCCCTTATTCGTGGGATCCCCAAGGGACAATTTCTTCGTTACAGAAGACTGTTCAGATGAGAATTCATTTTTGGAACATTCAAAAGACCTTAGTGCGAGATTTAGATTGGGAGGTTATGATAAGGAGGATATTCATGTAGCTTTCCAACAGGCTAAATTTACTGATAAAAAAGATCTTGTTCGTCGAAAAAAAACACAAGGAAAAGGAATGTGCAAATCCATTGTTTATTACCCAATTTAATGGACAGGCGAATCAGATTCACAGAATAATCCATAAATGTTGGGGTACCTTCAAATGAGATCCGGGTCTCGATTTGATTACTAAAGATGGTCTAAGGTTCGCCTTTAAGAGAGCTAGAACTTTGGCATCTTCCATTTCCCCAAGAGAGTAGGTAAACAAAGCCAGTGCACTGCCTAAAAATCGTGGAGGAGGCTCATGGTGGCAAAAAAGTTTCTTTATTAAATAAGGGGATCAAACATAACCCCTGGATAACAGTAAACGCACACCTACGCGTTTCGGGCTGTGCACCCTCTATGAGGTGTATTCTAAGCTAAACAGACAAACAGATATAAATACAAGCGCCGTTCGCGCCAAAGCCGTGGCGTCACCGCTCGTTAACCAATCGGAGCGCTCCCCCTTCGTAACCCGGTCCTGATAGGGCCAAGAGAATGAACATAAAATAAACTTTATTAGTTCCCCAAGAACAAGTCAGGGGACAAGCATGGGTATAGAAGCGAAGCATCCGATTGGTCACCAGTTAAAAAAAAGCTTTGTAAAGAAAAACTTTATGTAACAAAAAGACAAAAACAAGAACAATGTGCAAATCAAGAGCAGTGATGTCACCATATCGGCTAAACAAGCCCCCAGAATGTTAAAAAATACTTTACATAAAGAAATATATATATGGAAGAGTGTGTAAATCAATTCAATCAAAGAGCATGTAAGTACCACACTACTTGCTTCCACACCACACATAGTGTTAAGGTATACAAAGAGGCATAAATGACCCCTTATCCTTAATTTTCATCTAGTTTAATATTGTAGTAACCAATAACCCCAATAACGTGATAACATAACACCATGTCCCCCTCCTTCTCAAACTATATAAAGATGTACAGAAAGTTGTCATCGGCCCGAAACGCGTAGGTGTGCATTTACTGTGTTATCCAGGGGTTATGTTTGATTCCCTTATTTAATAAAGGAACTTTTTTGCCACCATGACCCTCCTCCACGATTTTTAGGCAGTGTACTGCCTTTGTTAACCTACTTTCTACTTACCTCGCCTGGTGCATTGCACGCTGCTAAGGATACCTGATGGGACTGCTCTTTTGAAAAATCTGGAAGGAAAAAGTGAGTCTTCTTTGCATATTATTACTCTCTATATTATTATGGATGGGACAAGTTATGTACTGTTTATTGTGCTTGTCAGCACTAGGTATTAGTCTCTTAGCCCTATTAGGGTGTTTTATTGCTGCTCACTATAACATTGGTGTGGTCCTAACGGAAGAATTTATCATTTATTATTGGGACTTGATTTTCTTTGATGCACCGGTTACCCACATCTTCCATTTCCCCAAGCCTATTCAATTCTTCACCCAATTATTACATCCGTGGCATACTAGTCGGGTTCCACATATGTGGTCATTGTGGGTGGTGTCAGTTTGCCAAACCTATTAAAAAAAAGTTAATACTGTACAACCCAAATCTAGTTACAAGATTTCCTCCTTCATTAACTGTCCCACAAGTTTTGTTATTGTGTTCGGTTGTGATAAAAAATATGTAGGGAGGATGATCAGGCCCCTAAAAATCAGAATTGCAGAACATGCAAGACTGATTAAAAAGAAAGATTTAATACATCCAGACTCCAGGCATTTTTATGAATGTCATGTAGAGGGTATGGATCATTTTAAATTTTTTGGTGTGGAACATGTAATGCCACATAACAGGGGAGGTGAAAGACTTAATTCTCTTAACAAAAGAGAAATGTATTGGATCTTCACGTTAGATACTCTTTCTCCTAAAGATATAAATGTTGAATTGGAACTCAAACATTTTTTACATGATTGATCATCAATCTTCAGATTTATATCAGCGTTTTGTTTCCCCTAATTCAATATTTTTCCCTGGCTTCCCGTCATCCAGCTACAGGCAGTCCTCGCTATCCAACATTTCACTTTACAATGAATGGCATATCCAACACTTTACAATGCAACCCTATGGGCCATTTTTCGACGCTGGAATGCGTTATCCGACGCCTGAATGCGTTATCCAACGCTCACCGCCACTGATTAACATGGGACTCACTTTACAACTGTTTCACTATCCAACGCTACTTCCAGAAGAGATTACGTTCGATAACCGAGGACTGCCTGTATATCACTTGACAGTAGCTGTTTTTAGACTAAGGGGCTTATAAACCTTCCATACAACATTTTAATTACAATATATATGTATGTGAATGATGATTTTTCTCCACAATGTAAATATAATTTGTACAGCATACACAAGTATCAGATAGTTACTGGCTTTGTTGACATTCATTTGTGATCATTTTTTCTGTTCATGTTTGGCAGTTTTTTCATTTTATGTTTTGCTTATCTTTTCCTTATTGAGGTTTTCAGTGGAGGTTAAGTGTGCAGAATATATTTATTATAGATTTGTTATTTGTTTGCATATATGTTTTTGTCATCAACAGTTATGCCTTGCTATATGAGATTTTCACTGTGTAATGACGCCCTACACACGTGTGTTTACCTATGATGTAATTGCTCTGAGAATCTATCTGCATGTTTTTGAATTAATGGTCACTCTCGTCCAACGTTGCATTTTTTCGGATGTGCACCAGTTCCCTTTCCGGATTATATCTCTTCAAAGATGATTAGTTTGTATGTGGAATTTCAGGACGTGTGAAGTCTACATATGAACTATGAACTGAGTGAAGATTAGGTTGCATGTAAATTATTGCTTCTCTAATTTGGCTATCAGCAGATACATCACATATAATGAATAATTACCGAAAGGGGACACACGTCTTATATGCCTTTTCTACTATTGTGTTGCTACTAATGTTATTACATAGTTCTCAACTATGAGGGCGAGTGTGATCAAAATAAAGGTGACATCCACCGATTTGAAGTGGATAGAAGTCATTATGTAAATTACTTGGGTCATTGCACATTTATCTCAAAAGGGTGACTTTATGGTTGAACCTAAGAAATACTTTCTGCTCAGTACAACGCCCTTCCACCGAGTGAGACTGTAGGGTGTAGTTTATATAGAGGGAGTGGTTTTACACAGCTCAACACTTCCACAAGCGTCTCCTAAAGACATTGAATAGGCAGTGCCCTTACCAAAGATGGTCGCCGCCCTTAGCTGTAGCGTAATAAGTTACACGTCACTCCGGAGTACCTGTAGCCGCCTTCTACCCTCAATATGAATGGCTTCTAATGCTTCACTGCTCAGTTACGTGTCTATGCATGCGCACGCACAATCACGCCGTGCAAAGGCGTGTACATGACGGATTCCTTGGACTCCAATTGGCCAATTCCAGCGAGTCATAGTCACTATTGTGATAACATTACAGTGGCATTGTGACAGCAGTATGCTGGGATATATCAGCGAATGCCTGTGCGCGCGGCACCCCCAGAGAGGAGACACGCGAACCTCTGAGTGTACACATAGACATATATAGCCTCTGTGGGTGCAGTGTGTATATATACATACCATCTCTGAGCCGCGCCTCTGCGTGTACAGTGTGTTTGTGTGTATATACATATACACCTCTTCCTGTTCACCTGCACAGTTTGTTCCTTGCACGTTGTATCTATCTCCTCTATCCTACCTCTTTGCCCCGGTTGCTGTCATGACTGGCGGGAAGAAAGGCTCCAAAGAGAAGAAGAAGAGGAGGAGGTCAGACTCCTGTGAAGTTGGGGCACAGGCGGAGAGGAAGAGGAAGAGCACGGAAGTCAGCCTCAGTAACCCGGTAAAGCCCTGACATGAGCATACCTTTCCACACACCCTCATTGCTATAAGGCTTCCAGATGGCTTCTCCAAAAATACTGGGCACAATGGTGAAAGGTGACACATACACACACACACACCTACGGCTGCGGTCACTGCCACAGCGCGCGGCGTGCGCTGTGCGTGCAAGCACCGCCCCTCAATGGGGCTGGGCCCAGTACGCACCAACAGCCGCGCCGTACTGCAAGTTTTTTTAAACTCAATGAAATTGAGTTTAAAACTTGCGACGGAGGCGTGGCCACGCCCCCACCGGCGGTTCACCCAATGAGGGCTAACCAGCCGCGTGATGTAATGGGCACGCCCCTGCAAATCCCCGACCACGCCCCCTCCCGTCGCAAGCTCCCTCTCTCCCCTCAGACCGCAGATCGCGGTTAGCGCTGTGCACGCGCCGCCCCCCCGCCGGGCGTGCGTGTCACATACATGACTGGGACCGCAGCCTACCTCAGCTCCATGCTGCTTCCTACTCTCCATGACCCCAGGCTCCCAACACATCATCCTGATTGGCTGCTGCTGGGTAATGTAGCCCAGGGGTGCGCAAACTTCTTGCTAGGCGCAGCGTTCGCGCCCCCCCCTCTCCAAGGATTCGTGTCAAATGATGCCGTGGGTCATTTGATGTCACGTGACCCCCCCGCATCATTTGATGTGCGTTGCCATGGCGATGCATCACGTCACATGACTTCGCGGTATCATTTGACGCCGTGTTGCCGAAGACCCAGCAGTGAGCAGGTAAGGAAGTTACAGAGGCCTCACACCTCCCTCCGCATTTAATTTAAATGCCGTGGGGAAGAGCGCGGGGCCTCTGTAACCGCTGTGCCCCCCTAGAAATTCTCGCGCCCCCAGTTTGTGCCCCGCTGTTGAAGCCAATCAGGATGAATGAAGCTGTCCAGTCCCCTAGCAATAGCCCTGCTCTTTTTCTGTGCAGGGAAATTGTGCGGCCCCCCAAGCCTGTTGGGTCACTACGTCCAGAGAGGTAATACTGTTATACACATACATGTCCAGTATTACCTCTATTATTTTACCGAACATTGTTCAAATATAGGACAGTCCGATTCAATACTGGACACCTGGGAACCATAAGTATATGACATCAGACGTCCCCATATGGCAGGGCTCTTTAAAGAAGTTTGCCAAAGGGGCCGGGTCAAGAAAGATTGAGTAGATCGGCCACAAGCTTATTGTAATTAACCCATAATAAAATTATAATCCTACATTTTACAACATTTTACAAACATATAAAGACTCTGTACCTTATACATTGACAGGAATTTAAATTGCAAGTGAGTTTCAGTGTGAAAAACTTTACTTTGGTGCTTAAGCAACTAGTAGTTCTTTTGTAAATTTGGGTTCATATAATCACTAGAGCTACATTCTTCTTTTCAGGAAGCAAAGAGCCCTCTTCCGCCTGCTGTTGACAAGGAAGGTGAAGTTGAAGAACCAAGTGACCTAGAGGAAGGGGGCCTGGACCTGAGTGTCCCACTCAAGCCCATTAGTTTTTACATGTCGGACAAAAAGGAGATGTTACAGCAGTGCTTCCGGGTAGTGGGGGAGAAGAAGCTGCAAAAAATGCTCCCCGACCTATTAAAGGCAAGTGATTTATAAATAAGATCAGTATTTTTATGCCAGCCATCTATGCAGTTTTTCTTTTTTTTTTATATAGCGTACATATAGCAATGGGATGGTATACCCTTTACCTTTTTAGCGAGTACACTACACATTTTTGGGGTCCTGGAAGATTAGCGGTACCTATCACACAATTTGTGTGTGGTGAGCTGCATAGACCAGACAACATACACAGGAATTGTTTGGAAGAACATATATTCAGCTATAATTAAATTAAAATGGTGTCTATTTTATGTACAAAACATGCTGGAATCGTGCTAACATACAGGTCTGGGAGCACTAATAATGTAATGCAATTTAAAGAAGCAATCCCACCAATAACAACCAAAAAAAGTCGCAACATAGCTCGATAGTTTGTTGTTTTGATCTACTTATTGAAAATCTTAGTATTTAGCAGAGTTTCCAATTGTTCATTATTTCACTGCTGTCTCCTGTTACCATGACAATGGCAATAGGATAGCTGCTTTCAAAGAAAAGAGGTTGCATTCCATATGAGTACATATACAACAAAATAAAGGATCACTCCCGTTTTGTGTAGTTTACATTTGTGTACCACTCAGTGCGTTAATGCTAACAAACTTTTAGAAAGAGATCCAGAGAGAGAGAGCAATGCTAATACAAAGATTCCGCATCGTTTTTATTTCTTCTTAGAAATGATACTACATTCGTAGCGTTATTAGACACGAAAAACATGGCTTAATTTTTAACACATTTGCAGCTATAGTTGACCAATTCTTAGAAGTTGATATTAACAAACAGTGTGTTGTTGGATAACACCGTTTCCAAGGAGTAACAGTAGCTGCAAAGGCAAACAAGATCTTATCTTGCATTAAATGGGCAATGGATGGAAGGGAAGTAAACATAATTATGCCCCTTTACAAAGCATTAGTAAGACCACACCTTGAATATGGAGTACAATTTTGGGCACCACCCTTAGAAAATACATTATGGAACTAGAGAGTGCAGAGAAGAGCTACCAAATTAACAAAGGGGATGGACAATCTAACTTATGAGGAGAGGCTAGCTAAATTTAGATTTATTTACATTAGAAAAGAGGCGTCTAAGAGGGGATATGATAATTATATACAAATATATTCAGGGACAGTACAAGGAGCTTTCAAAATAAATATTCATCCCACGGACAGTACAAATGACACAGGGTCATCCCTTAAGGTTGGAGGAAAGGAGATTTCACCAGCAACAAAGGAAAGGGTTTTTACAGTAAAGGCAGTTAAAATGTGGAATTCATTAACCATGGAGACAGTGATGGCAGATACAGTAAATTTGTTCAAAAAAGGTTGGACATCTTTTTTTAGAAAGGAAAGGTAAACAGGGATATACCAAATAAATAAACATGGGAAGGATGTTGATCCAGGGAATAATCCAATTTGCCAATTCTTGGAGTCAGGAAGGAATTTATTTTTCCCCTTATGAGATATCATTGGATGATATGTCACTGGGGTTTTTTGTTGCCTTCCTCTGGATCAGTACAGAAGTATAGATATAGGATAAAGTATCTGTTGTCTAAATGTATCATAGGTTGAACTTGATGGACGCATGTCTTATTTTCAACCTCATCTACTATGTAACAAGGATTGCACCTTTTAATGTTTTCCCTACCAGAGAGGCCCGCAAACACTTTGCCTGTCATTACGAAGGGATTAAGGGGACGATTTGCCAAGGTCCGTTGCAGTGAAATGTACCGGGTCCATCGTTAACTTCTTTTGACTTGACTGGCAGGAAATGCCAGATCTGGTGCATTTACCCGCAACGGACCGTCGCGAATCTCCCCCTCCGAGACGTGACAGACAACAGGCCTCCTTATTTTATGGCTGAAATAATGATGTTTGCATTTGCATGGGATGAACAATTCAGAAATAATACCATGCAGTGCCATAATAGCAATAGTGCAGTTATACAGTGTTCCACAGGATAAACAAACGGGTATTACAGATTTAAAAAACAATTTGGAATGCACTTCTATATTAAGCTGTTTTACAACAAGACCCTGTAGCAATAAGAGTTAAACATATTTTACAATAGGTAAGTAAGGCACGTCTCCTGATTATGTAAGGCATGTTGTGAATATGTTTGGATTCCACCTAGCCTCCCCTTATACACATCATTTGCAGAATTGATCACTTCCGGCAGGTAAAGTAGTACAAGACCATTTTCAGCTGCTGTTCTTATCCAGTAAAAAAATGTGGCATTGCACAAATTGACTTTGCTTTTGATTCTGTTCAAGCGAATTGCATATGTCATTGTGAAATCCTAGGTCTCTACTTGGAAGAAATATTGATGCCAACACTTTTTTTTTTTTTTTTGTGAGTTGTTGGTGTTGAGCGCCTTAAAGCAGCAATTTGTGCTGCTCCTCTCCTTTTTTTTTTTTCTTCCCGGTATGGTATTTTCTTATTACCGGAACTGTGGGGTTCCCAGAGACGAGGCGTGGTGACCCGACCTCCCGTGATCCTGCGTTTTCCCTAAGATTCAGACACTTTCTGCTCCAGGCAATACTTGCCAGGTGGACAGCTATCTGACTTTCCTTATCTGCCACCAGGTTATGTATATTATGATGGCACCAGTATGTTGTTCAATACAATTATATTGAAGGTGCCTGCTCAGCTAGTCAATTACGTGCTGGAGGGGTGCAAATAGGGAATAAAATGATTGTGCGAAAGAGAAATGGTTTCCTATGAGATGCACTCAACCTCCAGTGACATAAACCTTAACCTTTAATAATCATAGAAAAAGAAAGAAGCCATATAATATTAAAACCTCTGGAGGAACAGTCTGTAACTAAAATGGGATATTTATCTAAATATCAATACTAACCATATCCATTAAGGAAGGTAGTATAATATATGCATAAATATTCTGTATTGGTATCAACAACGGCTTAACAACAATGTTAGTTTGTCTAAACACCAAAATAGACAATATTGTCTTTTGAAAGCATACATATGACGACTACAGTCACTTTAACAACCCTATTATCTATTTAATACAGTTTTAACATAAGTGTTTATTCCCTAGTTCTTTTCTTTTAACAGGGCACTCCCCCATATATAATAATTATGCACAACAAAAGGAGTGAGACCGGGAACAAGATAAGCTTTTATATCCTATTGGTTAATAGAAGCTGCAGAGTTACTTTGACAAAAAAGACTCATAAATAAATGGGAGCCACGGGGATCCGCCCACCCCCGAAGAAGCTCAGTAACGAATGGAACGCGCGCCGGGTATGAATGACGTCACAGCTGACACGTCAGGAGCACGACTGAGGCGCAGTTCTCAGCTCCGCAAAAAGTAGGGTAGCGCTGGGGAATTTTATTGTGGGGGTTGATACTAGACGATGAGGCAGTTAAACCAAGTTGTGGACCCCATGGGTATCCACTAGCCCAAGACAGTAGAGAGAAACAGGTACTGTAGTGCCGACGGTTATTCTTACACAAACCAGTGGCAATCGGCAAAAAGACCCAGGTACATGCTGGGTCGTGTTTAAGGCAAGTTTAATACATTTCTGCATTGCATTTAAGGCATTTCTGCACTGACTAATGGCCCATCAGATTAACAGCGGGGGTCCCTGGCAGTCCCATTCAAACTGAATGGGACTGCCAGGGACCCCTGCTGTGTTAATCCGAGGGGTCATTAGTCAATGCCGAAATGCTTTAAACTAGCCAGGTTACACCCAGCATGTAACTGGGCTAGTTTAAGGCAAGTTTTAGAATTCTCGATGTCTCGTCTGTATATGGGAAAGCACAACTGCTCATATTTCCCTACCAATTGGCATGGACTCCTTATCTTGAGAGATGAACTAAGATGTGGACCCCTGGATGTAGCCACCTAAGATAGCATAGGCACAAGATACATGGGCAAGTGCTAATCATTTATATTTCCTTATCAATCGTAAGGAGTATTTCTGTGTTGGCATAGTGGTTTATATGGTTCACATTTGTTTTACTTTATATAGGGGTTTCTGTTTTTGTAGTGAATTGCACTTTACACTCCGTGTACATTTTTGCACATTTAGCACTGCACCCTAAGTCTCCCCCACACACCCCAACTCCTCAGTTACAGGCTGTTGCTCCAGAGATTTTAATATTATATGGAATCTTTCTTTTTCTATGATTACCAGTAGGATGTTGGCTACCAGGTACATCACCCAGTGGCTGACTTGCTTGGAGAAATGGTAATAACTTCTAGAATAAAAAATAGAATGTATCCAATTTCCAAACACAGACAAAAACCTGCTCGTTGATCTCAGGAACCACCATGCAAAATTTGGTTCTATCTTAAGAGGTGTCCAAATGCATAGCGAGCAGACCAACAACTTTCCAAAATATATAGTAGATTAGTTATAGGCCCTCATTCAATATGCTGTGAAGCCGCATACATGTGCTGGAGATGTTTTAATCCTAATGATTAGAACAGAGCTGAATTCCTCTACAGAACAGGGAGCAAGTTTCCCCAGTATATGACATTGGGGCTGTAGTCAAGTCCTTCACTAATCGGGATTAATGTTTATCACTGAGCATAGTGTGGTGCTATTTTTGCAACGGGTATATGTGTATACATATACTTATATACACAACCACCAACAATTTATTTCATCCGTTACTGTAAATATGTATGTATGTATACATATATACATATTCACTCACCATTTATTACATGCTTTGGTGTCAACAAAAATCATTAATAGAAGATCAGGGGAGCTTTATTTCGAGACCATCAGCATTTGTTTTAACAGCATACAACAAAAAACAAACAAATGCCCAAAGCTACTGTGACAAAAATACACAGTGCAATACCTATATATTCTCTTGAAAAAGAGTCATTTAGTTTAACCCTTTGGCCAAAGCGTCTTAAACCTGCTAGCCAACTTCAAGGCAAATTCTTATTTACCTGTATAATTACAGGAAGAATGATAAGTATTGGATCTTTTGTAACCCAGCAAAATGCAACTGACCAGCCAACTTGAAAAGTGGGGAGGGGCGATCTTAAACCTTGGGGGGAGGGGCCACTAACCTCCCAAAAACAGCTGGGACCAGCTGCACATCGTTAATAAACATACAGATACCCAACAAGCTCTGATAAACCCCAAACATTACCACATAATATATCTATACTATAATTCTAAGTTGGATTCCGTTTGTTTGTATGTCCGAAGCATTGACATCTCAAACGGCACCACGTAGCACAACAACATTTTCACTGGACATTCTGCTGCGGATTTGTAGGTCAATGCAACTATTTTGAGCTTCTAATGTGACTCACCGTCCAAATTATGGACATTCTAAGTTTCCTTCGGCTGTCCAACTAATCTGTTAGAGCAGGAGCGGGGGGCATGGCTACTAAGGGAGGGGGCGTGTCCTTGCCTGGACCGGGGCTGTGTGATGTGAGATGTGTGGGGGAGATGTGCTAGCGGGGGGAGATGTACCAGCGGGGGGGGAGGCGGGAACATTTGCCACCAGCGAGGCGAGTTGTACCGACGGGTGGGGGCGGGGCGATGTGCCTCCAGCAGGGGGAGACACACACACATATACAGATAGACAGACAGACAAATCTCACCCCGCACTACATCCAGCAGCAGGGGGGCAGGGGGGGGGGCAGGAAGATGTGCCAGCAGGGGGGGGGGCGGGAAGATGTATTCAATATTACATTCCCCGGGCGAAGCCGGGCACAAAAGCTAGTATGTGGAAACAAAAACAGGTGCTTATAGTGCAATATTGTAAAGTCAATGACGTGGAAAAAACTGCTAACTCGGATATATACGCAGAATACTCACAAACGTGAGATGGATAAAGGTATCTTTAAGGAATGGCTGCAATCCGTGCAAACGGGATGTCACCAGACCGGTACTCTCCACAATGGACCTTAGGATAAGATGATACTGGACATAGTGTAGACTGTACAACACATTTAATATGGGTAGATAAAATCCAATAAACTCACATGGTGTATGGTTTAAAAAGGCATTTAGATCACAAGTGCTGGATCTCTGCAACCGGATGAGTCTTGGCTCAGCTCTCCCTCTGTGCTGGCGTGCGTGTCACGAATGCGTCTCACAGGCAGCCGGAAGTGACGACATCCGCATCCAGAGGTTCCGGTTGGTGCAACGACGTCACTCCACGCGTTTCAGAAGAAACCGAGAAG
The DNA here is from genome assembly GCF_040206685.1 of Ascaphus truei. NCBI lineage: Eukaryota > Metazoa > Chordata > Amphibia > Anura > Ascaphidae > Ascaphus > Ascaphus truei. The sequence goes on along the minus strand of NC_134483.1, from coordinate 145,525,886 downwards.
GTGAAACGCGTAGAGTGACGTCGTTGCACCAACCGGAACCTCTGGATGCGGATGTCGTCACTTCCGGCTGCCGGTGAGACGCATTCGTGACACGCACGCCAGCACAGAGGGAGAGCTGAGCCAAGACTCATCCGGTTGCAGAGATCCAGCACTTGTGATCTAAATGTCTTTTTAAACCATACACCATGTGAGTTTATTGGATTTTATCTACCCATATTAAATGTGTTGTACAGTCTACACTATGTCCAGTATCATCTTATCCTAAGGTCCATTGTGGAGAGTACCGGTCTGGTGACATCCCGTTTGCACGGATTGCAGCCATTCCTTAAAGATACCTTTATGTGCCTTTATCCATCTCACGTTTGTGAGTATTCTGCGTATATATCTGAGTTAGCAGTTTTTTCCACGTCATTGACTTTACAATATTGCACTATAAGCACCTGTTTTTGTTTCCACATGGTATGCGCTTCCTGATGATCCCAATGTTCCACTTGCCACAAGGATTGAGAAAGCAATCCTACACCGGGTTATAGCTGCATCCGACACATGTGTTTGTATAAGTATCACTATTATTATTATTATGTGTATTGAGTTTTTTCACTGTTAAGTATCACTTTGATGCATAGAGCGCCACGTTTGGTTAATTCCCTTTCACATACAAAAGCTAGTATGTATATAAGTGTCAAGGAGTGATTGTGGGCGTGGCTAAATGTATACGACAAAAAACAAACAATGTTGTATACATTTAGCCACGACCACTAGCACTCCTTTTGACACGCACACACGCGCACACGCACGTGTGTGTATATATATATATATATATATATATATGTAATGTTTGGGGTTTCTCAGAGCTTGTTGGTTATTTGTGTGTTTGTTTGAACAGCACCATGTTAACTCATCTGTAGTGTAGCTGCAATGTAGAAATAAAAACAGCAAACATACAAATAAACATGACATTTCTGCCTCAAAAAATTTGGAAAGTGAACATAAATATGAAGATCTGACTTTATCCCATCACGCTTTCTTTAGGACTATTCTATTGAGGAGATCAAGCAGCTTTGCCTGGAACAGCTGGAGCAGGTGTCGGAAAGGAAACTGCTGAAGATTCTTGAGGGTAAGGATGTGAAACATCTTATGATCCCTGACCTATTCATGCTCAGCAAACACACTAACATCATAGTAACAGTATACATGTCATCAATTACAGATTTCTATAGTGATGTGAGCGGTCGTGTTACATACTAATCTTAAAAAAATTAAAAAAAAAAAATTAAAAAAATAAATTGAATAGGTAGTTCTAGTATTTCTGTTCTTATACATTTTGAAATGTAATAGTATTTTTTTTGCATTGTATGTGTGGATGTGTGTGTATATCTTTTAACGTTATAGGTGCTTTCAGTTTCATATTCTCCACAGTATTGATCTATGTTTTAATGATGCCCGTGAATTTATGGAGGGGAAGATTACCTGGCAGGAAATGCACATTAAAAACACAGGTCTTCTTTATCACCCATTGTACTAAATTGTCGTTTCTGTCCCACTTGGTTGCATCATTGTAACAAATATTCAATACTGCATACTGTATAGCCAACCTATTTCCAGTGTTTTGAAGAGAAATTAGTGTATATTTTAGCTTGCCAGTTTCAGGAAAACAATCTTACAGTAATCTGCCTCAATAGTGCCTCAGTATGAAACTGCCAGGTGTGTCGTGCACTATAGAGGATATGAAACATTCAGATGTGTGATGCACACTAAATGAACTAGAGAATTTTGAAAACTCACATGCGTGATAGATACTGAACACAATAGAGAATATATATATATATCTATATCATACGGGTTATAATTTGTTCCTGATACTATTTAATATTTTTTTTACTTTTTAGTAAGGACTTGTTCACTTTCATCTTAGGCATCTTGTTGGTCTTTGTGTCTATTATGAGGGTTAATGTTTTGAGAAGAGACACTACCCCTTCTTGCAAAGGATAGTGGGTAGCTGTGTTGGTCCTTCCATGTAGTAACAAAGGAGGGAGAGAAAGTACAGTAGGTGGTACGATATGTTTTATTGGACCAACAAGTATTTATATTCCCTCTCTCTCCTGTGTTTCTACCCCTTCTTGCCACGAACATTCAGAAAGTAGACCATTTGTTTTGAAATAAGCAGTTATGTATTACATTTGGCAAATGGTGCATGGATCAAAGGGTGGTTTTCCAATAAAAGTTTAAAAAGACAATAATCCTTACCAAATTTTCATTGAATAAACTTCCACCCTTCATGTAGTTGCAGTATCTGTATTTATTCTGCCTAACAAAGTTATAAGGTGCCCAAAATGTAGCTACTTCAATGCTACAATACTATGGGACGTTTTTACAAAGCAATGCTCTTCCATAGGACGCCTTCTGTTCTTACTTTGTAGTGAGTGGGCTGTAAAATGTCTTCTGGAATAGCACAGCTATGTGAGTATGGACCTCTATATGTTTACACTTTCGATCAGAGTACAATAAATGCAGAGTCTTTGCAGCTACAGAACGTGAAAAGAGGATATTTCTTGAAGAAAAAAAATCAGGGCTCAGGCTGCGATTATACAGAGGAACTGCAATGCATGCATCTGGTATCGCAGAGCAACATGTGCGCAAGCACATTCTTCTGCACGCGCAACTGCAGTTGAGACATGGCTGACATCTGTTCTTTGATTGGAAGGTTGCGTCACGTGATGCGACCGCAACCTGAAAACAAATTTTGGAAAACTCTTCAACTGTCTCGCGCATTGCAGTAGCAGGCGGCGCGACAGTCGCCATAGGTATAAGCACTTTGCGGGAATGTATACTCTCTGTTTTGGGGCCGCGCTGCGACGCTCTGGGCGACGTCGTGCGCGTTTTTTGCTAAAATCATGGCCTAATGAACCTCCTTGTTAATGTAAAAAGGGGCTAAGTTAACAAGCAAGCAGGTACTGTAGTTTGATCTTGATGGACATATATTTTTTCATCTATGTACTACAAATGAAATTGCTGATTTTAAACTACAATACGATATACTGAATTTCCATGCTTTCAAACATCTTGGTTCCTAGGTGAGCAAGGTATGGATTCTGCTACTGATGAGGAAGGTGATGGAGACATGACTAAAACTTGGGCAGATCCAATCAGTCAGTAAGTATAAACCCTCTTGTGGATTATTGTTCACCTGGAAATGTGTATCTGGGCACTCCAGCTGTTGGAAAGGTCTGCTGTGTATTTCAAAGAAATGTAGTTCGGGCCTTTCTGGCAACAGGGATTAATCCTCAGTCACCGAAGGACTTGCAATAACTGACTTCAGTGGGAAGAGCTAATTGTTAAGGCAGTGTCTCACCCAGACCTATCAATGCAACAAGCATTGACATGTTTCATTGCTGCGTCAGCACAGCGGTGTCGGTTTTCTCTGACCTAATTTGTTAGTAAATATACAACGCCCAGTGCAAAATAAAAAAATTCCTTATTTACAGTACTGTATTTAAATGAAGAATTTTTTTTTATACAGAGTGATAATGGGTCATATGACGAGGGGAATCCCATATCCATCTTATTTTCTCTTGTATGCAATGTGCAACTGTTATAATAAGTCTTGCTATATTGCATTAAAAATAGATTTGAATTCCAAGCCAAAACTCAGAATAAATGGCAGGTTTGTAGCTTATCTGAATTTTGTTTTTCAAACCCTTGGTCCCCCCCCCCCTTTTTTTTTTTTTTTTTTTAAAGCAGTCTTGAAATTATATAAAGATCACAGATGTATATGCTAATCAAATACTGTACCATTTTGGCATAGGAGAATAAAGTCGAATAAGTCCTGTCATATGTAAGAAACGTTGATATCTTTCACCAGACACACATACTGTATGCCCAGAGATCAGAAACGCATCTATTGCTGCTGTCTCTCTCCAACCTTATCCCTTAGATCAGAAGTTCTTAACCTATTCTGTTTGCGGACACTATTACTGTATTTTTTTTAATGGCATTATTTTCTATGTAAAAGGTATGCAAAATGAGCGATTTTTGCCGATTTTTTTTTTTTTTTTTTTTTTTTTTTTTTTTACTGCACATTCAATGGCGACGTCGCTATTGAAAATTTTTGTCTTGCATTTGAAGATACATTTTTGTGTATCCATCTAAGTTTTGTCTACATTTTCCTGACGCACCAGGCTTGAGTTTGATACAGAAGGATGGCAAAGAAAATTTGGACGTTCCAGGGCTAATGGACAATGCACAATGTGAGAAAAGAAGAGAAAAACAATTAGTGATAAAACACTGAAAATTGTGTACTGATACTAGCTGTGAGATATGTATAGATATAGATATATAGATAAATCTATATCTATATATAGAAAGAATGTATGTTACCATCCGAGGACTGATAAAGTAGAGACAGCACACAGTAGGAAGATGACAAAAGGTTATATTAGATTAAATAGCATCACAGATAACCGACATTTTGACCCCACAGAGAGGAAAAAGACATCTCTGTGGGGTCGAAACGTCGGTTATCTGTGATGCTGTTTAAGCTAATATAACCTTTTGTCATCTTCCTACTGTGTGCTGTCTCTACTTTATCAGTCATCGGATGGTAACGTACATTCTTTCTATTTATTTTTTAAGGGACAAGCACCAGGCCTTATTATTATCTTTACTAGGAGTGCTGATTCTTGATAGATCTATCTATCTATATCCAGTGGTCGACAAATCACCAAAAAATCTACTCGCCGAACAAAAAAATCTACTCTCCACCTTGTACCACACGTGTGCTGCTTGGGCCAATAGGAGCTCGCCACGATGTTAAATCCACTCGCCCGGGGCGTGCAAATGTATAGGTTTGTCGAACACTGTACTATATCTATCAGAGTAAATGAGTTCTTCAGTATTAGGTGATATTTTTTTTATTTGGGTTTACAATTTATGTCATACGACAAGCTTTCGAGAGTTTTCCTCTCTTCCAATACTGATATACAAAGGTTTCTACGACTTAGACAGGGATTGGAAAAGAGAAAAAAAAGGAAGAATAAAGAACAGAGATATGAATATGAGGTGGGGTGGGGAAGGCACTGGAAGGGTGTTAAAACAGAGATAAGGAAGGTGAGAATTGGGAATGTGGGGCTGTACATCCACAGCAGCACAGAGGGGGAAGAGTATGCTGGGGTGGTGTGGGGGGGGGGGGAGGAAACGTATAGAATGGGAGGGAGGACCATTACAACAAATTATGATAGTGTGTGAGAAACCCCATGTCTGCATTAAGTCCACTTTTTTTGGTGTCAAAGGGTCTTATCATTCTGAGCTCAAATGTTTTCCGTTCTTGGGTGCGTTTGAACATTCCAATTTTTGATTTTTAAATCATTTATGGAATGATCTGATTGTGAGAAATTATGTCCCACTTGTGAGCAATATCTTCCTTCTTCGTGGTGTAGTATAGAGTTTCTGTGCATATTCATTCTGCCTTGATGTTTTTTGCTGGTTTCCCCAATGTAGCATCCTTGGTCACATTTGTTGCATTGAATCATATAAACCACGTTCCTGGATGTGCAGCTGTATGATCCTTTAACATTGAGTGTTCCATTGTTGTGACTGGCTGTGGGATCTTGGCATATATGTTTGCAGACTTTGCATCGTGTGTTGTTGCACGGTTTGGGGCCATTATCAGTGTCTTTAAGTTCGTTGTGAAGTTTTCTCTTGACTAATTTCTGTTTGAGGTTTGGTGGTTGCCGGAACGCAAGAATGGGAGGTTTGGAAAGATTTATTTTAATGTCAAATCCTCTTCCAGCATGGGTTGCAGATCTTTGATTATTTTTCGTATTCCCTCTAGGGTAGGGTTGTATGTGGCCACTAGTGGTATGCGTGTGGTAGGTTCTCTCTGCCTGTATTTTAGTAGGTGTTCTCACTCATTTCTTACTACCAGATCATTCCATAAATGATTTAAAAATCAAACATTCTCAATGGAATGTTCAAACGCACCCAAGAATGGAAAACATTTGAGCTCAGAATGATAAGACTGACACCAAAACAAGTGGACTTAATGCAGACATGGGGTTTCTCACACACTATCATAATTTGTTGTAATGGTCCTCCCTTCCATTGTGCCATCCTATACCTCCCCCCCCCCCCCCCACCACCCCAGCATCCTCTTCCCCTCTGTGCTGCTTTGGATATAGAGCCCCCCATCCCCAATTCTCACCTTCCTTATCTCTGTTTTAACACCCTTCCAGTGCCCACCCACCTCATATACATCTCTCTGTTCTTTATTCTTCTTTTTTTTTGTTTTCTCTTTTCCAAGCACTAAGTCATAGAAACCTTTGTATATCATTATTGCTGACCTGAGGAAGAGAGGAAAACTCTCGAAAGCTTGTCCTATGACATAAATTGTTAGTCCAAATAAAAAAGGTATCGCAACTGGACTAACACGTAGCTTGGTCAGAGTGATCCTCTAGGATGATAGGTATAGACTCTCATCTTGCAGTATTCAGATGGTGTGGAATTGCATCTTGGTAAAGGAGTACAGAAAAATATACGGCATAATAACGTTTTTAATATTAAAAAGATAAGTCAAAATTTCCAGCTCGCAAACGCTTCTTTGATAGAGAGCAGTTGAATACAATGCTTTCCAGCATGGTGCTATTGTGTCCTCAAATCTTGAAGTACATCCACAGCTCGCTGCAACTGGGCTAATGAGATCTCTCCTAAGGGGCCGTCTGCTCCCCTCAGTCCTTGGTTCTCCTGCTCCCTGTGTGTGCTGCTGTTCAAGCTCTCCATGAGAGTAATGTATGTGTGTGTATTTGCCCTGTATCAAATTACATATATGCTTCTGTTGAGCTCTCAACTATTGACTTGATTTACACTATATTAAGGAGGTCCACATTTAATTCTTCATGGAGAATAAAAGCTGCAGATGTACTACTGAAAATCTACCTCTTGATGGCTCTGCAGACCTTGCAAGAATACTGGTTCGTTAATTCTATAGTACTTAAGGTTACGTGCCTACTGCAAGCTTAAAAGGATGGGAATGGCGCCCTGGTAACAACACTCGAGGGACCAGAAAAGCAGATGGTCGTGTTTTTTTTCTCTATTCAATCTTGGTTTTGTAATAGCATCTTGTGTGGGGTTATTGCCTGTTTCTTCCTGTAATGGATTTATAGGGTGGTTTATCATGGCCGAGGTAGAGTGAAGAGTATGCATTGCATGCAGTAAGAGCACGCAGTAAAGCTACTGTCTAAATATGACTGCATCCAAACCTTACATCGCATATATTCAGCATATAGCAACATGCTTTTTATACCGTAACACACGCCAGTTTCTTTGGATGAGAAAATATGGCCTTTACACACTTCTATCTCTCAAAGTTTTTATTTTTTTGGTTATTATTATTATTATTTTTTGTTCCTGTGGTAAATTGACTGCAGTGTTTATTTATGTGGTTTCTGTTGTCCTTGCCCTCTAATGCAGAAGGTCTTAACATATAAAATGCAACCTTCAAATGGATATTTGGGCAGGTATACAAATAACACTCGGGTATTCCTTAAACTGCGATAATACTGCCCATTGGGGCACTATCACACAGAAACTCTTATTGACCAGTGTAAGTTTCCACGCGATAGTGCCCCAGATGGCTCTATCGCAGTTTAATGACTAAACCCCCCACTGACTGCACGGGAGAACTGTAGGGGCTTCCTTTACGGTGTCTGGAGAATGCTTGGGGTTAAGGTTGAGAACCACTGGTGTAATCCACAAGGTGTTTCTCTGGTGATGTTTGCTGGGTATTAATCATGAACAGAAGGGACAAGCTGCTATCATTTTTGCGCTCGCTCTGTATATTTTTTTGCAACATAAGACATTGTTGATGTTTCTGCTTAACATGCATTTTGAAGGCGGATCCTTCTTAAAATGCCTCTGTTACACAGGTTTCTGAGATTAGGTAGAGGGTGTAAAGGTATTAAATATTTCTTTAAACTCTGAACCATTCTTCTGGGAAAGGATTGGAATGTACTACCTGCTGTAAGGTAGCAGACTGGGAAATGTGAGAACGTACTGAAACAGCAAAAGCGGAAAAAGCGCATTGAGATGCAATTTGTAAATGTATATATGATACAACAGTCCCATGATAGGACTGGACATAACATCAATAACAATGTGACAATAAAATGAACTTACAACTGACAAAAAGATGTGAGTAGGTGACCGGGAGATCCGGAAGTGTAGAAGCAGCAGATGTACTAGGTCCGGACCCGTGGAGCTCCATCAGCTGTATGTTCCTCTCTCTTACCGATCTGCCTCTCCACCAATGATAACTCATGTAGCAGCCCCTCGTGACCTCTACGTGTTTCGCATTGCGTGCTTCGTCAGGAGTACATATGTTGGGGCTGCCGGTGAGTTTAAATGGCCCCAAACAGCCAATGCGATTTGATCTTATTGCATTAGCAGTGAACATACGAGGCGAAATGTTGCTGAAATACATTTAATCAAGGCACAAGGCTTATTTTAAAATTAACAAAAAATGTACTATAAATACTAATGCTTTTTTAAAATTTATTTTTATTATTATTATGTTAAATATTGAATAAAATTAAGGTGGGAATTGGTAATGTGTAAACAATGAAAAATGTAATCAATATATAAAATGAAATTAATATGAAAATGATAATGTGTGATTAGTGAAAGAAATAAATAACTACATTTATTAGTGTAATTTAATGACAGATATACTGTATGTTAAATTGTGATTAATAGTGTGCTACTTTTAATACAGTGCCTGCCAACTTACCCTGGTGCCTTCAGTGATTAGCATTGACACATATAGAAGTTATAACATTTATGACAACATACAAAATACTTACATAAATGCTTAAGCATATACTGTAATTACATAATTACTTTAATACATAGTAAAATAATAAGGCTGTTAGCTTGTATTCTTTATAGTGTGCTAAATAACTATCCAAAGATATCCTGTCTATCGCCGAAAAAACTATTAGTAAATTATATGAATATTATCCTATGGTGGCTTATATATGACCAATATACACTAGAGATGTTAACAGATATGATACAGAATGTTAACATACTGTACAGTGTATAATAACCTGAGCATCACATATGGACCAAAGTTGTAATAGGAAGGTGGTCTGTTATTCTCTTAACACAGGGAACTCATTTATTATTCTCTTATAAAGGGGATTAATTCAATGTAATCATTAAGGCCACCGGGACATTTTGATTAAAACATACAAATCCACTATTGTTTCCTTTTTATCAATTGGAGGTCCCTGTTTCCTAATCTCTTTGTCTCTGCTCTAGTTCAATCCCCATAGATGTAAGTTTGTTTGGATCGCAATTATGGGTATGCTGAAAGTGTCTCAGCAAATAAGTGAGAGGCTGATTTTTCTCAATTAGTTTAGGATTTTTTTTGATATTTCTGAGGTCTTCCAATATAGAGTAGTTTTGGCAATATATTGGAATCCACATTTACACTGAATGATACACCACATAAGTGGTAAGGCAGTTTATGAAGCTATTTATTTTGTATTTTTTTTTAGTAACGAATGAGGTAGCCTGTTTTTCATTTACCATGTGTTTACAGTTTCTACACCTTTTACATATGTAATTGCCCAGAATCCCAAAATGAGTTCTTATAGTTTTGGGTTCCTAGGTGTGAAATCTCAGTTGGCTTGGGGTCAGAATTCCCTTTAAGTTCTGGGCTTGTTTATATATTACTTTGGCTCTTGTGTCCAATGTCGATCCCGAAATGGGGTTTTTGTATATCTTGATGAGCCTCATTATATTGAGTAACAAACACCGGAATTTCTTTCTTTATATTGGAGGGATTGCTTCTTATAAGAGATGATGTTGTTGAACCACTGGAAATAACGCCATTCTTTGGCGGATTATCTATGTTAAGAGCAAACCCATTTCTCCTTGGCTTTCTGCTATAATGCAGTAAAGTATTGTGTTCCTTCTCATTTACTTTGTTGATGAAGTGATCAATCAGTTCCTCTTGATACTCCTTTTGGAGAAATCTATTGTTTTAAAAAGCTTGCTTGATTTTGGAAATGTAATAGAATAATGAAAGACTTCCAGGAGGAGCGGGGGGTGGGGGAGGGGAGAGAATGTCATCTAAGAAATAAATAAATGGCTGCGATAATCCCACAATCCCTGTCAGGTTACAGAGTATAAAATAAATACAGGTGGTACGGTGTACTATGGATTTATAGTAATGTAGTTGGAAGTTCTAGTAGCCGTATTGCTTCTGGAGAAATGTAAGTGTGTTGTAGATTGTGATACTTTTTTAGAGGCCAACATAGCACTGTACACTTGAAGAAGAAACCTATGAGGCGTTAAAAGCTGTGTACACTATAAAGAACCCTAATATTGGTGCCCTAATAGGTATCCTATATACATACATACACGTTGTGATACCTTTTTAGGGCACCAACATTAGGGTTCTTTATAGTGTACACAGCTTTTAACGCCTCACAGGTTTCTTCTTCAAGTGTACAGTGCTATGTTGGGGCAGGGTCTCCCTTCTTATGTTGTCATTTACCGGTTGCACGTATCCCCATTGTAATTTCTTTACCTACTGTAGTCTTGTAATTTTTTTAAATGCTGCCTGCCTACATTGTTGGTGCTATATAAATTAAACCTTACATACATTAATAATGAAAAGTGGGCCAAATGGCCCTTTCTTGTTATCCATATGTATGGTGAGAGAGGTTGCTTTTAAATATGCACTAGCTTCAGTTAATGAGGGGGCGGGGGGTGCTAGATTGTCTGGGGGGGAGGGCGGGGGTGTTACAGAGGCCCAGCGCTTCCCCGAAGGCATTTAAAATAAATGCCGGAGATTGCATGAGGCCTCTGTAACTGGTTTACTTACCTTGGTTCCAACAACGCGTCTCCATGGCAACCGGCGTCAAATGATGCTGCGGGGTCATCAACGTGATGTCATTTGACACCGTGGGGGGGGGGGGGGTTTAGTGTTCTAGCCCAACCGTAGCTGTAATGAAGCGGAATTCTATTTGTTTTTGCTACGCCTTTCTAGTTTTTAAACCACTAAGGATGATATTTAATGTAGCCTTGGGTGTGACACAAGATAATATCTATGCTTGTTTTGTTCTCCTTGCAGACAAGACAACAATGTAGATTCCACCTCTTCTGTGAGGGACAATGCAGGGCTGGAAGAGGTAGAGGCAAAAACAGGTATGTGATGAAGTTACCGTGAGAAGTTACGCTTGGACTTGACCATGTGTTTCTTTACTATTGTTTTTTACATGGCTATTTAGACGCATACATTCTACTGACAGAGCATTTTATCAAAGTTACTAAAAGATAAAAGCGTTTGCCCAAAGTCGCAAACCGTTATTGCTGGAGTCCGTTCAGTTCACAGATCCAGTTTCGGAGGTTGTTGACCTTTCTGGCACTAAAGGGATTTTTTTTTTGTATCACTTTTTTTTTATTGAGAACAACATACATCCAAATGATAACGACAATGTCATAGGCACATGACATGACTCTTCAACTGAGTTGAACAACATGTTGTCCCAAAATGGGTATTTTTCAGTTGGTGGGGTGGGGGGGAGGGGGAGGGAAGACATACTGGGGGGGTGTGGGGGGAGGATGGGGGAACTCTGTTTTCTTCCTCCCTTTCCATAAGGACGAGGACGGCCTAATGCAGGCCTAGTCCTAGCGGGCCGCTCCAGGGGTCACAGGTATTCCGAAACTGTGGCATTTTTTTATTGAGCATAGCTGTAAGTTTATCCATGGTCATGACCTCATCTATTCTTCTCAACACCGTGTTTCTCGCTGGGGCTTTGGTGTGTTTCCACGCCTCCGCTATTGAGCATCTGGCTGCGGTTAGGATAGCTGATACTAGTATACTCAGGGGGGGGCAGGTTGTCTATGGGTTTGCTCAGCACGAAGGTGAAGGGGTCCAGGGGGAAAAGAAGCCCCGTAGTTTCTTGTAGGAGCTTCTGGATCTTTGTCCAGTACCTCTGAATCTCCGGACATAACCACCAAAAGTGGGCCATGTCCCCCTTTTGGCCACATCCCCTCCAGCACAGGTCGGGAGTGCCAGGGAAGATCTGGCTCAGCCTAGCCGGGGTTAGGTACCACTGGAATAGTATTTTATATATGTTCTCTTTTGTCACTGTACAGATTGAGGTCTTTGTGGCCAACTCCCAGATATCTTCCCACTCGTCCATATCTATCTGTACATTGAGGTCCTCTGACCATTTTTGCATATACTTGTGGATTGGGGGGCTGGTTGCCGACTCCATCCCCCTATAGATCTCTGAGATCAGACCTCTCTGGTAGGAGCCCTTGCTGCAAAGGGATTCAAACCTGGTTAATGGGGGGAATTTAGCGTTTGGGGCTAGGGATAGAAGGAAGTGCCTAATTTGCAGAAATTTGAACAGATGGAGACCTTGGTGTTTATGTTTGTCGCGGAGTTCTTGGAAGGAGAGGATCTCCTCGTTTTTCAGCAGATCGGCAATCAGCCTTATTCCTAGATCTTGGAATTGGTCGAATTGTTTTTTGGAACACCCAGGCGGGAAGTGTGGGTTTCCAAAGATGGGGGTAAGTTGGGATGGGGTAGCTAGCAGGCCATATTTCCCTTTGTTCTTGAGCCAGACATCCCATGTGCATCTCATTGCCCCCAGAGCGAATCGCAGTGGTCCTCCCTCCCTTCCCACAGGAGACCAGAGGTGGACCTGGAGGGTGGCAGGTGCAGCATGATGTGATTCGATTGCTAGCCAGCAGGTGGAGGCCGGGTCGTAATTCCAAACTACAGCCTGCTTGAACTGGGCCGCCGAATAGTATCTGATCACGTCGGGGACCCCCACACCCCCTCTTGTCTTGGGGGACAACATCACAGACCTTGGTACTCTTGGCCGTTTATCATTCCAAATGAATTGGAACATAAAGGCCTGGATATGTTTCAGGGCTGCGATTGGGACGGGGACCGGAAGTGTTTGGAAGAAATAAAGAAGTCTCGGCAGGACGTTCATTTTTATTGATATAATTCTTCCAAACCAGGAAATTTGGAACTTTTTCCATTTCTCCAGGTCTTTTTTGATTTGGTCAAACAAGGGGGGGGGGGTAGTTGGATTGGTATAGGGAGCTATAGGTGCTTGAGATTCTGACTCCTAGGTATTTAATATGGGTAGTGCTCCATCGATATTTATAGTTAGCTTGTAGAAGTCTCCATTCCTGGTCTAATAGGGATACGTTTAGAGCTTCTGACTTGTCCATATTGACTTTGTAGTCAGATACTGTGCCGAATTGGGATAGCAAACTTTGGAGATTAGGGAGGGAGACGTGGGGGTCCGCGAGGGTCAGGATCACATCATCAGCAAATAAAGAGATTTTGTATTCTGTTTCGCCAATTCTAATACCTTTAATGCTCTGATCTTCCCTAATTGTGGCCGCTAATGGTTCAATTGTTAGGGCGAATAACAGAGGGGAAAGGGGACAACCCTGCCTGGTTCCATTTCTGATCTTAATGGGGTCCAAGTAGCCACCTGAAATTTTTACATTTGCTGTTGGGTTTTGGTAGAGGGCTCTAACCCCCTGCAGGAGGGGGCCACTGAATCCAAATTTCAGCATAGTTTGATCTAGGAAGGACCATTTGATTCTGTCAAACGCTTTTTCTGCGTCAAGGCTAAGGATCATCGCTCTGGTTCCCGTGAGGTGCACATGGTCTATTATATCCACAATTGTGCAGGTGTTGTCAGAGGCCTGTCTACCTGACACAAATACTACTTGATCTATATGAATGAGCCGTGGGAGAATTGGGTTGAGCCTGTTTGCCAAGATCTTGCTATAGAGTTTTAGCTCGGTATTCAGAAGGGAGATTGACCTATAGTTGCCACAAAGGAGAGGGTCTCTACCCTCTTTGTGGATAATTGCCAGGTTTGCCGCGGTGATTGTAGAGGGGATCGGTTCCCCTTGCAGGAAAGAGTTGAACATATCTAAGAGGTAGGGGGAGAGAATCGGCAAGAATGTTTTATAATAAGCGTTGGTAAAACCGTCCGGGCCGGGCGTTTTAGCTAATTTAAGGGGACCAATGGCTCCTGATAGTTCCTCCTGGGAGATTTCTTTATTTAGATCGTCTAGTTCCTTGTTCGAGAGGGATGGGAGGTTACAGTGCTCCAGGTATTGTGTAATTGTCTCGAGGGATGTCGGGTCATGGTTAGGGAGGTGTAAGTTGTAGAGATCCGAATAAAAATCCGCAAATTCCTGAGCTATCTCTTTCTCCATATATGAAATTTGTCCGTTTTTAGTGCGGATTTTAGAGATTTGTGATTTGACTCGGGTGCCTCTGAGTTTAGTGGCCAAGAGCTTATCGGCCTTGTTGCCCTTGTCATAAAATTTTTGTGTGGACCATCTCAGTGCTCTCTCTACCTCTTCGAGTTGGGTGTGTTTGAGGGCTGCTCTAGTTTAGTTGTTTGAATATTTTTTTGGAGGCTGTGTGCTTATGCTGTTGTTCAAGTTGCGCAATCTTATCTGTAAGGTCTTTTTGAAGCTTGAGTTTCTGTTTTTTCTTATGGGCCGCGACTGAGATTAGGTCGCCCCTGATTGAGGCCTTATGGGCCTCCCACATCATTGCTGGGGCTGAGACTGACCCCTTATTAATTTGAAAAAAGATTTTTTCTCTGACTAACATCTCTGTTTCTGGGCAGTGGAGCAGGGAGTCGTTTAGCTTCCACTTGTATGGGTTATTCTTTACGAAGGGCAGAGAGAGAGTGAGTTCAATGGGGGCGTGGTCAGACCAGGTGATTGGGCCTATATTTGAGTGGGAGGATGCCTGGAGGATGTTGTTGGTGCCTAGAAAATAGTCGATCCTCGAGTAGGACTGATGCGGGGAGGAGAAGAAGGTATAGTCCCTTTGACCCTGGTGCTGAGCCCTCCATATGTCTGTGAGGGAGAATTCAGCCATTATGTCCCTACATTTTTTGGCTTTCTTTTGAGCTCGAGTAGTGTGGGATGTAGCTGGAGAAGCGGGGGGAGGAATGCTAGTGGTTGTTGACCTATCCTGCGTGTGGGAGGCCACCATGTTAAAGTCCCCTCCGATAATTAGGGAAGAGAGGGCCTGTTGCTCCAATGAGTCAAGTAGTTTCTGGAGGAACAAGGGTTGGCTTTCATTAGGGGCGTAGATGTTGGCCAGTGTTATGGGGGAGCCTGCAAGCGTGCCTTGAAGTATTAGAAATCGACCCTCTGGATCAGATTGAGTTTTGGTGAGGACGAAGGGGACATTATTCCTTATTAGAATAGCCACCCCTCTTTTTTTGCTTGGGGAAGACCCAAAAAATGCTTGGGGGAATACGGTTTTGAATGTGTTTGGTGGCACAGGGGAGTTATAGTGGGTTTCTTGGAGAAAGATGATGTCTCCTTTTGTTTTTTTTAAACTCTAGAAGTGCCAGTTTTCTTTTTTTGACTGAGTTGGGACCTTTTAACGTTGAGCGATATTAATTTTATAGCAGACATTTGGAGTCTAGAAGCTTTCTCAGAACTATAAGCTCCGAGGCTCTTGGATTTCCCACGACAAGAGCGGCCTGGGGCCCCTGAGGGGGTGTGGGGGGAAGGGGAGGAGGCTGAATAGGCCTGGCACCTCGTTCTTGGGGGCTGGTAGGAATCTGGCAAAAAAGGTGTCGGAGGGGGTGGTGATGACTTCTGCTACCGCTTTCAAGGTGAGCAGTCCAGGGATACGTGATCTCTCTGGTTGCTGTATGTTTCACTCGGTTGCCGGATCTGCGAGGGGGTGCGGCTGGTAGAGCGGTGAAACGGGTGTTTCCCACTGGCAGCTCCAGACCGGAGACCGGGCTCCCGTGGCTGCCGGAGCATGGCTTGCGAGGAGGCGCCTCAAACCGGGAGCACGGTGAGTACTTGGGGATGGCGGTTAGGTGGACAGCGGGAGGGAGGGAAGGATTAAGGGGAGGTTGAGGGGTTGAAGGGGGGGAGGAGGGGGAGGGGGTGGGGGTTTGCCGGGGATGGGGAGTAGACGGGGGCTGACGGGCTCTGCGGGTCAAGTTGACATCTGTCAGTCAGGTCCTGTCACCGGTCTCAGCGGTGCGGAGAGGGTGGACGGGCGCCTGGTCCAGAGTGCCGCGGTCTTCTTTCCCGATCCGAGGAACGACGGCCGGGAGGCGGTTGATGACCCAGGTTGGTGTTCGGCTGGTTCGGCTCCACTTTTTTCTCTCGAACCGCGGAGGGAAGCTGGGTGGGGGGGGGGGGGGGAGCCCCAGGTTGGTTATGAGCGAGACTGGAGGCGCTGATCCTGGTCTGAGGCGTTGGGGAGCTTCTGATACGCTATGCGTTCAGAGGCTCTGTGCGTTTCTGCTTCTTCCTGGCGCGCTGTAGACTTAGAGGGCCTTCTGCTGTCTGGTGGTGGGGTGAGCCCCAGCGCTTTGAGGAAATAGGGGGAGTCTTCTGGTCTGGAGATGGTATGATGGCGGCCATTTCTCAGAACGATCAATTTGAAGGGGAAGCCCCAGCGGTAGGTCATGTTACGGTCCTTTAGAATGTTAATGAGGGGCTTCCTCCTGGCCACAGTGACCCTCGACAGGTCGCTGTATATCTGGATTCTGTTATTTTCTATGTGGAGGTCTCCTGCTCTTCTGCTCGCGGACATGATTCTTTCTTTGGCGGAGTACATGTGAAATTTAATAATCACATCTCTGCGACGGTTTGGATCAGAGGATTTCGGGCCTAGCCCTCGGTGAGCTCTGTCCATTTGTATATCGTGCTCCGTCAAGTCTGGGACCAGGGACCGGAACAGCTTGTGCAGGTAAGGTTGGAGGACCTCAGGTGTGACTTCTTCAGGTATATTTCTTATCCGGAGGTTCTGCCTGCGGTCCCTGTTTTCTTGGTCCTAGAGGGAATCTTTTAACTCTTCAATGACCTGTCCCAGTCTGATCACCTTTTCCTCTGTACTATTTTGCGATCCTATTACATCTCTGATCTTGTGCTCTAGCTTGTCAGTGCGCTTCGTGAGGCCATTGATATCTGCCCTTAGGCTCTCCAAGGCAGCATTCGCGTCTTCCTGGACTCCCCTCCTCATTTGGAGGAAAAGGGCATCAAAGTATTGTTTATTTAGGCCGAATTCCGGCGGTTCTCGGCTGTCTGTGTCTGGCGCCTGATCCACATTTGAGGCCTGCATGGCCTCCTCGGCGTCATCTTGCGAATCGCAGCTCGGCTCCGGCAAGCGCTTCGCGGGGGTAAAGTACTTGGTGACCCCTTGGTTCTGGGTCGCTTTTTCTTTTGAAGGCATAGTCCCCTGTTCTTGTATGTTTTGGGGGTGTTTTGGAGATTTTTTGGTGGCGGTGGGTGCGTAAATGAGCGGGTTAGCGGCGAGGGTTTTCGGGAGCCCTACAACCTGACCATGCTCTGAGATGTCACCGGAAGTTCCCCCCCCCCGAATGAACATTTTTATTGAAATAAGGTCATTTTATTGATTGGTTGTCTGGGTTTTTCTGGAATTATGGGGACAAGAAGGGGGGGGGGCAGAGGGGAGACAGATCACAGCCTCTCCTGTCCAGCACCTCCCCACCTTCCACTGCTTAGGGACGGCCCCTTTGGGGATGAAGGGGAGGCTCGCGGCTCCTGCACCGCACCCTGTCGCAGAGGGTCAGGCCAGCTGACCAAGGGGATGTTTGGAGGTCCTCCCCTCTCTGCAGCAGTCGCGCGGCAGCAGTTTTGGGGTGCCGGGGGGAGATGCAGAGATACAGGCACCTCCGCGGATCGTCGATCCAAGATGGCCGCCGCTCCCTTCAATGCGGCTCTGTGGGCTGCTCTCAGCACAGTGCCAGGGTCCGCGCTGTTATTACTTCCCCGGCAGAGTAGAGGTAAGGTGGTCGGGGGAAGGATCCCGTGTCCTCAGCAGTATGGGGGGGCCAGCAGGCAGGAACGGGCACCTCCGTGCGCCTCCAATCCTCCCCGACCGAGCCGGCAACCAGCACCCTGCCTCCCCTCCGTCAGTTTCGGCTGGCGGCCATTTTGGGCTGCTCCCAGATCTCTCCTGCCCCGAGCCTCAGCTGTTTTATGAAGCTCCTGCGGTGCAGGTCTCTCGCTCTGGCAGTGGATTTCTGGGGGGGGGGGGGGGGTGGCTGACGCGACCCCTCGATAAGCCGCTCGCCCGCCGGTAGGGGGGGAAGGATGGGTCCCACTAGGGCCAGCTATGGAGCGTTGTGTGGCACAGGACCCCGCGCAGCAGCGTGTAGCAGGGCTGAGGATACTGCTCTGCGGCCACTTCTCCCCAGTCGCCCCACTCCCCCACCCCCGCTCACCTCGGTGCCCCCACTAAAGGGATTTTAAAGGCGGTTTGAACCGAAACAATTTTTTGTTTAACTGACTGAGGTTAGCCAATGCAGCTCAGCCTGTGTGATCTTGGGTAAATCACTTAATATCCATGTCTTGCTCCAGCCGCCTGTAATTGGGTAAACATACTCTTGATTGTACATTGATATTCTCTCTGTACTGAAGAGGCTGATTTGCATAACAGAGTACCAGAAATATTCACCCTGAGCTTGATGCAGGCATTCCTCTGAAGTCTCAACAAAGAAAAAACATGCACATATAAATTAAGTGTAATATTGGTGGTAGACAAAAATGGTATTAATTAGTGAATATAGAGAGGTGCAGCTGATGGAAGAGTGTTTCCCAACACCCTTAGAAGATACAGCAAAAAACCTTAAGCTCAAACTCTCATTAAATATGAGTAAAAGTGCACAGTGAAAAACGGCAAAATAGACTATATGGTAGACGGTTGGTGATCAGATTACTGATCTGTTACAAAATATCAGGAACTCCCAAGTTGCATATAAAGACAAAAGAAGCATATAGTACAGTACAGTTTAATAAAATCATATAGTGAGCAGTGAGCCCAAAAGTACAAACTCAAATGCTCCGAGTATATGGGTCTGGGTCTATGGCGTTGGCGCTCTGCTACCACACATCAAGGAAAAGACAGCGGCAGGCAATTGGCTTCCATCGGTCTTAAGGTCTTTGCAGCAGGATCACTCTTTCGGATTCCCCCGTCAGGTTGAACGTCACTGTGTTAATGCAGCCAATGGGAGCGTTCAATCTGTCCACAACTTGGATAGTGTAGAAAACGGCAGGTAGACAGCGCACGGCACACAGCGCTCCAAAGAAGATATTGGACCACTACGCGTTTCGTTCCAGTTTGGAACTTCCTCAGGGGTGCATTATGGTCCACAGTGAAAGAGTCTGAACTATATAGTCCCTCTAATCGACGTCACGACATGGGGGGCGGCGCATACATTAATTGGCATACTGTAGACCAGCGGTGCACAAACTGGGGTGCGGCCACCTAGGGGGACGCGAGATTGTCTGTCTGTGGGGTTTACAGAGGCCCCACGCGCTTCCCGAAGGCACTTAAATTAAGTGCCGGGGAAGCGGCGAAGGCCTCTGTGTAAACTGCACTTGCCTAGGCTCCGGCAGCTTCTTAGACTCGTTGCCATGGCAACGTGACGTCATGACGGTGACGCCAAACTGTCAGCAGGGGGGTGTAGGGAAAATAGTTTGCGCTTCCCTGACATAGACAATGCAAAAAAAACATACAGGATTGGAAGCATACATGTTAAACTACATTGTTCAAAACTTGGATATACACTGGCGACACACTTTATTCGAGCTCGGCTAGTCCCACGAATTCGGATATACCCGGGTGTATTGAGATTTGTGACTGTTTTCTGCCCGAGTGCATT